>NW_020172724.1:4270748-4473957 GCF_003031525.2 Neophocaena asiaeorientalis asiaeorientalis
TATATATATAATAGATAGCTAATAAGGACCTACTGCATAACACAGGGAACTCAACTTAATACTCTGTAATGACCTATATGGGAAAAGAATCTAAAAAAGAGTGGATATAGGCATATGTATAACTGCTTCACTTTGCTGTACACCTGAAACTCATACAACATTTTAAATCAACTATATGCCGATAAATTTTTTTAGAAAGGAAAATAAATGAATTATAAGACAAAATATAGCCAGTAACATGGAGAGACACATCAACTGTCTTTGTCTCAAAAAAATTATTTTTCAGTATATAACAGTCAAGAGGCTGAATGATATCAGGAAGATTCTTCCATAGAATTAAAAAACAACAATGACAACAACTAGAAACTAACTAAAATAACTGTATAGTAACTCTGGAAATCAGTCAAAATATGTACAGCAATGAGGTGATCACCCAATCAAGAAAAAGCCACATTCAAAATGGTAGGAAATTCTGTGCAAGTTTTATTTGCCCTTGTTCCACCCCCTTCGCAGCAGAGTGCAGAAGCACAGTTTGAAGAAAACGGTGGTTTAGTCCCCAGTTCCCGTCTATGAACCAGAGAGAGCAGAGAGAACTGAATTTGCAACATTATAATCTGCGTGTGGACTGCCTGAGAGAGTGGTCTCCGTTTCACCTATATTGGAGGTGAGACAGCCGAAACAGCTTGGATCTCAGACAAGAGGAAGCCGTGGGAAGCAGCAGGCATGGCTCATGAAAATTACTACAGAGCTACAGACATGCAGACTCCCGAGACAAGAAATTACTGATTGAAGAATACAATAGGCAGCTAAAGCCCCAAGAAGAAACAGGGATGAAACTATTAAAGTGTTATATTTAAAAATAGTTGTGTATATGGGGGAATTGTAAAACACGCACACTCACAGGTCAAGAATATGAATAGCCAGAAGAGGCCAGAGAAGAACGTAAGCCTTCATAGTAGGCTGATGCGTGAATTTCTTGCTCTGCATGGAGCCAGTCTGAAAAGACTGGGAAAAGTAACTTTTTTACAAGTACCCAGATTTCAATAAAATATTACAAGGCATACAAAGAAACAGAAAAGCATGACAGGAACAAAATAGTCCCCAGAAACAGACCCCAAAGAAACAAAGGCATTGGACTTACTAGTTAAAGACTTTAAAACAGCTGCCATAAATATGCTCAAAGAGCTAAAGGAAAACGTGAACAAAGAAATAAAAGAAATCAGGAAAGTTATGAAAAAAATGATATCAGCAAAGAGATATAAATTATTAAAAGGAACCAAACATAAATTATACAGGTGAAGATACAATAACTGAATAGAAAAATTCACTAGAGGGATTCAATATCAGATTCAAACAGGTAGAAAAATTATCATCAAATTTAAGCCAGGTCAAAAGCAATCTACAGATTCAGTGCAATCCCTATCAAACTACCAATGGCATTTTTCACAGAACTAGAACAAAAATTTTCACAATTTGTATGGAAACACAAAAGACCCTGAATAGCCAAAGCAATCTTGAGAAAGAAAAACGGAGCTGGAGGAATCAGGCTCCTGGACTTCAGACTATACTACAAAGCTACAGTAATCAAGACAGTATGGTACTGTCACAAAAACAGAAATATAGACCAATGGAACAGAATAGAAAGTCCAGAGATGAACCCACACACATATGGTCACCTTATTTTTGATAAACGAGGCAAGAATATACAATGGAGAAGACAGTCTCTTCAATAAGTGGTGCTTGGAAAACTGGACAGCTGCATGTAAAAGAATGAAATTAGAACACTCCTTAACACCATACACAAAAATAAACTCAAAATGGATTAAAGTCATAAATGTAAGGCCAGACACTATAAAATTCTTAGAGGAAAACATAGGCAGAACACTCTATGACATAAATCACAGCAAGATCCTTTTTGACCCACCTCCTAGAGAAATGGAAATAAAAACAAAAATAAACAAATGGCCTAATGAAACTTAGAAGCTTTTGCACAGCAAAGGAAAACATAATACAAAAAGAAAACCCTCGGAATGGGAGAAAATATTTGCCAATGAGGCAACTGACAAAGGATTAATCTCCAAAATTTACAAGGAGCTCATGCAGCTTAATATCAAAAAAAAACAAACAACCCAATTCCAAAATGGGCAGAATACCTAAATAGACATTTCTCCAAAGAAGATACACAGATTGCCAACGAACACATGAAAGGATACTCAACGTCACTAATCATTAGAGAAATGAAAATCAAAACTACAAGGAGGTATCACCTCACACCAGTCAGAATGGCCATCATCAAAAAATCTACAGTCAATGCTGGAGAGGGCATGGAGAAAAGGGAACCCTCTTGTACTGTTGGTGGGAATGTAAATTGATACAGCCACTATGGAGAACAGTATGGAAGTCCCTTAAAAAACTAAAACTAGAACTACCATACAACCCAGCAATCCCCCTACTGGACCTATACCCTGAGAAACCATAATTCAAAAAGAGTCATGTACCACAATGTTCATTGCAGCTCTATTTATCATAGCCAGTATAAAGAAGATGTGGCACATATATACAATGGAATATTACTCAGCCATAGACCGCCATGCCATTGAGTTATTTGTCCTGCGGTGGATGGACCTAGAGTCTGTAATACAGAATGAAGTACGTCAGAAAGAGAAAAACAAATATCGTATGCTAACACATATATATGGAATCTAAAAAAAAAAGATCTGCAGAACCTAGGGGCAGGACAGGAATAAAGACTGAGACGTAGAGAATGGACTTGAGGACACGGGGAGAGGGAAGGGTAAGCTGGGATGAAGTGAGAGAGTGGCATGGACGTATATACACTACCAAGTGTAAAATAGATAGCTAGTGGGAAGCATCCACATAGCACAGGGAGGTCAGCTCAGTGCTTTGTGACCACCTAGAGGGGTAGGATAGGGAGGGTGGGAGGGAGATGCAAGAGGGAGGAGATATGGGGATATATGTATATGTATAGCTGATTCACTTTGTTATACAGCAGAAACTAACACGCCATTGTATACTCCAATAAAGATGTTAAAAAAAAAATTAAGACAGGTCACTTAAACGGTGAAGTCAGAGGAGCAAAAAGAAAAAAAGAATGAAGGCAAATGAACAGAATATAGGAGACTTATGTAACACCATGCAGAAGATTAATGTATGCATTATGGGGGTTCCAGAGGAGAAGAGAGATAAAGGGTGAGAGGGCTTATATAAAAAATATTGGTGGGCTTCCCTGGTGGTACAGTGGTTAAGAATCTGCCTGCCAATGCAGGGGACACGGGTTTAAGCCCTGGTCCCAGAAGATCCCACATGACGCGGAGCAGCTAAGCCCGTGTGCCACAACTACTGAGCCTGCACTCTAGAGCCCATGAGCCACGATTACTGAAGCCTGTGCACCTAGAGCCTGTGCTCTGCAACAGGAGAAACCACCAGAGTGAGAGGCCCATGCACCGCAGCGAAGGGTAGCCCGCGCTTGCCACAACTAGAGAAAACCTGTGCACAGCAGCAAAGACCCAATGCAGCCAAAAATAAATAACTTAAAATAAAATTAAAAAAAAAAAAAGAAATAATGGTGAAAAATTTCTGAAATTTGAGAAGAGAAATGGATATACAGATACAGGAACCTCAGTGAACTTCAAGTGGGATAAATCCAAAGAGACCCAAACTGAGATAGATTATAATCAAACTGTCAAAACTCAAAGACAAAGAGAATCTTGAGACCAGCAAGACAAAAGCAGCAGGAGGAAAGGGATAATAAAAATTAGGGCAAATATATAGAAAAAAATTTGGTTCTTTGAAAAGATCAAAATTGTCAAATCTTTAACTAGATCAACTAAGAAAAAAAAGACTCAAATAAATAAATTTAGAAATTAGAGAAGGCATATTACTGCCAACTTTATAGAAATATAAGGAATATATGAGAATACTATGAACAATTATACATCAGCAATGGAACAGGATAGAAAGTCCAGAAATGAGCCCCATGCCTATGGTCAATTAATCTACGACAAAGGAGGCAAGACTATACAATGGAGAAAAGACAGTCTCTTCAATAAATGGTGCTGGGAAAACTGGACAGCTACATGTAAAAAAAAAATGAAATTAGAACATTCTTTAACACCATACACAAAAGTAAACTCAAAGTAGATTAAAGACCTAAATGTGAGAGCAGATACTATAAAAAAACCTTAGTGGAAAATATAGGCAGAACACTCTTTCACATAAAGAGTGTTTAAAATTTTTTCTATTCATCTCCCAGAGTAATGGAAATAAAACAAAAATGAACAAATGGGGCCTAGTTAAACTCACAAGCTTTTGCACAGCAAAGGAAACCAGAAACAAAAGAAGAAGACAACCCACAGAATGGGAGAAAATATTTGCAAACCATGCAACCGACAAGGGATTAATCTCCAAAATTTACAAATAGCTCATGTGGCTCAGTATCAAAAAAACAAACAACCCAATCAAAAAATGGGCAGAAGACCTAAATACACATTTCTCCAAGGAAGGCATACAGATGGCCAAGAGGCACATGAAAAGGCGCTCAACATCACTAATTATTAGAGAAATGCAAATCAGAACTACAGTGAGATATCACATTACACCAGTCAGAATGGCCGTCCTGAAAAAGTCTACAAACAGTAAATGCTGGAGAGGGTGTGGAGAAAAGGAAACCCCCCTATACTGTTGGTGGGAGTGTAAACTGATACAGCCTGTTTGGAGAACAGTATGGAGGTTCCTTAAAAAACTAAAAGTAGAACTACCATAAGACCCAGCAATCCCACTCCTGGGCATATATCTGGAGAAATCAATAATTCAAAAGGATACATGCACCCTAATACTCATTGCAGTACTGTTTACAATAGCCAAGACATGGAAGTGACCTAAATGTCCATTGACAGAGGAATGGATAAAGAAGTGGTACATATATACGATGGAATATTACTCAGCCGTTGAAAAGAATGAAATAATGCCATTTACAGCAACATGAATGGACCTGGACATTTTCAATACTAAGTGAGGTAAGTAAGAAAGAGAAAGACAAATATCATATGATATCGTTTAAATGTGGAATCTAAAACAACGATACAAATAAACTTATTTACAAAACAGAAACATACTTAGAGAATGCACTTATGGTTAACCGGTGGCGGGGAGGGCGGGGGGAGGAGGGAAGGGGGAGATAGGTTGGGAGTGGGAGTTTGGGATTGACATGTACACACTGCTGTATTTAAAATAGATAACCAACAAAGACCTGCTGTATATAGCACAGGGAACTCTGCTCAGTACTCTGTAATAACCTAAATGGGAAAAGAACTTTGAAAAGAATAGATACATGTATATGTATAATTGAATCACTTTGCTGTACACCTGAAACTAACACAGCATTGTTAATCAATTATACTCCAATATAAAAAATTAAAAAGAAGAAATTGCTCTGGTAAGACAATTTGGCAACACAAATATGAAATAAAAGAGAAAACCAAGGCTGACATTGGGAGATCTGTTAGGGAGCAGAGAGCAGCAAGGTCTAAATTAAGACTAGGGGACAGGAGAGGAGTATGTGGAATGATTCAGAAAGCTTTGAGGAAGTTGAATTTAACTGCTAATTACTTATGGAGCCCAAGACTCTGGTAGAGTTTACAGTGACTCTGGAGCTTCCAAAACTGTGTTGAGGCCAAGAATTCAGTGATGTAAGGAAGGATAAAGAAAGGAACTATTCTGAATTGGTTAAAATTAATTGCAGAAATCCCCAATCAAATCTTCTTTGGGATTTGAAGAATACATTTTTTAAAATACATGATTAATCTGAAAATAATAACATGAATTCTAAATACTTAGGAAGCTCTGTACTACCATGGACCCTAAGCTCTTTAATAGGGCACAATAATGTCTGTTAACTGGGTGAGATTTTAGGTTTTCAGAAATCACGAGGCTGCTCCAGCCGTTTGAGATCAGTCCAAGTGCTGGCTTGTGTTCCTGAAAATTAATTTGAGGTTCTTTAGACTTATCCTATTATGTCTTTTTATATGTCATACCTATGTAAACTTAGAAATAATTAAAAACAATAGACAAGCACCGTCTAATCTTTTTTTAGTGTTCTTTTATGTAAGGAATAATTGATTGGGTGAAGTGGATTACATTTCAGTATCCAGACAGGCTCCTTTTGTTACTACTTTTGACTTTTTATCTGCTTTTTAAATTACCTTGCCTGTTTCGAAAGCACAGTGCAGTTCTCTTGTGTTTCTTTTTTGGTGCAATACAGTGTGGAAAGGCTCTTGGCGTAAAGTTGAAGGATATCCACTATGCAATTTAATATCCTTAGATAACTGACATTTTTAGAGAAACAGTCCTTTGAAATTCATACAAGGTAATGTGATAGAGAGGAAAAAAGCATGGAAGTTGGAGTCAAAGTGACTTGGTTTTTAATACTGGTGCTGGTACTTAATAGGTATGCAACTTTGGGAATTGAATTAAATCATTGAGTCTCGGTTTCTTTGTCTGAAATATGGGAATTATAATACCTCTGGCTCAGGTAAATATATGTAGTAAAAAATACACAGATAGTAAAAATACACAGATAGTAAATACAGGCAGTAAAAAAGAGCCTGCCATCAAAAAAGGTGTGTCTGTCTTGTCCTAAAAAAAGGATGCCTAATGTTATTATCGAGGTTCATCTATTAGGATAAATGAAAGAAGCCAGACACAAAAGACCACATACTGACGCATTTTATGATTCCATTTATATGAAAGGTTAAGAATAGGCAAATATTTAGAGGCAAAAATTAAATTAGTGGTTGCCTAGGACTAGGAAGCAGGGTGCAAAGTGGCTGTTTACAAGGTTCCTTTTGCAGAAGATAAAAATATTCTACAATTAGATAATCGTGATTATTGTACCACTCTGTAAATCTACTGAAAACTATTGTACACTTGCAACAGGTGAATTTTATATGTTAATAATATCTCAATAAAGCCATTTAAAATAAAAGGCATTTCTGTATGCTGACCTGAATATCCTAAATAAAATAATCTGTGCCTATGGAAAAATGGGAAATTTTATTTGTCCTGAGCGGAGGGGGGGAAAGGAGGAGGGATCTCTTGTATTTCTTTCTAAGTATCTGTCTTTGTGTTGCTGTATTGGTCAGTTTTGTTTGTTAATAAGTAACTCCCCAAATCACAGTGGCTCATCATTTTTTTCTTATTTACATTGCATGCTGGCCTTTATTCAGATCTGTTTGTTTCTTGTCTGCTATGTCTGCTCTACTCAGCTCCGGTCCACATGTCTTTTCGTTCCTGCAGCAGCTGCTATAATGGGACATGCTGATTTTCCTGCCATAGGGACTCAGAAGACTGAGTCAAACCATTTAGCTCTTAAAGCTTCTGCTCAGATAGAGTATGTTTCACAGCTATTCATATATCTTTGGGCAAAGCCAGTCACATGGTCAAACCTAGTGAACGTGTACTCCTTCCGTGGAATAAAGTGATTATGAATATTTGTGATCAATAAGACAAAAAGCCAATCTATTATACTATTGTATAATATATACTATTGGAGGAAGACCTGTCTCGCATCCTTGCTAGAGCTTAACCTTCCATCATTGCCTTCCATATTTCTACTTTGCCACCATCTGAGTGTTTATCTTGTTTTCTTCTTTCCCCTCTGAGATCTCTCCATTGGTTTAAATCAAGGGTAAACTTATAAATTTATGAATCTGTTTCTCCCTTTCCATGGATATCTCTTCTAAGAGTCTGCTGAGATGTCTAGTTACCACCTTATGCCTTTCATTCCATTGCCAGACTTTAAAATTACAGCCAGTTGTTGTCACTAATGTTTCTCTGTCAAATTTAACTCTTCACATTCTGGCTTAAACTCTCTTAGTCCATTGAAATTGCTCTTTTTAAAGACTTCAGTGACCTTAATTGCCAAATTAATGACATTTGTTTTGATGGTGGTGGCATTTGTAGTGTAAACTTCTAAAATTCAGAATGTCTGATCCCCTCCCCCCCCACCAAATTTCATATTCTCTCCCTACACTCCCTTCCTGATGATCTCGTATAGACCCTAGGTCTTCAGTTTTTACTTATTCATTTATTTATTTACTTATTTTTAATTTATTTTATTTTTGGCTTCATTGGGTCTTCGTTGCCGTGTGCAGGCTTCCTCTAGTTGCTGCGAGTGAGGGCTACTCTTTGTTGCGGTGTGCAGGCTTCTCATTGCCGTGGCTCCTCTTGTTGCAGAGCACGGGCTCTAGGTGCGCGGGCTTCAGTAGTTGTGGCACATGGGCTTAGTTGCTCCACAGCATGTGGGATCTTCCCGGACCAGGGCTCAAAGCCGTGTCCCCTGTACTGGCAGGCAGATTCTTAACCACTGCACCACCAAGGAAGCCCAGTTTTTACTTCTGAGCATGTGACTTCCATATTTACATGTTTATTTCAGCTTTCTTGGGGAACAAATGATTGCTATGTTTAATCATTCACTTTGCATATTAATCCTACAAATCTTTTCTTAAGCAGGATGGAAATAGAAAGGTTTCTATTTTCTGAAAAATTTAAAAATAATCTTAGGTTTAATGATTCTACTCATAAGTATTATCTTGTGTAGCCAAAAGTAGTTTGCAAATTGTAAAGTACAACTCTAGGGTGCAAATAGAACATTATAGATGAAGTACAGCTTGCCTTAAGCACTCAGGAGCCCAGTATCAAGCTGATAAAGAATCAGTATTTCTGGACGTATTTTGCAACATTTACATATTAATCAGGGAAAGAAGGGAAGAAAATGGGGTAGTAAGGCTAAGCATCCTTTATTTCTCTGCCAACCGCTTTATAAAACTTTATTACTTATTCCTTTAACAACACCATGAAGTAACTAGTATAGCTTCCATTTTAAAATAAGGAAATAGAGAACTTAAGTAATACATATGAAGTTATAGCAATGTAATTGTCAGGGCTGCATGTCTTCCCAGGGCTGTGCAACTTGCTGCCGTGTGTGTGTGTGTGTTGGGGGGGCATTTCTGGCATTGTAGTTTTCTCAATAGCAAGTAGACTTCACAGGTAAGAAGAATCCAGCATACATGGAAAGTTGCAAAATAATAACCAATAGGACCAAGGCAGAAAAATCTTTCAACTGAAACAGGTGTTTCAATTTCATCAACCTGCAAGTTGATTAAGGGAAGGAGCATTCAGTGTCAGGGGCTTCCAGAGCTGAGATGGGGCTCTTTAAACATGCCTTTCACCCTCTCTGATAGATGCCTCTCAGCTGCCACACTGAAGCTACCAAGGTTCTGCCATGTATGTGACCAAACCAAAAATTCAGTGCTTGGTTAAGGCTTAAGTCCAAGCTGTCACAAGAGTGGACCATAACGCTGGGCTCTGAGCAATCGGCAATGATGGCCCCATTTCACATGAGCAAAGCTTGGATGGTCTGCCCTCCTGTCCACACAGTGTCGACTGCCAGTTTCAGCACAGAGTGGCTGTGTTATTTAGGAGAAATTCTGTGATTGTCAGTAATATGGTGTAGCTATGCTTTAGCATTTGGCCTTCCCTTCTTATTTATAGTCTCGGTCAGTTGTCAGCTCTTGACTCTTGAATGCAGGATCTCAGTGAGTGGAAGCGAAGTGTCCTCTTCACATCTCTCTTTGCCCAAAACACAGCTTTCTTGATGCCATGTACCTCCTCCCCTTTTACATCTTTTAGTATACTGTATGCTTCCTTATACTATGCCTTATATTGGGAAGTGTTGGAGTTTTGCAATTATGAACTTGGACTCTTGTCACAAAGACTGGGATTGATCCTCTGTTTCACCACTACGGACTTACCTCTCTTACTGGTATACAATAATTCACCTTTCTGTAAAATAAAGCACGATCAAAGTATTTAACACATAGTGAGTTGTCAATAAATGTTAACTTTTATGATGTTTATTATTATTAGGACTCTGTGCAAGTCTGTGTACTTTTTTTTAAGGAACATGTGCATTTCTATTTTTTTTCCAATTTCACTTTATTTTTTATACGGCAGGTTCTTATTAGTCATCCATTTTATACATATGAGTGTATATATGTCAAACCCAATCTCCAAGTTCATCACACCACCGCACACCCCCACGCCACTTTCCCCCCTTGCTGTCCATACGTTTGTTCTCTACATCTGTGTCTCTATTTCTGCCCTGCAAACCGGTTCATCTGTACGATTTTTCTAGGTTCCACATACATGCATTAATAGATGATATTTGTTTTTCTCTTTCTGACTTACTTCACTCTGCATAACAGTCTCTAGATACATCCACGTCTCTACAAATGACCTAATTTCGTTCCTTTTTCTGGGTGAGTAATATTCCATTGTATATATGTACCACATTTTCTTTATCCATTTGTCTGTCAGTGAGCATTTAGGTTGCTTCCATGATCTGGCTATTGGAAATAGTGCTGCAATGAACATTGGGTGCATGTATCTTTTTGAATTATGGTTTTCTCTGGGTATATGCCCAGTAGTGGGATTGCTGGATCATTTGGTAATTCTATTTTTAGTTTTTTAAGGAACCTCCATACTGTTCTCCATAGTGGCTCTATCAATTTACATTCCCACCAACAGTGCAAGAGGGTTCCCTTTTCTCCACACCCTCTCCCACATTTGTTGTTTGTAGATTTTCTGATGATGCCCATTCTAACTGGTGTGAGGTGATACCTCACTGTAGTTCTGAATTGCATTTCTCTAATAATTAGTGGTGTTGAGGAGATATTCGTGTGCTTCTTAGCAATATGTATGTCTTGTCTTCTTTGGAGAAATGTCTATTTAGGTCTTCTGCCCATCTTTGGATTGGGTTGTTTGTTTTTTTAATATTGAGCTGCATGAGCTGTTTATATATTTTGGAGATTAATCCTTTGTCCGTTGATTCGTTTGCAAATATATTCTCCCATTCTGAGGGTTGTCTTTCTGTCTTGTTTGTAGTTTCCTTTGCTTTGAAAAAGTTTTAAGTTTCATTAGGTCCCATTTGTTTATTTTTGTTTTTATTTCCATTACTCTAGGAAGGGGATCAAAAAAGATCTTGCTGTGATTTATGTCAAAGAGTGTTCTTCCTATGTTTTCCTCTAAGACTTTTATAGTGTCTGGCCTTACATTTAGGTCTCTAATCCATTTTGAGTTTATTTTTGTGTATGGTGTTAGGGACTGTTCTAATTTCATTGCTTTACATGTAGCTGTCCAGTTTTCCCAGCACCACTTATTGAAGAGACTGTCTTTTCTCCATTGTATATCCTTGCCTCCTTTGTCATAGATGAGTTGACCATAGGTGCAAGGGTTTATCTCTGGGCTTTCTATCCCGTTCCATTGGTCTATATTTCTGATTTTGTGCCAGTACCATATCGTCTTGATAACTGTAGCTTTGTAGTATAGTCTGAAGGCAGGGAGTCTGATTCCTCCACCTACATTTTTTTCCCTCAAGACTGCTTTGGCTATTCGGGGTCTTTTGTCTCTCCATACAAATTTTAAGATTTTTCGTTTTAGTTCTGTAAAAAATGCCATTGGTAGTTTGAAAGGGATTGCACTGAATCTGTAGATTGCTTTGGGTAGTATAGTCATTTTCACAGCGTTGATTCTTCTAATTCAAGAACATGGTAGATCTCTCCATCTGTTTGCATCATCTTTACTTTCTTTCATCAGTGTCTTATAGTTTTGAGCAAACAGGTCTTTTGTCTTCCTAGGTAGGTTTATTCCTAGGTATTTTATTCTTTTTGTTGCATTGGTAAATGGGAGTGATTCCTTAATTTCTCTTTCAGATTTTTCATCATTAATGTATAGGAATGCAAGAGATTTCTGTGTATTAATTATTATCCTGTAACTTTACCAAATTCATTAATTAGCTCTAGTAGTTTTCTGGTGGCATCTTCGGATTCTCTGTGAATAGTATCGTGTCATCTGCAAACAGTGACAGTTTTACTACTTCTTTTCCAACTTGAATTCCTTTTATTTCTTTTTCTTCTCTGATTACTGTGGCTAGGACTTCCAAAACTATGTTGAATAATAGTGGCAAGAGTGGACATCCTTGTCTTCCTGATCTTAGAGGAAATGCTTTCAGTTTTTCACAATTGAGAATATGTTTGCTGTGGGTTTTTTGTATATGGCCTTTATTATGTTGAGCTAGGTTTCCTCTGTGCCCACTTTCTGGGGACTTTTTATCATAAGTGGGTGTTGAATTTTGTCAAGAGCTTTTTCTGCATCTATTGAGATTATCATATGGTTTTTATTCTCCAGTTTGTTAATATGGTGTATCACATTGATTGATTTGTGTATACTGAAGAATCCTTGCATCCCTGGGATAAATCCCACTTGATCATGGTGTGTGATCCTTTTAATGTGTTGTTGGATTCTGTTTTCTAGTATTTTGTTGAGGATTTTTGCATCTGTATTCATCAGTGATATTATTGGTCTGTAATTTTCTTTTGTTGTATTATCTTTGTCTGGTTTTGGTATCAGGGTGATGGTGGCCTCATAGAATGAGTTTGGGAGTGTTCCTTCCTCTGCAGCTTTTTGGAAGAGTTTGAGAAGGATGGGTGTTAGCTGTTCTCTAAATGTTTGATAGAATGCACCTGTGAAGCCACCTGCTCCTGGACTTTTGTTTGTTGGAAGATTTTTAATCACAGTTTCAATTTCATCACTTGTGATTGGTCTGTTCATGTTTTCTATTTCTTCCTGGTGCAGGCTTGGAAGGTTATATCTTTCTAAGAATTTGTCCATTTGTTCCACGTTGTCCATTTTACTGGCATAGAGTTGCTTGTAGTAGTCTCTTAGGATGCTTTGTATTTCTGCAGTGTCTGTTGTAACTTCTCCTTTTTCATTTCTAATTTTATTGATTTGAGTCCTCTCCCTCCTTTTCTTGATGAGTCTGGCTAATGGTTTGTCAATTTTGTTTATCTTTTCAAAGAACCAGCTTTTAGTTTTATTGATCTTTGCTGTTGTCTTCTTTGTTTCTATTTATTTCTGCTCTGATCTTTGTAACTTCTTTCTTTCTGCTAACTTTGGGTTTCTTTGTTCTTCTTTCTGTAGTTCCTTTAGGTGTAAGGTTAGTTTGTTTATTTGAGATTTTTCTTGTTTCTTGAGGTAGGCTTGTATTGCTATAAGCTTCCCTTTTAGAACAGCTTTTGCTGCATCCCACAGGTTTTGGATCTTCGTGTCTTTATTGTCATTTGTTTCTAGGTGGGGTTTGATTTCCTCTTTGATTTCTTCAGTGATCTCTTGGTTATTTAGTAATGTATTGTTTAGCCTCCATATGTTTGTGTTTTTTATGTTATTTTCCCTGTAATTGATTTCTAATCTCATAGCATTGTGGTCAGAAAAGATGATTGATATGATTTCAATTTTGTTAAATTTACTGATGCTTGATTTGTGACCCAAGACGTGATCTATTCTGTAGAATGTTCCATGTTCACTTGAGAAGAAAGTGTAATCTGCTGTGTTTGGATGGAATATCCTATAAATATCGACTAAATCTATCTGATCTATTGTGTCATTTAAAGTTTGTGTTTCCTTATTAATTTTCTGTTTGCATGATTTGTCCATTGGTGTAAGTGAGCTGTTAAAATCCCCCACCATTACTGTGTTACTGTCAATTTCCTCTTTTATAGCTGTTAGCAGTTGCCTTATGTACTGGGGTGCTCCTATGTTGGGTGCATATATATTTATAATTGTTATATCTTCTTGGATTGATGCCTTGATCATTATGTAATGTCCTTCCTTGTCTCTTGTAACATCCTTTATTTTAAAGTCTATTTTATCTGACACGAGTATTGTTACTCCAGCTTTCTTTTGATTTCCATTTTCATGGAACATCTTTTTCCATCCCCTCACTTTCAGTCTGAATGTGTCCCTAGGTCTGAAGTGGGTCTCTTGTAGACAGCATATATATGGGTCTTGTTTTTGTATTCATTCAGCAAGCCTGTGTCTTTTGGTTGGAGCATTTAATCCATTCACGTTGAAGGTAATTATCGATATGTATGTTCCTATTACCATTTTCTTAATTGTTCTGGGTTTGTTTTTGTAGGTCCTTTCCTTCTCTTGTGTTTCCCACTTAGAGAAGTTCCTTTAACATTTGTTATAGAGCTGGTTTGGTGGTGCTGAACTCTCTTAGCTTTTGCTTATCTGTAAAGCTTTTGATTTCTCCATTGAATCTGAATGAGATCCTTGCCAGGTAGAGTAATCTTGGTTGTAGCTTCTTCCCTTTCATCACTTTAAATATATCATGCCACTCCCTTCTGGCTTGTAGGGTTTCTGCTGAGAAGTCACATGTTAACCTTATGGGAGTTCCCTTGTTTGTTATTTGTCACTTTTCCCTTGTTACTTTCAATAATTTTTCTTTGTCTTTAATTTTTGTCATTTTGATTACTGTGTGTCTTGGCATGTTTCTCCTTGGGTTTATCCTGCCTGGGACTCTCTGTGCTTCCTGGATTTGGGTGGCTATTTCCTTTCCCATGTTAGGGAAATTTTTGACTATAATCTCTTCAAATATTTTCTCGGGTCCTTTCTCTCTCTCTTCTCCTTCTGGGACCCCTATAATGCAATTGTTGTTGCATTTAATTTTGTCCCAGAGGTCGCTTAGGCTGTCTGCATTTCTATTCATTCTTTTTTCTTTATTCTGTTCCACGGCAGTCAATTCCACCATTCTGTCTTCCAGGTCACTTATCCGTTCTTCTGTCTCAGTTATTCTGCTATTGATTCCTTCTAGTGTATTTTTCATTTCAGTTATTGTATTGTTCATCTCTGTTTGTTTGTTCTTTAATTCTTCTAGGTGTTTGTTCTTTAATTCTTCCAGGTCTTTGTTAAACATTTCTCGCATCTTCTCGATCTTTGCCTCCGTTCTTTTTCCAAGGTAGAGGGTCATCTTCACCATCATTATTCTGAATTCTTTTTTCTGGAAGTTTGCCTATCTCCACTTCATTTAGTTGTTTTTCTGGGGGTTTATCTTGTTCCTTCATCTGGTGTAAAGTCCTCTGCCTTTTCATTTTGTCTTTCTGTGAATGTGGTTTTCCTTCCAGAACCTCCAGAATTGTAGTTCTTTTTGCTTCTGCTGTCTGCCCTCTCAAGTCTGTTTACTTTTTTTCCCCAGAGAAGCTACTCCTCCTGTGTTTACTACCATCAATTATATTTTTGCCCTATGCAATCTCCTGACTTGCCTCTAATGTAGATTTTTTTCTCTCTTTTTCATCTCTCACATCCAAGTCTATCAATTTTATTCCCAAATATTGTGCTCCTGAATGTTTCTCTCCTTACTGCACTGTGTTTTTTTGGCAAGTAATTTAACTGTGCTTTTTACCGATATGTAACGTGGCCTCCCTGGGATGCTGTGATGAACAAAATACATCACAGATTTAAAATGTACTAAGTGCTCTTTGGTTAAATGAATGACAACCTTATTTTACAAGATAATGTGGACTTAAATGATTGAAAACATTCACTTCTAGAAATACTGTGTACTAACTAATCTTTATTGTCCTCTTGGCTTATAGTGCTGAAGTTTTTTTATTCCATGGAAATGAAAAACTAATTACCATAGACGAATGCAAATGCTCTGAAAAGATTAGTTATTCAATATTGATTATTACTCTATCAGGAGCTAATTAATATTGGCGTTATCCCTAATTGGCTGCTGTGTTCTGTTGTTTACCGAGATGGGTATCACCATTTCCACTCTTGGCAGTCAATTCACTATTGTGTTTCTGTCCTTTTATCCCTGAAATCTTTGATGTGATTACTCCCAGGAGATGAACTCAAAAACACAACAAAAGATGAATAAATAAAATTTAGGCATCCCTTCAATGCGGTGGTTTCCTCTCCATTTCTAAAGTAAAAAACATAAAAAATAGGAAATATTTAGAGACTGTATGGAAAGAATCAGAAGTACCCTCTTGACGAAGAATCCACATGCAAAATTCTGCAAAAGGATTTGTCAAATATTTATTAGTATATAACACCTGTAGTTCTTAAATTATTGTTTTTAATTGTCACTGAGCCTTTATGAGAATTAATCTTGCTTAGAAGGAAGGCAGCCACACTGAGCCCAGCCTTGCCATCCTGGGCCAAGGTTCTTATTCCTGAATAGACTGATGCCAGCACTGGTCCTATAGTATAGTTCTGAATTTCCTGTGTATGTTCATTGTTCCAACTGTGTTCTGTTATTAAAAGAAGTTGCTCAGTTTTGTTTCTTTTTATGGCTGAGTAATGTTCCATTGTATATATGTGCTATATATTTTTTATCCATACATCTGTCGATGGACATTTAGGTTGGTTCCATGTCCTGGCTATTGTAAATAGTGCTGCAGTGAACATTGTGGTACACGTCTCTTTTTGAATTATGGTTTTCTCAGGGTACATGCCCAGTAGTGGGATTGATGGGTTGTATGGTAGTTCTATTTTTAGTTTTTTAAGGAACCTCCATACTGTTTTCCATAGTGGTTGTATTAATTTACATTACCCCTAACAGTGCAGGAGGGTTCCCTGTTCACCACACCCTTTCCAGCATTTATTGTTTCTAGATTTTTTGATAATGGCCATTCTGACCGTCATGAGGTGATACCTCATTGTAGTTCTGATTTGCATTTCTCTGATGCTTAGTGATGTTGAGCATCTTTTCATGTGCCTCTTGGCCATCTGTATGTCTTCCTTGGTGAAATGTCTATTTATGTCTTCCACCCATTTTTTAACTGGATTGTTTGTTTTTTTTTATACTGAGCTCCATGAGCTGTTTGTATATTTTGGAGATTAATCCTTTGTTATTTCATTTGCAGATATTTTCTCCCATTCTGAGGGTTGTCTTTTTGTCTCGTTTATGGCTTCCTTTGCTGTGCAAAAACTTTTACGTTTAATTAAGTCCCATTTGTTTATTTTTGTTTTTATTTCTGTTACTCTAGGAGGTGGGTCAAAAAAGATCTTGCTGTGGTTTATGTCAAAGAGTGTTTTTCCTATGTTTTCCTCTTTTATAGTGTCTGGTCTTATGTTTACGTCTTTAATCCATTTGGAGTTTATTTTTGTGTATGGTGTTAGGTAGTGTTCTAATTGGATGGACCTAGAGTCTGTCATACAGAGTGAAGTAAGTCAGAAAGAGAAAAACAAATACTATATGCTAATGCATATATATGGTATCTGAAAAAAAATGGTACTGATGAACCTAGTTGCAGGGCATGAATAAAGAGGTAGAGACAGAGAATGGACTTGAGGACATGGGGTGGGAAGGTGAAGTGAGAGTAACATCGACATATGTACGCTAGCGAATGTAAAATAGTTGGCTGGTGGGAAGCAGCAATATAGCACAGGGAGATCAGCTCGGTGCTTTGCGAAGGCCTAGAGGGGTGAGATAGGGAGGATGGGAGGGAGACTCAAGAGGGAGGGGATATGGGGACATGTGTATGCCTGTGGCTGGTTCGCTTTGTTGTGCAACAGAAACTAACACAGCACTGTGAAGCAATTATACTCCAATAAAGATCTATTTAAATAAAAGTAGTTGCTACTTCTTCTTTTCCCGTCTATTAACATTTAGCTGAAATTATGAGGATCTTGCTGTCATAGCATCGAGTTTGGAGGCTCGGATTTCTAGTCCTGGTACTAACCATCAAGCTGGGGAACCTGGGAGGAATGAGGTGCAGAGAAATAGTCTTGTTCAGAGTTATCCAAAATGTGGTCCTCATACAGGCAGTCCCCATGGCACCAGGGAGCTTGGTAGAAATGCATGTTCCTAGGCTGTTCCTAGACCAACAGAACCAGAGTCTCTGGGGGTAAAGTGCAGCCCTCTTAGTGATTCAGGGAAGCACAGGGCTAGTGCCTAGACAATAAGGTTTTGTAAACCTTCCTAAGGATGCACGCATGAGGGAAAGTGGGTAATGAGTAGGGAGTGGTAGCACATGATGAGGAACCCCATAGTATTCGGATGTGGGGGCAAGTGTGAGAGACTCATAAATCCAGAGTCCAGGTTACCCTAAAATAAGCCCTAGAGGGAGCAGACCTTGCTATAAACAAGCATCGACTTCACCAGCCAGCACAGGTCCTAACAGCTGCAGATGTGGGGTGATTATTTTTTTTTTAATGAATTAACAAGTTCGGGTAAATTCCAGAATTCAAAGTTTCTGTCCCAGAAAGGCAGGGCAGAAGGGCCCTGACACATGGAAGTAAGCTGGTATGGGGGATTTCTAGGAATATATTCTCTCCCTTTCTGGGGGTTTAGAACCTGGCTCAGAGGCCAGCCTGGGCTTTACTAGAGAACTGGACTTCACAGTTGAAAGAGGCTAACAGCAAGATGTGCTTCCTACGAAACATCCATGATGAGCTTACAGAGTCAGGTCATAGTGGCAGGACAGCAGTGAGTGGGTCTCCCAGACAAAGGGCAGCTCTTCGCTCTGCCCCGTAAAGGATGCAGTGACTTCTGACTCCAAGCTCTCAAGGCAGCTTACTGGTTAGTGGTCTCAAACTCCATGGACCTTTGTAAAAAACGGAGCCAACAATCTCTGCCCCTCAAGTGAGAGTCTTTGTGAGTATTCTTAAAGGTGACGGTAATGATGTGTAAAGTGAGGGATACTGGAAGTAGATGATTCTCTTTTTGATGTACATGACTTCCCAGACAATTACAATGCAGCTGCAGCTTTTTACAAAAAAAAAAAAAAAAAAAATCAGACCCCATTCCCTTTTTAAAGAGTTCTCCTTCCTTGTTACTAATGGGCATTTCCTAGAATCTTGGGTTGTAAAGTATGGACAGCACTAATTCCTCAGGATCAGTTTATGGCAGGTAATCTCTGGTTACTCCAGTACCTGAACAGCCTGGTGGATTTGCATATTGGGTGCACTGAGCTCAATTTGCCTGTTAGTGTTTAGACACAAGCAGTGCTCAGGAATTTAGAGACAGGACCAAATTCTGCCTTTCAACTCCCGTGAGTATTTCTAAGAAAATTTAAAAAATACTGTATGCATTGGATTTTAATTTGCTTTTCACACGTGAAGACAATCTGTAAATGTAATTATAAACTTCTGATCTCCAGCATCTAGCAAAGGTTTTTATTTTCCTTGTATTTCAATCTGTGAGCATACACGTTAGTCATTTATAATGGCTTTATGGTCCACAAAATACAACATAGTGATTTGAAACAGAGTCACATGCTTGCCGGTTTCCACCTGGATTGACACTTTGGATCTTGGATACAGTCTGGTTGTTTAGTAAATGGTTCACCTGCTTGTTTTTCCTTCCAACGTTCAAAAGCAAGCCGTGTAGCGTAGTGGGTAAGAATGGAATTTCAGATTCGACCTAAGATGTTTCTGCCGCCACCCTTTGGCTTTGTGCTCTTGGACAAACTGTTTTAACTTCCTTGAGCCTTAGTTTTGTTATGTGGAAAATGACAATTACAATAGTTCTATCTCAGGGTTGTTTTGAAGATTAAATGAGATGATATATGTAAAGAATTTAGCCCAGTGTGTAGCACCCATCAACACTTAATAACTCTTAACTTTTGTTATAATTACTGCTATTATTACTTTTTAAATTATAGCTGTTTATAATGATTATTATAGTTATTATGTTTAAATTCTTGCATTCGTATCCCTTAAATTCGTCACCCTTGGTGTTACTATCGTATGCTGACTCCCAGTTTTCCCTTGATCTGATTTTCCTTGCTTCTAGTCACAACAGTCCCCACTCCAGAGGATCTAGGACCTCATTTGTCAGTGGTTTCCTTGTGACATTTCCTTATGCCAAGCCAGATTTTAATATGAAGGTCTTGTCATGAGAGCTGCATTCCTAGTAGAACCACAGTGTTGGTCTGATACAGAGTTGGATTAGAGCTCTTTTCGGGTACTTCCAGATTTGGGATTCCCAGACTCTAAGCTCTCTAAGGAGTGTCTTGTCCTGGATTTTGTATCCAGGTGTGATGTATGTCACTGTGCCAGGTTTTCCCAGAATACCTTCTGCTACAGGCCTCAACTTCATTTAGCCTTATTCATCTAAAAAAATAGAAAATAATGTCAGTTTACATATGTAAAGAATGGCAGTGATATCGTTGAAATGATATGCTGCAGTACAAGTAACATAATGTGGTTACAGCGTCTTTCGCAATTCATCTTGCATCTTGTATCTAACAAGCACAGGCGGGTTGTCTCTTGAATGCTGTTGTGGTGCTTGTTCCTTAAGACCCCAGCATAGCACCTGGAAGAATTTGACTCCACCGCGTCCCCATATATAACCCTGCTCTATCCAAATGGCCTAAAAGCCTCTATCGCCTTAATTGAATCCAAAGATGAGCTAGTTTTTAGATAAACACGAATAAGTATACATCTTAAATGAATTGCCTGTTTATAAAACACCCTTATACAAATTGATAACGATGTATGTTTGAATAATTCAAGAAACAGGATGTCAGTAGCTTTTAGCATCAGGTACCAAGAGAGCTGTGCTTTTGAATATTAATTTGACTAATTTGGGATATTAGGCCATTTAGTATGGTAAGCACATAAACACAGAGTAGTAGGATCCTTGAAGGGTAATCTAATCAGAAACAGGGGCGTCTAGCATTTCTTTAAAATGTAACAATTATCCGAAAGTCTCATAAGGAATGTCCTGCAGCTGAGGAAGAACAAGATACCCCAAGTAAAATGTAAATGAACATAAAGTGATTTAGTGGGACTAATTCTGGGAAGCATCAGTACCAGTGTGCTTCGTTTGTTTTGTATTTTCTTCCCACTTATTCTTATAGTCTGAGTGGTTTTATTAAAAAATAATTTTGTAAGTCAGTGTAAAACCCAGGAGTTTTATCTTCCTTTAAACATGTAAATGCATTTAACGTGAACACGTCAGAAAGTGGAATTGTGGACTTAGAGTTTTCAATGACTAAGTTATGACCACATGGCATAGAGTGTGTGTGTCTAGTACATGCCTTCCATCATTTGTCTGTTTTAATTTTCAAAATTAACATGGGTGGTACTATCATTATTTCCTTCTTATGGATAAATAAATGGGGGAGCAGAGACCTAAAGTAACTTTCCCAAAGTCACACAGCAACTAATGAGTGGAGCTGGCATGTAAAGGCAAACCTCTGACATCACAAGCCATGTTTTGTGGACCACCAGCTGAATCAATTTTTCAACCCTGAGGAGAGACATTCATACATGGTTAAAAAATAGTTAATGGTGAATACATTTCAGACTTCAGAATCCAGGTTAAGCATGTCAAAAGATCATTACTAATTTAACTGTTCATGTAAATCATTATTTAGGCTTAATACCCAGGTGTGATTATTTGACATTGGACAAGACTACAGTTTTTATAAACCATTTATTCCAAAAAGAAAAGGCATTCACTTTTATCTTAGTGATTCATCTACTTGTGTTTGTTGTAAGAAAAGAGGAACAGACAAAATATAGAGCCAAAGCAATATCATTTCCTATCACATTCCCCGGGGTGTCTCATGAAAATCTTGCACACTGAATGTCAAAGTCCAATTTGTGGAGGCCAGAATGACATTTTAGTATATTATAGGTTGTGGTCAATATATGGATTGCAGCCTCCTTAGGCTCACAATAATTAGGGACTATCACATGGATTCAGTATTTGTTTAGCAGATAATTCTCAAGACTTTCATGTATGATAATGAAGGCCTAACTATTGTACTGTGAATCAAACCTATTTCAAGTCTAGTGAAAGTAATAAAATTTAATTAACATGGTACGAATTCATTTAAATTTATGTGAGGAGAATCAGGGACATAATTATGAGCCTTTTTTTTTTTTTTTTAACAGGATGAGGTTGGCCATTTGATAATTTGAGCCCAAGGTAGGTAAGGGTTATTTAGAAGTTATCAAAGTGTGAGAAAACATAAGTCATACCGGAGAAGAACTTCCAATTCTTAACCACTTTATATATGATGGATGTGATATACATGCAATCTTATTTGATCTTCACAACCACCCTCCAACCAAAATGCTGTTATTTCCAAATGTGGAAAAGGAGACCTACAGAGGACTTGTAACTTGCTAAAGTCTATACAAATAGTAGGACTAATCTCAGCATGAGACCTCCCAAACTCCAAATAAGAGTTAAGCACAAAATAAATTACCTTTGATTAAACCTGGGAAACATTGGGGAAAACCCTTATTCTTTTATCACATAGCTCACAGAAAATTAATTTTTTTTTAATCTTAAATTATGATGTGTATAAAATGGTAGCTCTGGGCTTCCCTGGTGGCACAGTGGTTGAGAGTCCGCCTGCCGATGCAGGGGACACGGGTTCGTGCCCCGGTCCGGGAAGATCCCACACGCGGCAGAGCGGCTGGGCCCGTGAGCCATGGCCGCTGAGCCTGCGCGTCCGGAGCTTGTGCTCCTCAACGGGAGAGGCCACGACAGTGAGAAGCCCGCGTACCATAAAGAAAAGAAAAGGAAAGAAAATGAAATGGTAGCTCTATCCTTAGTTTGATTAGATACAATATCTTTTGAGGGATTTCTTTCCAAAAAGTGTCTCACGGAAGTGGGGTTTACTTTCATGGTTGTACGTAAAACTGGCCTTCAAACGGAAGGCTGCCTCCTTTGCTCGGAGGTTCACTACAACTTGAGGGCTGTGAAGCCAACACCAGGAATGGCATGATCAGCTGTGTCTTGGGTGGAGAATTACATAAAACCTCAGGAATTAATGATTTTGTGCCATATTCTTTCTTTCTTTCTTTCTTTCTTTCTTTTCTTTTTTTCCCATGGAGAACTTCATACTACAGGGTTTCAAACATTTAGGAAATAGTTTGGATTGAACCCTCCATGCCATTACCCTTGTCTTGGAATTGTGAATTTTTAGTGTTGAACTCTTCTGTGTCCAAGTACCTAATATATAGATGGGCCTACTCATTGATAAATGTACTATTATTTACACATATCAAGTGCTCTGTGAAGAGCTCTTAAATTATTTCAGTTTTCATTCACATTACATTAGTTGCAAGCCCCATTTACAGATGAGATAACTTAGGTTTAGAAAAGCTCACTAGCTTTCCCAAGTTCACCCAACTAGTGTGATTCAGATTGGATTTGAATGCAGATTGAGTTAACTCAGAAACTGGTGTCTTAACTGTTTAATTACCGTAGTTCTCTACATACTCCCACATGGTGTATTTACATGTTCTTACAGATAGGAAAATATCTCTAAGAAAATGGTCTAAACATTTATACCAGGGAACATTTAGTGTAACTTTAATTTAGGTCCAGTTAGTATTTCTGTTGGTAGTTTTCTGAAATAACCTTCCCTGTGCCTAGCTTTGCTTTGGCAGCAAACTCGGGAGGGCACGGCCCGTGTGGCTGGAGCTCATGGAATCAGAGACTGGGTCATGGGAGGATGGGCACAGGTTGAGGCATTAAAGTCACTGTTAGAAGTGAAGCAGTAATCTAAGCCAAATAGTCTCAGGAGAGCCTCAAGCTAAACTATTGTTACAAATAGACTGGAGACCAGATTCATCAAGCAAAGAGTAAGGTTGAAGTTGATTGTGCCAGTGTCCATTTAGAGAATCTAGATCTTCATCTGAGACACATAGAGCAAACAGTGAAGGCAAATCACATTTATTGGGTACCTGATATGTGCCAGATGCTATTCCGGGCAATTCATTTGCACCATTTTATTCAATTCTTACCAACTCCCAGTGGCACAAGTATTATTTTCCCATTTCAAGGTGAAGATGCTAGGGATCCAGAAAGGTTTTTACAAAGGTGCTACAACTTCTAAGAGACCTAGAATATAAATCTTTCTCTCTCTGAGTCTTTACATAATCCAGTGCTGTCTCCCTAGAGATTGCTAACTAAAGGAAATGCAGCCTCATGTCTGGTAAGATAGAAAAATTGAGGTACAGAGTTGAGTAACTCATCTGGGGTCATAAAACAGTTAAGTAACGGAACCCCATTTTACACCCAGTCCTTCTGATTCCAAAACTCTATCGGACCATTTCCATCTCTCTATTAACGCTCATGAAAAGAAAATAATTGTTAATTCTCATGAAAAGAAAATCATCACTTTACCAAACTTCCCTACCACCTACCACCCTACTTCTTCGCCCCTATTTGCTGCAAAACTCTTCAAAGATGGGTCTACACTCAGGCAGTCAGTTCCTCTACTTCCATTCTTTCTTCCATAACTTTCTCCAAACTGCCTTTCGCCTCACACTGGTCCTTTCCCAGTCCTCAGTGATCTGTCCGCAAGGTCACCGTGCTCTGTGGAGTGTAAACTTTCTGAACTTAGACCCCACTGTCTTGCACACGCTGGATTTTCTCCTACCTCACTGGTCACTCACTCTCACTTCTCTCCCAGTTCTGAACATGGGAGCATCTCAATCCTTGATGCTTCTGTCTGTCCCTCTCTCTCCTCATGACTGGTGAATCTATCCCAGTGTCACGGCTTTAAGTACCACTTAAATTTTGACACCGTCCACAATGACACCTTCAGCCCAGACCTCCTTTCCAAACTCAAGACTTGTATTTCCAAGTGTCTGCTTTATATCTCTGTTTGGATTTCTCAAAGATACTTCAGACTCAACCCTTTCAACACTTAATCCCTGTTTCCCTCAAAACCTTCTTAACCAGCTACCTTTCCCATCTCAGAATCTACCCGTGTCTCATTATTGCTACTACTATTATACTTAACTACACCACTAACATTTCTTGCCTGGAGTATTTTTATAACAAATAATAAAACACATATTTAACAGTTTTCCCACTTCTAACTTTATTCATCTATGGTCTGTTTTCAATATGGCAGCCAGAGTGACTGAAACATGTTAGATCATATTATTCTTATGCATAAAATCCAGCTCACCATTTCATCCAGAGAAAAAGTGTTTATTACCTCTTATCTCCTCTTTCCTTCTCTCCTCTTGCTTTCTCTACTCCACTCATACCATTTCACTCCAACTGTGGACTCTAGAATTACCCCCTGATCGTATTGTTCTTTCCTCAGTTGTTAGCATTACTAACTACCTCATCCATTTCAAGTATTTGGATATAGTTTACACTCTCAGTGATTCCTACTCCAACGAGTTTATTTAACACTGCAATTTGCCTGCCACCTCACTCAGTGCTCCTGATGCCCTATTCTCAATTTAAAAAAAAAAAAAAAATTGTCATAGGATGTATTACCTTCTCACACACTAGAAAATTTACTTATTTAGCATGACTAGTGTTTATTGTATGACTTTCTCCACTAGAATGTAATATCAGAGATTTGATCCTTTTCTCACTGGTATACTCCCAGCACCTAGAATAGTGACTGAGACATAGTAGTTTCTGAAAATACTTGTTGAATGAGTGAATGAAAAGAAGTATAGAGCAGACCTTTTGTACCTGTTTTAAATTTGCAGGAATTTAAGGTTCTCTGAAGTATTTAAGGGTGCAATCATTTTCCCCTATTGTTTTCAGATACAGTCTCGGCTATCTAACTAGACTCTCGTTTCCTACCTATTAGTCATAGGTTTATGCAAATTTATGTCAGGCTGCATATAAACTACCAGGTAGTTCAATGGTATTGATCTTTGTTACTGTTTAGTGAGGCTGGTCTGTTATCAACTCCAGGCAAGGTCCTGAATCAGCTTTTGCTTGTGTGCCCCTGGCTTGTAAATAAATGGAAGAATGGCTTTTGGCTTTGCTTCTGAAAACTCAGGAGCCTTTTTCTTTCCCTTAAATGTCATCAGATGCCTATCTACTCTCTCTTTGCTTTGGTTAAGAAAATAGAAGGGATTTAAAATCATTGAGATCTCAGAATCAAAATAATTCTTAAGCCTTTTCTTCAAGTTTACTCTAATTGCCCTGAAATTAATCTCTTATTATGGCAGCAAAGCCTAGCCCTTCTAGGATTCTTTGAACACTGGATTTCAATATTTGATCTTCATGGACAGTGAATCTATCAGTCACACTCAGTTGTCCTTTCACTCTTTGAACCAACTGACATTTACCCATATCAAACTCCATTTGTCCATCACTTTTAAAACCCTCTGTAATTTCCAGTTGCTCTCATGGAGCTGAGTTTGAAGGTTGACATGGATCATCCATTCTTTCCAGAATGACAGATAGCTTTACAAGGTGATCCTTACATTTTATCTTAATTTCTTGGCAAACTTTAATTTAATTTTCTGCTAAATGGTTTCAGTCTCATGCAGAACCAAAGTGAACTAAGTAAACCGTCTCAGAAATACTCC
Organism: Neophocaena asiaeorientalis asiaeorientalis; assembly: GCF_003031525.2. Classification (NCBI taxonomy): domain Eukaryota; kingdom Metazoa; phylum Chordata; class Mammalia; order Artiodactyla; family Phocoenidae; genus Neophocaena; species Neophocaena asiaeorientalis. The sequence continues at coordinate 4,296,939 of NW_020172724.1, forward strand.
CTGTCTTGTCAGGATAATTCTTTCTTCCATTTAAATGAAAATTCGGTAACACTTAATGGTGATTTTTAAAAAATCATCAACATAATTACTCATGTCTTTGTGAACCTCTGAGAAACCTTAAGGTTGAATTTCCCACTAGGCTCAGAATAGTTATAAAAACTTATTTCTTCAAGACAGATTGGATAGAAACCTAATACAGGCTGAAAGCATCTTGGAGCTAGAAATTGTCTTAGATATTATCAATCCCAATCATGACAGAGTTTGCAGTTAAAGAGATTGAGGCCCAGAAATGGAAGATGAATGTGTGAATTCACATCCTGTCATACTGGTCAGATGAACTACTAACCTTGGTCTTTTGATTTAGTCCAGTAAGCTCTGAAATTATATGCAAACATTGGTGAGCATTTACAGAAGAATATTTCTTTGAAGATAGTGTCCATTGCAATTTATCAAAAAAGTCAGTGATCTCCCAAAAGTTAAGCACCGGGATCCTCCTTGGCACTCCACAGGTGCAATTGATCCCTTTTATGCATTTAATCCCAGGATCCATGTAAAAGTAAATTGAACTTTGTACTTAGTTTTAGACTATAATAACTCTTTCCCCCCCAAAAGCATTTGTGGATTAGTTTGGTGTCATCCCAGGGCATTGGATTGCTGTGACTTCAGCGTTTCCTGAGCCCAAGTATAGTCCTTGGAATAAAATGCTAAATGTATTTCCGGGTGCCTCTGTGGAATATGAGAAAGTACCTAAAGTTATTTCTAAAGAGAGAAGAGAATTAGTTTTATATCTTCTTCTGACTTCTACCTCTTCTCTGCACAATTTACGAGTAGTAAAATGAGAGCAAAGACACAAATAAGGAAGAAAATCCAAATACAGTCTCTCTTTGTAAAACTTGTATTATGGGACTTTGAAATAATAGGACAAGTAATAAAATATAATTTTCTTCCACTGTGTTTGTATTTGTGTGTATGTGTGCAGGAGAACCAGATAGTAACGTTAAAGGACTTTTATTTTTTTTCCATAACGTATCAGAAAACTGGCTTTTCTAAAAAAATGTGTCATCCAGTATGCAAAGATGAGCTCTATGGAAAAAGCATTGATATCTCCACTTTGTCACTAAATTCATCACCCCAGGCATGCCGCTTCTTTCTGAGCTCTGTTTCCATCTGTAAAAGAAGGAATTGAACTAGTTTGTTAAGCCACCTTGTTAATAATCAGTGTCTCTGTGATGCTTGCTATTAAACTCAAACTGCACGTTCCCCCCCACCATTTTCAGAAATGGAATTTTTATGAATGGTTTTTCAAGTGCTTCAAAATAACATTCTCATCTGAGATCTTGGCAACTAAGAATTGGCTGTTATAAGCATATCAGACACAGAGATAGGCTAATCCCTGTTCTTTCTTAATCTGAGTATTGAACAATTATAGAGCCAAGGCCATTCCTCCTGTGGTCCCTGAATTGACTCCCTCAGAGTTATGATACATCACGGAGGACTGGGTTTTTCCTCCTGGGACACTGCCAAGACTTGATTTTAATCTTAGGAGCATTTTGTCATACTTGATCCTTTTCTGTCTCACATCCCTTTACCCTCTGTTTCTCTTCTGCTCTTCTCTCCCATGATTTCTTCCCTTCCATTTGACCAACTCGGCCTCATATTTCAAAAGGTAATGTCACATCAGCCATAAAAAGAAACGAAATTGAGTTATTTGTAGTGAGGTGGATGGACCTAGAGTCTGTCATACAGAGTGAAGTAAGTCAGAAAGAGAAAAACAAATACCGTATGCTAACACATCTATATGGAATCTAAGAAAAAAAAAAGATCATGAAGAACCTAGGGGTAAGATGGGAATAAAGACACAGACCTACTAGAGAATGGACTTGAGGATATGGGGAGGGGCAAGGGTAAGCTGTGACAAAGTGAGAGAGTGGCATGGACATATATACACTACGAAACGTAAAATAGATAGCTAGTGGGAAGTAGCCGCATAGCACAGGGAGATCAGCTCGGTGCTTTGTGACCACCTAGAGGGGTGGGATAGGGAGGGTGGGAGGGAGGGAGACGCAAGAGGGAAGAGATATGGGAACATATGTATATGTATAACTGATTCACTGTGTTATAAAGCAGAAACTAACACACCATTGTAAAACAATTATACTCCAATAAAGTTGTTAAAAAAAAAAAAAAGATAATGTCAGAAGAAACAGAGATCTGTGTTGCCCTCCAGGTGCCACTGAGAGTACTCTGGGAAAGTTGACCATGTCCCTGGGTCAATCAAAGCTGTGTGGAACATGCATTTTACACAACTTGAGGGGCCTTTGCAAGATTACAAATTCAAAACATATGAAGGAGCCCCAGGCAGTGGGGACCTTTAAGCTCTGACCACCTCTGGCCAGCTGTGTTTACCTTTGTCTGTCCCAGTGTTTCAGCTCAGAGAAGAAAATGGCGAAGTGCTTGGATTCTGCCACTTCCCCTTGGAGGGATACGAGAATAAAAACATTCTCAGTGAGTTTTGCCTAAAGAATGCAGGAGTATTTTGAAGGCTCCAGAGGACACAATTGATAAGATTTTATTTTCCTTCTTTGTTAGAATTTGTATTTATTGGATTTCATAAAGGAATTAAGAGCTGCTTAAAATACAGACTCAGATGTAGTCTCCCTAACAAGATGCCTTCATGAACAAAATGTTGCCATTAGAGTTATGCATATAATTTTTGTATTATATTCAGAATAATTCTGAGACGAGAAGAAAATGTTGTTTTAAGAGGGCGATTGATTCATTCAAACAGTTTTAGGCTTACAGAGTGGTAGTTAGTGATAAAATTTGGAGAAGAATTAAAGGTGAAAGAAAAAGTAATTGGCCTCCAGTAAACACCACTGTCAGTACATGGCAAGGAGACAAGGTCAGCATTCATATTTCATAAACCTGGTAATAGCACCACTAATCCGCACAGCTGCTTTGGATGTGAGATGATATTCTATTTCTGAAAGACTCAGCTTTTCTTTATGTAAGGTATCCTTCCCTTCCCATTTAAAATTTATTTGTATTCATCATGAAAATAAAAGAAATAATTACAAAACTATTGCCCATATTCCCAGCAGTTGGCACAAATGTTTATTTTCTTCCAGTCTTTATTATCTTTTTGATATTTATTTAACAAATTTGAGAGCATACTCTCCATATATTTTTATCCTGTTTTATTCTCTTTACATATTCCCATGTGGACATAACCTCCTTGTAAATAAGCTGTTTTGCAGTAAACCAAACAAAGTTTACTTAACCTTCCCACGAATGATTGGCTATTCAGGTTAATTCCAATTTTTTTCCTTTAAACATACACTGCGATGAATATTTTGTGCATAAACTGTTGCTCTAGTTCAGATTATCTTCTTAGGATAGATTCCCAAAAGCAGAATTACAGACTCCAATGGTTTGAATCTTTTTTTGTCTTTGTTGCTTTGTGTTTTTAAGGCTTTTTTAGTACAGGGTGCCAAATAGCATATCAAATGGGATGCATTAATTTTCACATACAAAATCTAAATTTATGAAACATTCTGTTAAATTAACTTTGGCATTTTTTTCTCAGGCTCTAGCTAAAAAGGTTGCTGTCTCTCTCAGATATAGGACCAGCTAGCAGATTGGGGCTGATCACCAGTCACTGGGTAAAACTACTGGGTTTCTCCTAATTCTGTGGAAGGAATATCGCATCCAATGTACTGAGTATTATGTGGGACAAATAATTAACATCAAATGCAAGGTAGACATACCCATTTTTCCTATCAGACCATGCATATCATTTTGGGGTAATCGTGTTTTTCTTCCTAATTCTTTAAAAGCAAAATGGACACACAAACAAACACCAACAAAAGTCAAAATAACAATCTTTTATAAGAGCTTAGCATTTCACTATGATTACATTTTGGTGTGGTGCATACACGTGAACAGAATGAGTTTAAAATTTTTCGTTTTTAAGGTGAAATGAATCAGTGATTCTTTTTCTCACTTTGTGTTGATTTTTCTTTTTGGTTGTTCAGCACTCATGAGACTTGAGAAAAAGAGAAAACATCTTCTTTCACTGCACCTTTGGTATGAACTCATGGGCAGGAACAGTATGTGAAAGTTAGAGGAGGCATGTTTTAGTTCAAAATAAACACTGTCGTGTAACCATCGCTATGTGTCTTCATCAGAAACCAAATGATCACTTGGGAGCAATGTTGTAATGAGGATTTACCATTGGTGGGTGGATGAATTCCATAACTTGAAAAGTGCCCTTCACCTCTGAGATTCAGTGATTCTCTCATGACTGGGGGCAGACTTATCTGGATTGACAGATGGCTGAGACGAAAAGGTGTTCCCAGGAGAGAAGAGTCACTCACAGAGGTTTGGCTCAGGATCAGTTTTTTATTCCCAATGAAGAGGAAGAGTTTAGGGAATTGTTTGATGCCTGTCACTCAAAGTTATCTCAGCCCAGGTATCCATAAGGCGCTGTGTGAGTTCTTGAGAAAAAGAAGATGTGAACAAAAACTTAACAACTTTCATTAAAACCCTGTAAGACGTTAAGGTTCAAGAGGTTCACAGAATGTCATGACATAAGATGGGTGTGGTTCATTTCATGGACCACAGCTCAGTTTGGGGAATTTGAGGACTCCTGATGAGGGTCTAGAGCATCAACAAGAATGATGAAAGCAGACCATTGCCCAGCAGAGGACACAGTGACTAACAGGGGTAAAAATAAAGCCCTTGAAATGTGTTTGGGAGGGGAGAATTTCCCCCTTACCTTTTTAGTTCTTTTGGCTGGTTGAATAATTAAAATGACATAAGATAGAATAACAGGAAGAAAAAATAATTGCACACATAAGGGGAATCCACATAAGCATGCAAGGTTCCAAAAACAATCAGGCAAAATGAGGTATATATGTTATTCTGGATTAAGAAAAAGGAGGAAGGGAATTGACAGGAAGGTGAAAAAAGAGCAAATATTGGTTAACAAATGTTTGCTGGGCCATGTAAGAACAATGGGACATAGAGAAATTTTAACAGACTGTTACGTTCCTCCCTGTCTCTCACATCTAGTTCATATTATACTATAGGTGTATCTCTGGTGATGGTTTTCTTTCCTGGGATAGGCCCTCTGTCTGAATTTTTTTCGGCAGTTAAGGGGGAGGTGAAAAGATAAAAATTCCCAAGTCTTCTGTTCCTTCCTCATGCCAAAGAGACGCATTTTAGTGTGGCAAATTTTGCTTCCCTGCAAATAGAAATGCCAGTAGACAGTAGTGGTTCTCAAGAGAAAGACAGTGACTCCCGAAGAGGGAGAAGGACCTGGCCGAGTGATGATTAAATGAAATAACATGAATATGTTCTTTGCACAATAGTCATATAGCAAGAGCATTGAACTCAACTGGAGAAGTGATTTTCTTCTTGGGCAAATCCCATACCATTTGAGGCAAAGAGCCAACATTATTAACTCCCTACAATGCTGAGCTGTAACTCAATTTGCTTTTGTTTTTACAAACAGTTAAAAAGAGGCTTGGCTGAACTTTCAAAGGGGAAATTGAGACAATAAACAGTTCTGGAGAAGGAATATTGCATTTTTCACGTTCATTTGCTGTGACTACCAAAGCAATTACAGGCAAACCTTCCTTTCTTTCCTAGAAGATAATGAAAATGATAATTAGCAATCTGCTCTTTCATTTCTTTACATGTTCTTGACCTTGTCTTGCTATTTAGGGCTTATCATTTTACGTATGATCTTTAGAAAGAATATGTTGAATGATTTCATTTCTTTGTTAGAAACATTGCTTTCTCAAATATAAATGTTTTCTCCAGTGTTCTCTAAACAAGAAATAGAATAGAAAAGATCCCTGTTACTTCTGTTTCCTTACATTCCAGGAAGTTATATAAGATGATGAGTTTGTGAATTGATGACACATATTTGAAATATGTATTGGACATGTATGAGTAATAAATTCACCCATGACAGTTTAGTTCAACTTATTTTACCTTTAAGATTATGTGCAGGACCCACACTCAGGTTTCTGATGTCTGACAAACCTGCAGGTAAAGTCTTTCTCTATGATGTACAGGTTGAGCCTCAGCTTTCCCAGCTGGGAACTGGTGATAATCTAACAAAAGGTTCTTGTGAAGATTAAATAAAATGAAGAACAGAAAAGGTGTTGCTTAAAGCTCTGATCTCAAGAAGCCTTCATTATGAGTATAAGGCTAAAACAAATGACCTCAGAAACTATACATAAATAAGGGCTAAAGTGTCAAACCCACCTGAACCTCTCTCTTTAAAACTCATTGAATCCATCCATTTCTCTCCATTTTAACTTTTCCTGCCTATGATTAATGCTAGCTTTTTTCAGCTTGCATTATTTCAACAGTTTCAGTTGTTCTTGATCTATAGTGCATTGTTCATATAAACAGAAGATAGCACTTCCTTATTTGCATCTAATCTGCTAAAATCCTTTCAGTGGGACTTTAGAATGTGCGTCCCTTGGCAATAAGGAGGAAACAGTAGAGAAAGTATGTGTTCTGTACGATTACCGTGCTACCTTGGGTAGGAATAAGTGGGTCTTTTATGGGTCTAGGCTGAACTTTTGTGTCTGTGTCTTTAAGTGGACCCATCCTACCTATGAACAGTTGGTAATGACCTTATATTTGTACCTCTGGAAGAATATGAGGATGCTCTAAACTAGGGCAGTAATAATAGGAATAATAAGATGGTAACAGGTTTGAAGGTATAGAAATGACAGATGGTTATTTGTTGAGGAGTGAGAATAGAGCATGGTTTAGATTTAGAGGCAGACGACTGGGTGTAAAATGTCATTAATTAAGACAAGAAACAAAGCATTCTGAACGTATTAAGGTGAGAAGTTAAGTTTAACATCAACATGTTGTGGTTGGGGGTAGCTATCTAGGCTGTTGTAAAGTATATGGAGCTATTGAGAGGGGGCCAAATTAAAGATAGATTTTGAAGTGATCAGGACATGGGTGATGTGTGAAGAAACCAGGTGGAGTGGATGGGACCATTCAAGCACAGCCAGAAGAGCACAGGGGAGAAAGAAGTAGACCAGGGATATACCCTCATCTCTTGTCTGGACTGTGCATTTACCTACTGCGATGACCTTGCTGCTTCTCCCTTTGTCCTAGTGTAGTATATTCTCAGCACAGCAACAAGTTAAAACATAAGTTAGATCACCTTACCCCCCTGCTCAAAAACTCCCAGGGGCTCCCCATCTTACTCAACTTAAGAGCCAATGTCCTTTCAAGGTACCCCAGGTCCTTTGTGACTTACTAGCTCCTCCCCCATGTGCTTTCTCCCCTCTACTCTTGCAGTCCCCGCCTCTTTCTATTCCAGAGCATCGTCCGCCTTGCTTTCCCTCCCAAGCCGGGAATAGGCTTTCCACAGAGTCTTTGCAGTGGCTCTTTTTTTTTTTTACTTAGAATATTATTTTTCCTAAGGCTTTGTTTTGACCACATTTTGAAAAGTATCAGTTCCCCAACCAACATGGGACTCCCTAGCTTTATTTCCTGCTTATGTTACTCCATAGCTATCATGACCTTTCATTGTGCACATCTAATCATTCATTTGTGTATATATCTCTCTCCATCAAACTGTAAGCTTAATGAGGACAGGAATTGTATCTCTTTCCTTCACTACTGTATTCATAACATTCCAAACAGTGCCTGGTATATAATAGGCAATGAATAAATGATTGCAGAAAGACTGAATGAAGAAATGAATGAATGAGATCTGGAGAGATCCATTGTCTTAGGTGATAGGTGGAGGAGAGAAAAACCACGTGTCAAAAAATACTTTGGCAGTGGTAGACATAGCGTTGATTGCTTTCCTCAATTTTATTTTCCCCATTTTGTCAGTAAGCCAAAAGGCTCAGCTGTGAGCCTACCACGTTCTGGAATCTTGTTCCTCATGTACTAAGTGTTGGTGCTTGGCTGGCAAGACTGCATGGACCTGTTCAGGTCAGCAGTGTCCTTCACTTGCTCTGATAATCCAGACTCATGAAAAAAATTAATTTAGCAGCACAACTTTGCAGGTTGTCTTGGTGTTTGTGTTAGCCCTCAGCTAAATTGTAAAAGGCTTTATTGCAGGGACAAAGTACTTTCCTTCTTTTTATACCCTCCAGTGCTAGGGACATATGAAGATGGGTTGGCTAAAAATTCATTGATTTTCATAATAAATATTTGTTATTTATGATGTTTCAATGAAAACTTTATAATAAAAACATAATTACATTTCTGTGTTTTATCAAGAACACTAGAATCAAAGTCAGAAAACCTGGGTTTGAATCCCTAGTCAGCTAATTTTCTTTTTTTTTTAAACTGAAATGTAGTTGATTTACAATATTGTGTTAGTTTCAGGTGTACAGCAAAGTGATTCAGTTTTATATATATATATATCAGATTATTTTCCATTATAGGTTATTATAAGATATTGAATACAGTTCCCTGTGCTCTACAGTAGATCCTTATCATTTATATATAGTGGTGTGTATCTGTTAATCCCATACTCCTAATTTATCCCCCCCCACTTTAGTAGCCATAAATTTGCTCACAGTCTGTGAGTCTGTTTCTATTTTGTAAATAAGTTCATTTGCATATTTTTTAGATTCCACATACAAGGAATATCATATAATATTTGTCTTTCTCTGTCTGACTTACTTTACTCAGTATGATAACCTCTAAGTCCATCCATGTTACTGCAATTGGCAATATTTCATTCTTTTGTTTTTTACAGCTGAGTAATATTCCATTGTGTGTTTGTCTGTGTGTATGTGTGTATGTATGTGTGCGTGTGATATATGTATATGTATGTGGCATCTTCTTTATCCATTCCTCTGTTGATGGACACTTAGGTTGCTTCCATGTCTTGGCTATTGTAAACAGTGCTGCAATGAACATTCGGGTGCAGGTACCCTTTCAAACTAGAGTTTTTGTCTTTTTTGGATATATGCCCAGGAGTTGGGTTGCTGTATCATATCGTAGCTCTATTTTTAGTTTTCTAAGGACCCTCCATACTGTTTTCTACAGTGGCTACACCAATTTACATTTCCACCAACAGTGTAGGAGGGCTCCCTTTTCTCCACACCCTCTCTAGCATTTACTGTTTGTAGACTTTTTGGTGATGGCCGTTCTGACTGGTGTGAGGTGATACGCCATTGTAGTTTTGATTTGCATTTCTCATAATTAGTGATGTTGAGCATCTTTTCGTGTGCCTGTTGGCCATCTGTATGTCTTCTTTGGAGAAATGTCTATTTAGGTCTTCTGCCCATTTTTTGACTGTGACTTTGGAAGAGACACACATTTCTTTGTGCCTCAGTTTCCTCACTTATTCAATGTGGCCATAATATCAGGCCTTACTTCACACAACTAGTGTGGAATTTAATGAGGTAATTCTGAAATTACTTTGTAACGTAAAATTTCATGAATTGTATTTATTATGTAACTGTATACAGAGAAACCGCTTTCCTCTGGAATTTTTCAGATCCTGTAAATCAGACAATTCCGGCCTTAGTCTGTGAAAGATACATGTTTTAAATATCCAACCTAACTTAAATATAATTCTGTTCTGGGATTTTTGTTCTTTTGTCTTCCAGTTTGATTTGCCTGATACGTTGTGACGAATATGTGACTAAATGATTTTCTGGAGTGACTAAACGTGTACCTGTTGTTATTAAAAGGCGCTACTTGTCTCAATGGAGATAATAGTTTCATTCTATAATTTACCATTTCTACTTGAAGAAAGTCTAGGAATGAATCAGGATGTATCTATATCCTGTGCCTCCTGATTGATTTTGAAAATGATGTTCTTAGTTATATCTGAGTGAAGCAGAAGAGAAGGGATGACTTAAATGTGTAAACTGTGTAAATATTTTTCTTATAAAGAGAGTTATGAACTTTAGTAGAGGATGCAGAAGAGATGTATTTCAGAGGCATGATCAAATGGATAGGAAGGAGCACGACCTGTAGACCAATGTGGGCTCAATCTTTAGCTTGGGGCTCGTAGGAAAGTCTAGTCAATAGATTTTTCTGGAAGAAGGGAATCGGTAGTGTGAAGGAGTATACTTTTGAGGTGGGGGTTGACAAATGCAACTGATCAAAGAAAACCTCAGAGAATTCTAATAAAGAAGCCTACAACTGAGACCAAGCTCTCTAACCACTATTGTCGTCTGTATTTTCTCACAAAACCATCAACTATGTCTCTTTTCTTGAAAGTTCTGAAAATTTCTAAGTGTTTTCCTTCTGACTTTCTAGATATAGTCCTTTTCTTCTTAGAATGAACTAAGTTCTCTTTATACATCATGTGACAGAGATGCCATTCTGGGAACACTGCGAATCACTCAAAGTATGGTACCGTAGTAGGTCACTGCATTTCTGGGTCTGGGTCTTTGCCTTAGAAGTCCAGTGATGTCATCATGCGACCGCCCTCAAATTCCATGGAACTAACTCCACAATCTTCACATGCATAAGGAGCAAGTGAGTGACTACGATGCCAATGCTGACCTTTGGTTGAGAAATGAAACTACCAAGAAGAGAAAGTATTTACGGTAGCTGGTGTACACATTCTGCCTCTGCAGAAAACCTGGGTAGGACAAACCTCCAAAAAATTAGGTGGCTCTTTGGGTAACTTGAATTTAGAGCCAAGAGAGTAAGGAGGAGAAACCAGTTCTCTGGAGCTATGACATCTGATGCATCCACCTGTATTGTTGAAGATACATCTACTAGGTCAAGGTATTTGTATCAGGTTGTCGGTTTCCCTCTACCATGGACTGAGTTGGAGATTGACTACTCATTCAATATTTTGTTAAGTGACATGCACTGGGCTAAGTGTGGGGACTTTGGCAAACAAAACATTATGGCAGAAACTTTCATGGAACCTTCAGTCTATTCGGAAAGGCCATTTTCAGACAAAGAATTTTAACAGTGTTGAGTATATGGTAGATATGGATACACTAGGACTGGCCAATAAGAGTACCTAACCCTGGTTTAAGGGCTTCAGGAAAGAGACTGCCAAACCCAGTACTTAAACCTTGAGATCTCAACTTCCAGGGTGTATTCAACCTCAGTAGAGTAAGTACTCTCTTCAGATATAGCAATACTGCTGATGGGAGGGATACATTCACTGGCATGTGTAAAAGCTTTGGTATGCTGTCAGACTCTTCTTGCTTTTGATCTAAAGCAGTGGGACATAGTATAGAGGAACCAGACAGCATGGCCAACAGCTGTGTATAATGTAATCTCTGAATCTCATCTGTTAAATGGAGAAAATGGCATCCCTACTTCCCAATTTGCTGTAAGTGTGGACTGAAATACTGTTTATAGAATGCAGAACCAGGGCTAGCACTTATTAATGTTAGTTCTGATTCCGAGCGCTTAAATGCAAAACTGTTGTAGCTCTTATCCGTGCATTTGCTTGGTTCGCTTTTCAAAGGAGGCTAATTTCCACCCCTCTCTGCCCTCCGTGCATGACCCGTCAGATGACTCTTAATGAGACTCTTATTGAGTTCTGCTTTGGGTTCCCGGCTTGAATGTTCTTGTGCTGAGAAGAGCCATTCCAGAGCCTTCCAGATAGAGCAGTGGCACACACTGGGATGGATCACACCGATATCAGCACATCTGTAGGTGGTACTTTCCCCCAGCACGGTATTTGTTCCTGAGTTTATGGATGAGTTCTTCATGCTGTGGTGTAGCCAGAATTGTCCTGTTAATCAGAGGCACAGCACTCTGGATGGCAAGGCAGTTCTGAACAGGATTCTTCATGTATGAAAGATAAAAAAGGTGACCCTGAGGGCAAATTGATAATTGTGGCAAGCTTAGTGCTTCCCACTAATGTACGGAGATAGGTTAATTTATATTTCCCCACAGGTGTTTGTCTGATAGACTGATGATGTAAAGCAGAATAACAAAATCTGCATTTAAATGAATGTATTATAATAACATAGAAAAGTGGAGCTAGAACACAAAGTAAGCACCTCAGGTTTGGGAAGATAACAAAGTACAGTATCTTGGAGTCCTCTGGGAAAACTCTTGCCTATGATTTATGGTCTTCTTGGTGAGTGACTCTTCTAGACCCTCCTAGATCCCAGCTAATGAGTACAGGATAACTCTACCGCACCATACATCACACTTCTTTTTTTAACTACTGTGTAGGCACACATTCCCACTAGATTAATGTTTCTAATAAATTAGGAAGAATGCTAAGTAAGGAAGGGCACCAAAGTGGAAAATTCAGTGAAGCACAGACTCTGTGGGCCCAGAGGTAAATTGGTTTTATTAGTTATTTTCTTTAAGACCATAGTGAAAGTAATGACTTAGCTATTTTTGTTATAAATGTTGCACAGATAATTTTGGAATCTAAAGTGGATCCCATTATTTAAAGTCCTCCTGTCTTTTTCCCTGAGATTTAAATAGAAGCAGGGGTGAAATTCAAAATATTTTGGTATGAAACTGATAGCAAACTAATCAGAAAGGATGCCAGCCGTAATACAGTAGCAGAATCCTAGCAGTCGCTGGATATGCCAGGCATTAACTCTCCAGTTGTTGGATAATGGGGAGGTCTGAGGACCTAGAGAAAGGGCCAGAATGGCCAGAATGGTGGTCATGGGGCATCCAGAGTGCCTGTGGCTATTTACCAACGGGTTGGGAAGTGTTTCAGTATTTTAACAACTGCTATCACTGTAAGGTGTACACTAACCTAACATCAGACCTGAACAGAAAAATCATTGAGTTCTATTTTCATCTCAAATTCAGAAACAGGATGTTTCAGGCAAGTGATCATATTAGATTAAGACAGAAGCCATGCCAAGATTCAGTCTGGACTCTTCCACTCACTAGATGTTAACTTTATGCAAGTTAGTTAATCTCCCTGGTCTTCCTTTACCTTAGCAATGGCATGAGGATGCTACTACTTGGTAAAGCTGATGGAAGGATAAGATCAGATAATTATATGGGATGCTTCAATGCAAAGTCTGAAGCATGGTACAATGCTGGTAACTGTAAAGTACACCTCCTGATTTTGCCGTGTCTAGGATTCCTTTCCCACTCTTACTTTGGAGCATCCTTGGAGGCACTGGGCATCTAGATGCCCTACATTTTGTTGCCAAGGTGTGGGTAGGAAACCCAAGCTAGGGCAAAACCACACTCTTGCCTTGCAATTTTATTCTTAAGCATACCACAAGGATATTTAATGGTTGGAGTTCATTTCTTTTGATTAATATGTCACTAAGAGACGGTGCAAGAAAATTTACAACCTATATCCCAGCTCTGCCTTGATTTCTCTTTTCAGAGACAGATGACTCCAGTTTTTTTCTTTCATGCTTTCCAAACAGTTTATTCCAACAAGTTCCTTTTTTGCTTAGATCTGCCAGAGCAGGTTTTGTTGCCTGAAATCACAGAACCTTAACTGACACAACAGTTGATTGCTGTACTTACAGAGACATGACCCTGTGGTTTTTCAGAGAAACACAAATATCGCTGCATGGGTCTATTCTCTATCTGATTGGAATTTATTCTCTTCCTTTTTTTCCCTCCCTTCCTTCCTCTGTGTCTCCTGTCTTTCTAGTTTCAACCATGTTATCTATCAATTCTGTATCTTCTAAACAAGTCAACTCTGGCATAGCCCCCCAGTTTCATGGAATTTGCATGTTTGGGGGACAGATTTGAGGAAGTGATCTGTAACAATTTTGTTTATGTTACTTTGCAAACCAGGAAATGTAACCAGAATAGACAAGTCACATACATAAACTTTTAGGTAAAGCTCACTTTCTATGTAATGATTTACCTGACTGAATAATGTCTGCTCCCAGTGAAGTAATTTTCTTGATTCAAGCTATGATCATGCCCCAGGGCTTTCACCCAGCATCTCAGGTGGTGCTGTCTCTTGACCAGTTTTACTGCCTTCATGAGATTATCAGTAGAGTTACACACAGCAGTGCAGGGAAGATATGCCGTAAAGACTGCTGTTCATGTCAAAATGTAATCGTGAGGTGGAAATTGTGTTCAGAACAATGCTGTGCCAAGCTTATTAAGGCAAAAAAAGAGAATAAAAGGGAAAATTGTGCTGTCGTGAAACCTTATATAATGATTTCAAGCCATGCTGGGCCCTGACAGCTGATGGGGGGGACAGAGATTAAGTTGGGACCACCCTTTGTAGACTTGTACAGCTAATCTCATTAGAGATACTGCTTCTCCTGTGACGGGGTTAACAGTACAAAGTGCCAAGTCTGAGGAAGTTGGTAAGATCTAGGCATGGCTTGATAGAGCCGTACAATAAAGGGATAGTAGGGAGGCAGGCAAAGCAGACTGTGGGCAGACTTGGCCCTGAGCGTCAGGTTTTGGAAATCAGAACCTTCTGAGAAGGAGGAAAAGCGTATCAGTTCCCTAGTCAAAAAAGATTGGTGCGGGAGCAGGTGCGGGATGCCCATGCTTCGTCAGCTAGAACAGCACTGCAATAAAGACGCAGGTGGCAAAGCCTGAAACTGGGATGGTTCTGTGGGGGCCACACCTCACTCTGCTAAACCAGAGGGTGGAGTGCCACTGGCTTGTCTAGTTTGGTTCCTGTCCTGGGACTTGTGAGCCTCCAGATGACCACTAGGCCAGCCTAGAACAGGTGGTAACCACAGGTGCAGTATTTGGGACTAGGCCTCTGACATGTTCTTTATGTGTTCCAGATACATGCTTGTTTCTCCTCTGTGCAGAAAATAACTCTGTTATGAAAGGAAGAAAGATACATATAGAAGTGGCAATTTCTCTGAGTGTGTTTCTCTGCCCACCTGCTAACAGAAAAAATAAAATATAAGGTCTGATAAGGCCAACTCAGACTGTGATAAAGGATTTTTACTAGAGAAAACATTGTCAAATTATAGTACTTTGCCTATCCAATAGCATTTTTCTAATGAAATAGTTTCTCAACAACGTTATTTTGGAAACCAATTAAACAGAAGGCTTTGTAATTAAATGTTCTAAGGTTAAACTGGGTTCCTGTGGGGTTTCATGTGCATTTAGTAGTTTATTTTCCACAAGAAATCAATATTGTCCTAAAACCTGTGGGAATGTACTATTCATTTAAATGGAGTCGATTAAAATGTTAACATGTTATAAACTGTAAGCCCAGCATGGGATGCACTGTTTCCATACACGGCATGAAGATCAGAATCTCAGATTGGCCATTAATTATGGGGAGTTAAAGTATATCTGATATGACAAATTTATAACCCTCCCCTGATCAAATTACTTTATTCTTCTGACACCAAAACCATGAGGGACTTCAACTTAAAAGTGAAAGCTAAAAGGATATATAACAATGGAAGTTAAAACACCATCACCCCAAAACAGAGGTAGTAAAATTAAAACTCTGAAAACCAGCATTGAAATACCAAAAATTCAAATAGGTTGAGTTACTCCAAAGAGCCAATCAGTATCCCAGATAATAATAACACATCATTGAAAATGAATCCCAAGGAATACATTTGAGGTTCATGGCAAAGAATGTATCTTAGGTAGACCAGAAGTGCAGGTTCCTCAAAGGCAGGTAAGCTGGAAGGCTTGCATAGACCTGTGTTTAATGCTCTTGACCACTCTCTCAAACCTACTCACTTAAATTCAAACCATAGATTTTCTTGTTCAAATTCGACACTTCTGTCTAGGTCAAATGCTGAACCAGATAGGCTGCTGTAACGACGAGCATAAACTGGAGCTATCCCAGGCATATCAGGACAGTGGCAGGCATATCAGGACAGTGGTCACCTTAATGATATCCCACTGATTATCCTTGGGCTACCTTTCAAATGAAGAGTTTTCCATATGAAATGAAGACTGGAACGATGCGGTATTCATTCTTTGCTTTTCCTAGTGACACAGTTTTCCTGGTCATCTTATATTTGTACTCACAAGTTAGCTCTCTACCTTGTTTCTGATGACATCTGAAGATGCATCTCCGTCTTCCCCTCTCCGTTAAGCCCCGGACCCACAGATTTTCTAGTCGCCCTCCCAGAGTTTTCCATCAGTATCTCCAGCTCAACACTCCTAAACTCACACTCGTTATCTTTTGCCCCAAAACTCCTTTCACACCTTTGTTTCCTGTCTAGTTTCATCTCTCCTTATCACCCTTCTACTTCACTAGGCAATAAATGACAAGAAAATTAGACATTTCAATTGTGAAGAGTGATAGCTTTTTAGAACATTTTGAAATAATTACGATGCTAAAAGCAGGTCTGTATTTTCTGTTGTGGGTTATAAGAGTCCCCCTGCAGTGATCTGAGCTTGCCATGGTTGCATCCTAGAAGAGAAGCCATACTACAAACGTTTTTCAAGGGTAAGACATGGGCACAAACCAGTCAGAACAGATGCCACAACAGTTTACAGTAGGGGCAGGCCACAAACAATCAGTGCCCACTTATGATGCATAACAGCTAAACGTTATCCTTGAAGCTTCATTATCCTTGAAGTCCTACAGCCCAGAAGAGGTACTAGGGGAGAGAAAAGACACCAAGATGCCAACTGGTCCTTCAATCTCCACCACTGATTTACATTTCTAAAATGTACCTTGGATTATTTAATTCCCTGTTGAAAAATTATTACATGTATTTACAGGGCCAGCAGAATAAAGATCCTCCCCTTGACCCATAGAAGGCTTCATGGTCAGGCTCGGCTACTTCCTCATCTCATATTCTTACACACTCCACCACCTCTATCCTGGCTGTTCTCTACTGTGTGTTAGCATTTCCTCCTGCAGGCCCCATTTTTCCAGGCCTCATTGCTCCTGTTACCTTGCAGACATGGTTTATTCCTCTTGTACTGCCCTCCCTGCTCTGCTCACCAATTAGCCACCCCTGATCCAGCTGCCCCTTTCTTGTATAGTGAATTCCAACTCATCCTTCAAATCTTAGTTCATATATACAATTTTTAGTTGAGTATTTCTTTACCCCAAACCCCTTCCCCCCTCTCAGCAGGGTTAATCCCTTGCTTCCATTATTCCCTATACATAACTTTCTTTTTTTTTTTTTGCGGTATGCGGGCCTCTCACTGCTGTGGCCTCTCCCGCTGCGGAGCGAAGGCTCAGCAGCCATGGCTCACGGGCCCAGCCGCTCCGCGGCATGTGGGATCCTCCCGGACCGGGGCACGAACCCGTGTCCCCTGCATCGGCAGGCGGACTCTCAACCACTGCGCCACCGGGGAAGCCCTATACATACCTTTCTTATAGCCCTCGTCATATGGTACTCGCATTATATCTGTCTCCCTCCATCACCAGACAGTGAGCTCCCAGAGAGCATCAGACTAGTTGCATCCTTTTCTCCAGTATTCCCTGGTAGATGTCAACCAGTATTTGTTTAATACATTTCAAATTCTCACAAGTGTGATGCTGAGAGCCCAGTGCCTGTGGGCTTTCACCGAGGCAGGGCCCTGTTGGTGAAACGTGGACTATCTCTGCTTAGACATCTAGGCAGAAGACTGCACACTGCTCCTTCCCTTGATGGTGGTTTCAGTTAGCTCTGATCAAGCAATCTTGATCTGGTTCTTACAAATGGGACTTTTGGAGAGGCTTTTCCACGGCGATTATTTGATTATTTACCCAAGTGTGTGTCGACCCCAAACACAAGAAGAAGAGATGTGACCACTGTAGGCAGAAGTGGCAAGAGGGAAGTGGCAACTGGTGTCCAGCTGACATTGGGAGTCATAGAAGAGAGAGGGTATAAGGTGAAGTAGACCCAGGCCATCCTCTTCTCCTCCCTTTGGTCTTCCTATCCTCTGACCCTCTTATCGCTCTACTGTCTCCCATTTACCAGATGCAAGCAAAGCCAGAGTGCAAGGAAACCCAGGGTAATGTATCTCTTTAAAAGTCAGCCTCCTGGGCACAGAACAGGGCAGAAAAGAATGGAGAATAAATATAGGTAAAGAGAAGATGTTGAAAAGCTAGCACAGGTGCAGAGTCCCCAATCTACCCAGGATATTTTGATAGGGCTTCCACTTCTAATGGCCTGTGCCTTTCCACTATATGAGACACGTTTTGTCCCTTGGTCATTCCAGCACTGTCTCTTACTTAGGGGGTAGGTTCGGTCGCTAACGCCAGATTTGAAGCTTCGTGAGGGGAAGGACCTTGATGGCTTGTTCACTGTTGAATGCCTAACACCTAGAACAGGGCTGGGACACGTGGAAAAGAAATAGTCATTTACTACATGAGTGAATGCATATAAGTAGATGTAAGTCCCCTGACCCTCACTTATTTTAAAAACTTTTCTATTCCAGCATTCTCTGCCAGTTGGCCTCTTGCAAAACCAAAAATCTGCTGCCAGAATGTAACACTGGATATTTAGTTCTCTTATGGCCAGAAGAAGGTTGACCTACATTTTGGAATACAGTGTAAAGTATTTTCTGATATCCAGATCATTTGGAAGCATATAACAGTCAAAGCTGTTCTATATCTTATTGGAAAGAAATAAAACAAAACAAGCAAAATCAATGAGAACAACAACAAATCCCAGGGAGTAAAAACTATTGCTTTTTATCCCTAACTCTTGCACAATTTTCTGTGGTGGCTCATATTTATTCCAGCTTATCACCTAAAATCAATGACCTGTTTTCTTACTCTTACCTGTCCGTCCTCTGTATGATGCACTTTGAAAGATGTAACTCCTTACATTGACAATATCGAAAGTAACCTGAGTGAATCCCTTCCACTAGTCACTCTTTATCCCTGCTGGGCATTTTTTGGGAGATGAGAGTCCAATTGAAGAAGCCATGGGACTGGTGAACAAGTCCAACAAAGATGTGGTGAGGAGAGGTGGAGCCCAAATAGAACAGACACTGGCCATTTTATTTCTCTTCAAAAATGCAGGAAATAATGCAGTCAGTAAGAAGCAGGAAGGAACCAGGGGATTTGTTAATAAACACCAGTGTAGTGGAAAGAAAGGACAGAACAAATCTTTCCCATAGGCTTGGCTGTCCTTGTTCTGACTTGTAGTAGACAAAGTGGGGAGAGGAATGTGATGAATAGAGCCCATGAGGATTCTATCAAACACCTAAGATTTTCTCATGTCTAACTCAGCCCCCAGTTTAGGGAAAAAAAAAAGATTTCCATCAACTTTTCTTAGTTGAGCTACTGTTAGGAGTTACAGTGGCCACGTTCAAATTTCAGGTGGAAGTGACTTCAGGAACTGTATTCTTGTTGTCATTGTTTGTTTTTTTGTTTATTTGGCTGCGCCAGGTCTACGTTGCGGCACGCAGGATATTCAGTGCAGCCTGGGGGATCATTGTTGCGACC
Source organism: Neophocaena asiaeorientalis asiaeorientalis (assembly GCF_003031525.2). Lineage (NCBI taxonomy): Eukaryota > Metazoa > Chordata > Mammalia > Artiodactyla > Phocoenidae > Neophocaena > Neophocaena asiaeorientalis. The sequence continues at coordinate 4,316,218 of NW_020172724.1, forward strand.
TAAGGGATCTTTTAGTTGCGGCTCACGGGATCTTTAGTTGCTGCATGCAAAACTCTTGTATCTAGTTCCCTGATGAGGGCTCAAACCTGGGCCCCCTGCATTGGGAGCACAGAGCCTTAGCCACTGGACCAGCAGGGAAGTCCCTAATTTTTGTTTTTATTAATTGAGATATAAGTGACACATAACTGTGTAAGTTTAAGATCTACAATGAGTTGACTTGATACATTTATGTATTGCAGTATGGTTACCAACGTAACTTTAGCTAACACCTCTGTCACATCACATAATTATCATTTCTTTTTTTCTGGTGAGAACATTTCAGATCTAGTCTCTCAGCAACTTTACAGTCAACAATAACGTATTTTATACTTTAATCAGTAGGCAGTGCATAAGATCTCCAGGACTTAATCATCTTCTGACTGCAAGCTTGTACCCTTTAACATCTCCCCAGTTGTTTCACTTTTAAGATCAGAAAAAGCATGTCTCTCCTAGATTAATGTGCCTCCATTCTCCAGTGAATATCTAAGATAATTTGCTGGTAACATTTCTAAGAAATAAGAAAATAAAAAGGTAGGTACTGGTATGTGTATGCAAGACTGAAGTTAACTATTGTTCTATATTTTTTACATTTGAGCTCATTATGAAATTGAGGAAACATTTAAGTGATATATATTTTATAGGAGAATAACAAAATCTCCACATATCCGAAGTCCACTTTGAAAGGACACTCCCAGTCAGTTGCAGCTCCTCTATGGCCCTCCTTCATTGCCTTCCCCATTTACCACCTCCAACCTAAATTTTTGATAGGTTGTTTTTTCCTTGCTTCTCCCTTTAGCTTTCTCATGTATATATATATATAAAAAAGAATTAATGGTATAATTTTCTTTCTATAAATGGAATTGTGTATTCATTTGTGACTTTGTTTTTTTTAGTTCAACCTTATTTATTTTGAAATTCATTCATATCAATGCCAATAGTTTTACTGTTTTATCGTGTTCCATTTTATGAATAAGCCACAAATTATTGATATATACTAGTGTTTATTTGTGTTATTTCTTGTTTTATTATTTTTCTTTTTTGCTGTGACTAATGAGAAAACTAGAATAGAATCACTGGATCCTAGGGAATGGTTATCTGTATTGTTCTTAGATAATTCCAAACTATTTTCTGAAGTAATTATGCAAATTTACACTGTAGCTAACGTGGTATGAGTGCCCCCTTGTTTCACATGTGCTAACATATGGCGATAAATAGTATTGTCAAGCTTTTTTATTTATGCCACTCTGGTAAGGTTTTAGTGGTATCTTTACGTGGGTTACTTTGTAGTTTCCTGAAAACGGAATATGGTAAAGTTCCAGTTGCATCTGATTTCAAAGGAAAAAGTAAACAATTTAAACAGAATAAGAACAAAAAATATAACAACCAAGCAACAGCAACACACGTAAAAAATGAACATTCATTAAGTGTGAGCTTGTGTCCATTTTGAATGGCTGATGCCAGTAAGTATTTTGAACATCGTGTGTGTGTGTGTGTAGGTAGAATAAGAAGATAGGAGGCAATGAGCTTTATCTATGACCCTCCCACTCTCCCTAGTTTCTTTTTTTTTGGTGATGATGATATTTCTAAGAACTCTTTTGTGGTCTTTTTTTTTTCCCTCATGGCTTTTTTTTTTTTTTAATTGAAGTGTAGTTGATTTACAGTTGCGGTACATATTTACAATGGAATATTACTCAGCCATAAAAAAGAATGGAATAATGCCATTTGCAACAACATGGATGGACCTAGAGATTGTCAAACTGTAATATTCTTTTACTGTGTTTCCCATCTATCCAGGACTTACCACAGTTTGTTTAGGCCAGAATGAGCAGATCTCTGACTTTTCCATCCTTACTTTTTCCCAGCCTCATGACCAGTGTTAATTGTTAGTGGAGTGATGGTAGAAAAACTCAACCTTACAATATGCTATGTATAAGAAACTAAGTTAGAGACGTTTCAAAATATGTCTGTTATCCACATATGCAAAGAACACATAACAACTTTATTGGTAGATTAGAATGAATGAAAATGTAAAACCTTTTTCCAAAAAAAAAAAAAGCATAACAAAATAACCCACATAACAATGCCTCTGGTATCATTCACGGTCTTCAAAGAAAGATTTTCTTCAACCAGCAGTGCACTCTTTCTTTATCTGTCAAATCTATTTACATTTATGCCAAGGTGATTCTTTACTTTTTTGGCTCAGAAATTACAAGACCGTACTCACATTTCATTTTCTGTTTTTAGGATTTTTCAAATAATCAGTGAGTAAAAGTTATCTTAAGTGCTTTTTTTTTAAACCTATACACTTAAAAAAATTTTATTTATATATTTATTTTTGGCTGCTTAGGGTCTTCATTGCTGTGCGTGGGCTTTCTCTAGTTGTGGCAAGCGGGGGCTACTTTTAGTTGCAGTGCGTGGGCTTCTCATTGTGGTGGCTTCACTTGTTGCGGAGCATGGGCTCTAGGCACGCGAACTTCAGTAGTTGTGGCATGCAGGCTCAGTAGTTGTGGCTCACAGGCTATAGAGTGCAAGCTCAGTAGTTGTGGTGCATGGGCTTAGTTTCTCCACGGCATGTGGGATCTTCCTGGACCAGAGCTCAAACCCTTGTCCCCTGCATTGGCAGGTGGATTCTTAACCACTGTGCCACCAGGGAAGCACTCAAATGCTTTTTGCAAGTGACCAAGAGGCCAGTGTTATCTCAAAGGAAAAATGTATGTCTCAAACACCACCCATGTAATGCTAAAAATCAGGAAGTCTTCATCACTGGAGCCCAGTCTTATAAACAGGCAAAAATGTAAATGAGAATAAAAATTGTCAGTAAAGCATATTTGAAGAAACGCTCTTTCTTCATTTTATTTTTTTATGAATTCGTAAATTCTTTGAAAATATCATGATATCTACATTTCTCCCTATGCAAAAGAATTTCATGCTAATTAATTTGGGAGAAAAACCTTTGGTTCTATCCCAGAATCATCATACTCTTTCTATGTGATAGATTCTTCCAACAGAATATTGGAGTGATTTTTGTCTGGTTATTTTTCTTAGGTCTCTGTGGAAATTTCTTCTTTTTATAGATACCATCTGGCCTAATGAGATTCTAACAGCTTCTACACACACTCTTTCTTTGCATTGGAGTTTTTTCATAGGAGTCATTGTTGGGAGTGAAATGTAAAAATAAGGGGAAAGAGTGTGTGTATTAAATAAGCTTGGTACTTTTGCTCTGTCATTTAAGGAAAGTAATCATGATGATTCATTTGATTTACTGAATGTAAGTGTTCAGTTTGAATGTTGTCCTAAGGATGTTGCCTTACTTAAGCATCGAGTGATCCCTAAATTAAAACTGCTGCCATAGCTACTGATAGATTTAGTCTAGGAATAGATATAATCTTCCTCTAGTGCAAGTGTGTGTCCATAATGTTAACAAGAAATCTTCTTAAGCAAGATTTGATTATGTGTTCTCAAGCATCACTAATCTTCATTCCTTATCAATGTATGTGAGTGGAGGAGTGTGGGGCGGATGAGAATAAATCCAGTTTTAAACTGAGATGTAGTGGTTAGAAAAACAAATTTGAGATAATTATTCTAGGACTCACATTGTTAGCTCCTAATTGACCAAATGTATAAAGCTGGCTCATAACAAATCATCTCATTTTATGCAAAACTTTATAGAAGGTTCATAGTGAATAATGAAAAGAAAATGAACATTAAACAGTCTTGTGTCAAGACATATATTGACAACTTCTGTTTCATTTCCCAGGGATTCTGTCTCATGGGATAGATCTGTATATGTACATGGAGAGGCACTTTGGGCAGAGGATAAGACAGTGGCTCTGTGATAAGAAAGACACAGATTCATGTGCAAATTCCTCAATTTACCTGTGACTTAGGACATGTTTCTTAAACGTCATTATCCTGTAAACGAAAATGAATGGAGTAAAGGAAATGAGATAAGAGACCTAAAAATGTACCTAGGAAACAAGAAACATTAGGTAATGTTGTTTGTAATGATATCTTTTGATTTTGTGGTCATGTTCTTTGATGTCTAAATTGTTTACATGTGAGGAAGAAAATGACCAACAGAATAAATTATATGTTAGCATCCTTTGCTTAGTCATTCATTTGCCAAATGCTATTTTTCTGCCATGTGTCTGTCAGGAGCTGCTGCTAGGGCTATGTCAGTGAAAAGGAAATCCCTGCCATCATGGAGCTTTCAATCTACTGATTAATAAGTAAATCACAACCTGGTAAAGTAGTATTTTCATGAGAAAGAAATATGTCCCTTTGCATTACACTTATTATTCATTTGTGAGTGTTTGAAATAATAAACATTAAATTACCTTTCTCTTCTTTTTTAGTATATATTTTTAACATCTTTATTGGAGTATACTTGCTTTACAATGTTGTGTTAGTTTCTGCTGTATAACAAACTGACTCACTTATATGTATACATATATCCCCATATCCCCTTCCTCTTGTGTCTCCCGCTCACCCCTCTAGGTGGTCACAAAGCACCGAGCTTATCTCCCTGTGCTATGCGGCTGCTTCCCACTAGCTATCTGTTTTACATTTGGGAGTGTATATATGTCCATGCCACTCTCTCATTTCATCCCAGCTTACCCTTCCCCCTCCCCGTGTTCTTAAGTCCATTCTCTACGTCTGCATCTTTATTCCTGTCACGCCCCCATGTTCTTCAGAACCATGGTTTCTTTTTTAGGTTCTATGTATATGTGTTAGCATACAGTATTTGTTTTTTTCTTTCTGACTTACTTCACTCTGTATGACAGACTCTAGGTCCAACCACCTCACTACAAATAACTCAATCTTGTTTCTTTTTATGGCTGAGTAATATTCCATTGTATATATGTGCCACATCTTCGTTATCCATTCATCTGTCGATGGACACTTAGATTGCTTCCGTGTCCTGGCTATTGTAAATAGTGCTGCAGTGAAAATTGCGGTACATGACTCTTTGAATTATGGTTTTCTCAGGGTATATGCCCAGTAGTGGGATTGCTGGGTCATGTGATAGTTCTATTTTTAGTTTTTTAAGGAACCTCCATACTGTTCTCCATAGTGGTTGTATCAATTTACATTCCCACCAACAGTGCAAGAGGGTTCCCTTTCCTCCACACCCTCTCCAGCATTTATTGTTTGTAGAATTTTTGATGATGGTCGTTCTGACTGCTGGGAGGTGATACCTCATTGTGGTTTTGATTTGCATTTCTCTAATGATTAGTGATGTTCAGCATCCTTTCATGTGTTTGTTGGCAATCTGTATATCTTTTTTTGAGAAATGTCTGTTTAGGTCTGATGCCCATTTTTGGATTGGGTTGTTTGTTTTTTTGATATTGAGCTGCATGAGCTGCTTGTGTATTTTGAAAATTAATCCTTTGTCATTTCATTTGCAAATATTTTCTTGCATTCTGAGGGTTGTGTTTTCATCTTGTTTATGCTTTCCTTTGCTGTGCAAAAGCTTTTAAGTTTCAGTAGGTCCCATTTGTTTATTTTTGTTTTTATTTCCATTTCTCTAGCAGGTGGGTCAAAGAGGATCTTGCTGTGAGTTATGTCAAAGAGTTTTCTTCCTATGTTTTCCTCTAAGAGTTTTATAGTGCCTGGCCTTACATTTAGGTCTTTAATCCATTTTGAGTTTATTTTTGTGTATGGTGTTAGGGAGTGTTCTAATTTCATTCTTTTACATTGTAGCTGTCCAGTTTTCCCAGCACCACTTATTGAAGAGGCTGTCTTTTCTCCATTGTATATTTTTGCCTCCTTTATCAAAGATAAGGTGACCATACGTGAATGGGGTTAGCTCTGTTTTTTTGCCAGCACCATACTGTCTTGATTACTGTAGCTTTGTAGTATAGTCTGAAGTGAGGGAGCCTGATTCATCCAGCTCCATTTTTCTTTCTCAAGATTGCTTTGGCTCTTCGGGGTCTTTTGTGTTTCCATACAAATTGTGAAATTTTTTGTTCTAGTTCTGTGAAAAATGCCACTGGTAGTTTGATAGGGATTTCATTGCGTCTGTAGATTGCTTTGGGTAGTAGAGTTATTTTCACAGTGTTGATTCTTCCAGTCCAAGAACATGGTATATCTCTCCATCTGTTTGTATCATCTTTAATTTCTTTCATCAGTGTCTATAGTTTTCTGCATACAGGTCTTTTGTCTCCTTAGGTAGGTTTATTCCTAGCTATTTTATTCTTTTTGTTGCAGTGGTAAATGGGAGTGTTTCCTTAATTTCTCTTTCAGAGTTTTCATCATTAGCGTACAGGAATGCAGGAGATTTCTGTGCATTAATTTTGTATTTTGCTACTTTACCAAATTCATTGATTAGCTCTAGTAGTTTTCTGGTACCATCTTTTCGATTCCTTTTATTTCTCGCTCTTCTCTGATTGCTGTGGCTAAAACTTCCAAAACTATGTTGAATAATAGTGGTGAGAGTGTGCAACCTTGTCTTGTTCCTGATCTTAGTGGAAATGGTTTCAGTTTTTCTCCACTGAGAACAATGTTGGCTGTGGGTTTGTCATATATGGCCTTTATTATGTTGAGATAAGTTCCCTCTATGCCTACTTTCTGCAGGGTTTTTATCATAAAAGGGTGTTGAATTTTGTTGAGAGCTTTTTCTGCATCTCTTGAGATTATTATATGGTTTTTATCCTTCAGTTTGTTTATATGGTGTATCACATTGAATGATTTGCATATATTGAAGAATCCTTGCATTCCTGGGATAAACTCCAGTTGATCATGGTGTATGATCTACCTTTCTCTTTTAATTTTCTTTTTTAGTTAGATTTGAACACGGAGGTAATTTTTTTTAATGATTAGGCTTGTATTTTTATTACGAGATGTGAAAAACATTTACACAGCTCAAGTTCACACTGGTAGGGGTTTTACCTTCAAGGGCAACTGGTGACAGGGCCATTAAGGTCTACAGAGAGAGAGATAGATGGAAAGTTGGTCTGAAGATGCAATTTCCCATTTGTTGGATTGATCCTTGATTTTATCAGCAAGCTCACGTTCAAAAAAATCCCATTGTAAGATGTAATAGATGACACCTGATACTAAAAATCCACATACCAGCCTGAACAGTTCAGAAATTAATGCTGCCCATAACACCAGGAGATTTGATAATGAAGCCAGCTCAATAGAGGTCAAGGGAAAATGATATTATGTGTGCTCCCCTGTGAATTAATGTAATCCTATTGCTTTTCCCCAGATGTTCACTGCTGGCATGTGCAACTGCAGTGTGATCTCAATGACTTTCATAGGAATCCTGTTTGAACAATTCTGTACTAACTTGAGGCACCGTAAAACTGTTTATGGGTATAATGGGCATAGTTCATATATCAGGTCCCTCTGCACCTTGAGATCTGATAAAATAGACGCACGTTCCCCAGCCCATGTTCCTTAATTGTCCAAAGCACTCCCACATGTTCTCAGAGTTCTTAGGAGGATTTATCATATCAAGGTCACTTCTAGTTTCAAACTTTGGCTTCCTCTAAATTTGAGTTGCCATGCCGTCCTGTGATTGCTTTCTCTCTTCCTCATTGCATTGATTCAGATGTGAAAATCCAACCCTTCCTCAGTTTCCACAGCCCCAGCTCCCAACTCAAAAGCCAGTTGAATGTAGTAGATTGTACTAAAGATGTAGCAATTTGAGGGTTATGGGGTGGAAGCAAAAGTAGGAATTTACATGGTAACAGTACAAACAGTATCACATTTATTTAAAATATTATTGTTTAAATTCCTTTACTCATCCCTCCACTAGGAGTATTCCACAGAGACTTCACTTCATGGGTCCTTGGCACCCAGTCTTGTGCCCATTTCTCTTCTGGGCGCTCTCAAACCCATCACAGTGCTCTGCTGAGTAAAAAAGCCTTGCTTAACACAGTTCCCTTTCTTGGAGCGAATATGTAGCTTCGAATAATCTTGTTATTGTTTTGACATTGCAAAAAACCTTGTGCATGCTGGAGCCTAAGACACATGGGGGAGAAAGCCAAGAGCTGAGGCTGGAGAGGTAGAATGCCACCAAACTGGGGAAGGATTAGCTGACTGTGGTGAGGCATCAGAACTTGATCCAATGGACAACATGCAGCCAATGAAGAATTTTAAAGAAAGTGAAGCCATTGCCAAAACTATGTTTTTGAAAGATTGCTATTGAGAATTACAGGGAGGCAATAGAAATTCTAGAAGGAAGATAATAAGGGCTTAAACCAAGACAGTAGTCGTTTAAACAAAAATGATGGTAAAGTATTTTCACTGTGTTTTGGGAGTATTTCTTAAGTTCTATCTTCCAGCCAAGTCTGTAAGATCTTTGGGAAGATGGATTGTCTAATTCACTTACAAATCTCCCAAAGCCAATTTTGGACTTTGCATCTACTAGGCTTTCTGTAAATGTTGAACATATAGAATAAAATGGTTTTTGTTCACATCCACTGTGAGATGCATTGGCCAAAGTTAGTACATGGAAATGGTAATTGAAAAGCCTTTCCAATGTTCCAATCCAAATGAGTCCACATCCTCTAGTTTCCTAAGGCTCCAGTTTTTACCCAGTAAAATGATAGACATCACCATCCCAAGACATAGACCCTTCTCTAGTCTTCTCTCCCTCTTTCTCTCTCCCCCCCTCCCTCACCACCCTCCAAAAAAACAAACAAAAAATCCTTCAGGAATATTTTTATCTAGTATTTTGCTGGGAGAGTAAAAGGATGATTTTTTTTAAACCCTTTTTTTTCATCTCACCCAGCTTCTTACATCTCAGCCTGTCTCTCCCTACAACTTGCCTCTGAATTTTGGTTCTGAGCTCTTCCCTGGGCTTATTGGATTGAGTGCCTCTAAAACCAAATTCTGTCCCACCAATGATTCCTTCATTGCCCCAGGCGCCATAACCCAAGGTTGTTGTATGCGACACATTGTCATGTAATTTTATTGGATAAAGGAAAGTGATTATAACACAGGCCAGTAGCAACTGAATGTTGGATAACGGTAGTCTCAGTACACATTGGACATTCCCAAGTTTTGAAAAACTGTAAATTACTTTAGACTACCATTAAATACAAGACCCTTCTTCTTTATTTAATGTCTCCCCCCACCACCTTCTTTCTAGATTCTAATCTTTTGGTTTCAGTATATAAACTCCAAAATTTTCTGACTTGATTATGAAGACTTTCTAATTTTCTCTCTCTAAATGTGTTTTATCTATTGTATATAGGATTCCCAGTTAAAATACAGGACTCTGTTACATTGAAATTTCTGATAAACGGCAAATAATTTTCAGTATATGACTTCAGCATGAGATATAATTACATAAGTAGATTAAAAAAATTCTCTTTATCTGAATTTAAAGTTTAACAGGACGTCTTCCATTTTTAACAATTTTATTGAGGTATAATTAGCATACCATACAGTTCACCATTTAAACTTGAAATTTACAATTCAGTATATTTAAGTATTTACAGATTTGTACATCTATCACCATAATCAATTTGAGGACATATCGTTACTTCAAAAAGAAACCTTGCGCCCTTTAACTGTTTCCTTCCAGTCCTTACCATCATCCCGAGACCTAGGAAAACACTATTCTATTTTTTTCTCTGAAGATTTGCCTATTTTGGACTTTTCATGGAAATGGACTTATGCCATATGTGCACCTTTGTGACTGGCTTCTTCACTTAGCATAATATTTTCAAGGTTCTTTTATACTGTAGGGTGGGTCAGTCCTTCATTTGTTTTACTGTGGAATGACATTGCCTTGTATGGATATACTACAATACATTTTATTTATCAGTTCATCATTTGACAGGCATTGGAGTTATTTTCACTTTTTGGCTGCCATGAATAATGCTACCATGAACATTTGTGTAGAAGTTTTTGTGTGGGCATATGCTTTCATTTCTCTTGGGTGTATCGTCATGGAATTGCTAGATCATACGGTAACTTTCTGTTTAACATGAGGAACAGCCAGGCTGTTTTCCAAAATGGCTGCACTTTCGTACATTCCCGTCAACAGTGAATGAGGGTTCTAATTTCTTTACATCCTTGGCAACACTTTTTATTGACCCCCTTTGTTGATTATGGTTTTGGGTTGTGTTTTCCTAATAACCAATGAGGGTGATCTTTTTATGTGCTCACTGGCCTTCTCTATGTTTTTTTTTTTTTTAAGAGATGCCCATTTGGATATTTTGCTTTTGTAAAAATTTGGGTTATTTATCTTTTTATCACTGAGTTTTATATATATACACACATATATATTACATACAAGTCTCTTATCAGTTATATGATTTGCAAAAATTTCACCTATCCTGTAGGTGGCATCCTGTACTTTTAGTTGCTAAATTGTATTTCTCAATTCTGTACCAAAGGGCACCAGCTTTATATAACCCCAAAGGCCCCGGAAGCTGTTTTCCAAACAAAGGAGCGGCCCTCCCCAAGGAGAGGAATTCTGTCTTCCTTCCAGGCTTATTGGCTCCAGACGTTGTTTCTGTTGGCGCAGGGGAGGGAGCTGTCCTGTACGTTGGAGGATGTTTAGCAGCATCTCTGGTCTCTACCATCTAGGTGTCTGTAGTGCCCTCCCCCTTCCCAGTTGTGAAAACAAAAATGTCTCCAGGTATTGCTAAGTGTCACCTGTTGGGGGTGAGGGGGGGCAGCAGCATACTTGCCGCCTTTAGAAACTACTGACTGAGAGCTATGGACAAAACAATTCCTCGACATCTACTTATTTAGTAAATGAGTACATATTCAGGCAGTATGTATAGATGCAAGTTTAAGTTTGAGAAGAAATGGCTTGGAGTTTTCCAACATTTCTGAACCATGCAATTGCTACTTAGTTTAAAAAGAAGATTGACTTTTTCTAGGAGGTGTAAAAAAGGAAAAAAAAAAGTATTGCCAATTCCAGAAAAATGCAGAGAGACTGTCACTCACCTTCATCACTACATATTTGACTTGAATAGCCCCTGTTTGTTGTAGGGGACCACAGGTCCCACATGACCCAAGAAAGACCTGGTTTACCTTCTTCCGGGCATCCCATTCGGTTTAGTATTTGTTCTTAGTTTTTTTATAATTTTAAAGAAATGTTACTAATAATGCAACATAATAATGTGAATGTCTTACCAGATGGAACATAGCTACCTCCCTCTTTATAAAGATGCACAATACAGGGTGCTTGCTGATATAAGAGAGTCTTCCTGGACACAAGGGACTAGGGATAGCTAACTCCTCTGGCTTCAAGTGTCTGTGGGAGAAGTACTGGGTGGAGTTACCCCACTGGACACTTGGAGTATTAGCCAGTTCTGTGTGAGGTGTGCTAAGCCTGCATGGTGCAGAAAGATGCTAGGCCACAGGTGTGAGAGGGGTTGGAGGGAAGCATGAGAAATTATTGCCTAGGAGTTCGTGAAGTAGGTGAGAGTAATAGCGTTAAAGTTGTTGAATACATGGAACGTAGTAGGAATGCTATCGGTACACTGGTTTTGTTATTTATTGTAGGGCATAAATCTGTAATTTTTTATTTAGTTTGTTGTTTGACATTGCTTCTTTTTTAAACAAATCTCTGTAGCAGCAGTTGCTCAAAAGTTTATGCTTCAGGAAATTCCAATTGCTAAGAAAGTTGACGATAAACGTGTAACTTGTACAGAATGTTGATCTATATTTACCATCAGTGTAGTAATATCACTGACAGCACAAAAGCCAGAAGATTCAAATCTGCTAAAGAAACATCAGCATCTACTTGAAAAGTTACTAGTTATTTTGAGACCGTGCCTGAAGATGCAAAATTAACATCGCTAGCTCCAAAGCATGACTCTTTATGTCAGTAATCTTCTTCTTCTAAATTACTTTTACTCATTTTCTTTTGCAAGTATTATTATGCATGTATAAAAAAGTGAAACCATAGTAGTTGTAAATGTCTTGGCTTTATTAACAGAGATGATTTGCAAGCAGGTAAAAGATGCCAGTTTTATATCAGTGCTATCAGATGCTTTAAAGAGCAAGTTAGTTACTGCCAATAAATGGAATTTCATCAAATTCATGGAATCAAGCTAAAAGTTTTGGAAGTTCCTTCGAATTATGGTAAATCATCTCACAGTAACTTAAAAGCTGCAAGAAATCTAGTTGACTAAAAGTTCAACATTGAACAATGAAGAGAAACTACTTGTTTCTTTTTACAGTGGTAGTACACAGAAAATTTGAAGGAGTCTTGTATCATAGGAAAGCAATGTTCTTATTAAACTATAGAATCTATGAAGCAGAAAGAGACTGGTGTACACACATAATTCATGATTGGGTCCAAATAATATTCAACAATCTACCAATAGATAGAGAAGCTATAGCTGTCAAAATTTACAGATATGCTTAGTAAAAGTAACTTTGGAGACAAAGCTAATGCTTATTATCCAATATACATTTTAGCCTGATGGTCCTGATTTCTCTCTGCAATATTCATCCTTAATCATTGTTGGAAATCTTGAGCTTTTAAAGAAATATTTTGTAAGTCAACTTAAGTATCCTGCAGTCATGTAGAACTTTTTTGGTAACCATGTCTCCTAAGTGTTTTCTTACAAAAGAAAAACTCATTTGCAGTTAACAACAAAGAATGACATTGAGGTGCATCCCTGCAAAAACAAGGGAAAAACTGAAAGAATTAAGCAAGAATCCAAAGGCTAGATCATATTGAATTTTATAAGTATTCCTTCGTTTTTAAGAACATCATGACACAGGGTAAAAATTTTTGATGGAATTTTAGTTGTAGTTGGACGACTATATAGTATATATGATAATGGCCTGAGTTCAAGAAGGCTTAAAATGGTATATCTTTGTTTAGTGAAATAGTTAAAGGAATGATAAAGAGAGACGACCTTCTTGTTGAGTTGTGTCTTCTAAAAATACTTAACAAGGAAAGGGACTGTAAATTGGAGCAAAAAAAATGTACTATTGAAAGTAGTCGGGCTGAAACACTGGCACATTTTATTATGCACGTAAAAGAATTGTCTCTGAACTTACTTGAGCACCTTCAATGAAAGTATTAAAGTTATCATAGTGGATGACAGAGTCAATTTAAAAGTAGCAACGATTTGGAATTAATTATCCATAAAATGCAATCTATACTTGCTAATAGGGGATTAAAAAATAATGACATCTTTTCAAAGATACATTCTTCAGTATACCGTCAACGTGGTATTGGAAACAGATATAAACAAAATTGATTAATTTATATGAATATGTACTAAGAATGATTATTTTGATGTTATTATTTTTTAAATATCCAAATAATAAAAACTTGTTTTGCTATTGTTGTTATTATTATATAACAAGAGGAGAGAGCTTGTTTTTACATTTTAGAAAGAATTTTACTCTTGAACATTTTTTAATAGAAATATTTTATGTATACCAATTTAATAAACGAATTTGTTAGTTAATAAATAATTATTACAAAGTATACAATTTCATTATTTTTGGCACACCATTTTACTCTCAAAGATATCTCAATTTGCACGTTAAATCATAGAGTCACTCTATCTCTGATTATAATGGCAAAGTGGTCTGTGTACACACAGAAGCACATGCACTCCACAAGTGATACAATTGTTTTAAAAAAACTTATATTTTCACTTCCTCCTTTAATCTTAATCAGCAGATTCCAAGTGCTTCTCCCCTCATTGTCATTAAATTAAAAAGCATTCATGGCTTCATGGTGTGTTCAGGAGTCCCAGGCCTTATATAAAAGATAGGAATATGAGATATGGCCCTTATTATCAAAGTACAATCTTTTGGAGAAAATTATATACACACACTATATAACAAATGTATATCAACAAAAACTAATTTTATCACAGTGTGTTAAGTGCCGTATTTGAAATCTGTGCTAGATGTAGCTATCACACAGATAATATAATAATTAACTGTTCCAGGAGAATTGGGGGCCAATTGGGGAACATGTGCTGGATGAGGTGATATTTAAGCTGTTCTAGGCAGTTCCCAGACATGGGACTATCAAAGATAAAAGGACCTGAGTTGTACAATAACATAATTGTATTTAGTGTAAAATACTTGGCGTTAGAAAATGAGGCTGAGACAGGAGGCGTTCACATCGTGGATGGCGCTGTGAAGCATGATAGTGGCTGCACGTCATGTATTTTCCCCGTGGTTAGAAAGTGTGTTCTTCTTAAAGTATGTTTTCTAGCAACGTAAGTTCCATAGGGTATAAATAGTCCTTATTATAGAAAGGAAAAATGTTTGGTTCTGTGGTCGAATAAGTGTAGGCAATGATTGTACTAAAGGTTTAAAGGAGAAGTGCAGCCCTTGTTCTTGTTTTTGTTTTCCTAGCAACACTTCTCAGGGCCACCGATATCCCTGTCTGCAATATTCTTTGTTCTAGTACAGAATACTTTCTTTAGGGAGCATCTCATGGAACTAGAATGCTACCAAAGACTTTTCAGGGAACCCCATTCTGCATGAAAGGAAATATTTTAAGGATTTTGGGTAAGTGAATGTAAATCAGAGTTTGCATTTTAAGAAGTATGGAGTTTTTATTGAAGCATTATGGAAATTCCGAGCTCCTCAGCTAAAACTAGACACCATGACTGCAGTGAGAGAGAAACTGCTAATGTTGAGAGAGAAATGGAGAAGGACTAGAATTGTTTTATGTTTAGTCACATCAGTGGGGATGGGGAGAGAACCCTGGTGAGAGGCTACATCTGGGAAATGACAGATTCCAGAAAGAAAATCTATAGGGGACTGGATATTTATGTAGAGCTGGGCCCCATAGAAAAATACTGAAATGCCTAAACGTAATTTCGGTCGAATTATGTGTATTTCAAGATTAATATATTGCTTTGCAAGGCACCTGCATATTTTCCTTTAAATACTGAACTCTACCATTCTGCATTTAACCCAAATCTAGTTTATAAGAATTCGTTTTACAGATCTGTTTTTAAATCTACTTTTGTAAACTAACATTCACAGCTATAGCATTTTTGTATTAGCAAGTACAACTGAACTTAAATTGTCTTTGAAATCCCCTGATCTGAACTGTTCCACGAGTGGCATTGTGTTTTCTTTGTAAATGTTGATCCCAGACTCAACTTCCTTTAGCCACTCAGTGTGGTCTGTCCCAAGGTCTTCCCTGAGCTTACTTTGCTAAGCAGTCAATCACACTAATAATTGATCAGCCTTTCTGTGCTTCTCACCAACTAGACATATCACTCAGGAAGATTTTGTAACACTATTTTCATGAAGTCTGGATCTACTGAGGATTTGATGGATTCAAGAAGACAAACAAAATGACAGCCTTTGATAAAATTACCAGAACTATGAGAAATTGAAGCGGGAAGGCAGCTCACTGGACCACCCAGGGGATGGGGGGAAAATACAAAAGAAAAAAAAAAAAGCAAAACACAGGAATGAAATTGTTTTCCATCAGACAAGGCTGACTCAGACTAGAGCTCTCTTTCTCATAAGAAATAAATTTGTTTGACTCGCATAGAGTTAGGGGTTGAGATTTCTTTATTTTCCAAACAGTACATTTTTCTTTTTGTTTTTCTACTTTTTAAAGAACATATATTCTGGAAGATGGTAACAGAGAATGGCTTTGATTTATAAGTAGGAGGTTATGGAGAATTTTGTTTTGCCCTTTGCTATTTTCCAAGTGGTTAGTATTTTGCTGATCTAGTTGAGGACCCAGTGTTACTCTTGCCTAGATCCAGAGATAAAAGGCTAGTGCCTTAATTTCCAGCTATGAAATTGTGATGGAATAGTTCATGTCATTGGAGCATAACCTTTGTAATCTGGAGACCCTGATTTATGTAATTCGTAGGGTGTTCATCAGGGGCTAGCCTGGTTTGCTTATTAGTCAGAGGATGGCATCAAGGTTGCCTAGAACATTATTTGGGCTCCAAGGGTCCTTAGTTTACAATGAGAATTATTAGATAATTTACTATAAATTTATCTTATTAAAGTATCAAATGTACTAATTAGAGAACTTATAAAGAATTAAGAATTATTAAAGCTTTATTATTAAAGGATTATTAAAGATACCCTGACCAAAAAAAAGACAGTTGTCATGGAGAAGCAAGCACTGTGAACCTGGAATCAAAAGACCTGGGAAATAGCTTAGGACCCTGCATTGATTGGCATTGTAATCATGTGAAAATCTTGGAGCCTTTGGTTACTCATTTGTAAAATGCATGCAGTCTTCATCTATCTTAGTGTGTTCTAACAGAAATTCCATAGATTTCTGTTGTTTATAAATTCCATTTATAAACAACAGAAATTTATTTCTCACAATTCTGGGGCTGGGAAGTGAAGATCAGTATGCTTTCAGGCCCAATATCTGATGAGAGCCTGCTTTCTGGTTCATAGATGGTCACCTTCTTCCTGTTCAGCTTCTTCCTGTGTCCTTACATGGTGGAAAGATGGAGAGAGCTCTCTGAGGACGCTTTCATTTTTTTTTTATTTATTTATATTTTTTTAACATCTTTGCTGGAGTATAATTGTTTTACAGTGGTGTGTTAGTTTCTGCTGTATAACAAAGTAAATCAGCTATACATGTACATATATCTCCATATCTCTTCCCTCTTGCATCTCCCTCCCACCCTCCTTATCGCAACCCACTAGGTGGACACAAAGGACCAAGCTGATCTCCCTGTGCTATGTATCTGCTTCCCACTAGCCATCTATTTTACATTTGGTAGTGTATGTATGTCCACGCCACTCTCTCACTTCGTCCCAGCTTACCCTTCCCCCCACCCCGTGTCCTCAAGTCCAATCTCTACATCTGCGTATTTATTCCTGTCCTGCCCCTAGGTTCTTCAGAACCATTGTTTTTATTAGATTCTATATATATGTGTTAGCATGTGGTATTTGTTTTTCTCTTTCTGACTTACTTCACTCTGTATGACAAGTCTCTAGCTTCATCCACCTCACTACAAATAACTCAATTTCGTTTCTTTTTATGGCTGAGTAATATTCCATTGTATATATGTGCCACATCTTCTTTATCCATTCATCCGATGATGGACACTTAGGTTGCTTCCATGTCCTGGCTATTGTAAATAGAACTGCAGAGCATTGTGGTACATGACTCTTTTTTTTTTTTAACATCTTTATTGGGGTATAATTGCTTTACAATGGTGTGTTAGTTTCTGCTTTATAACAAAGTGAATCAGTTATACATATACATATGTTCCCATATGTCTTCCCTCTTGCGTCTCCCTCCCTCCCACCCTCCCTATCCCACCCCTCCAGGCTGTCACAAAGCACCGAGCCAATATCCCTGTGCCATGCAGCTGCTTCCCACTAGCTATCTACCTTATGTTTGTTAGTATGCTAGAGGGTTTCCTTTTCTCCACACCCTCCCCAGCATTTATTGTTTATAGATTTTTTGATGACGACCATTCTGACCGGTGTGAGGTGATACGTCCTTGTAGTTTTGATTTGCATGTCTCTAATGATTAATGATGTTGAGCATTCTTTCATGTGTTTGTTGGCCATCTGTATATCTTCTTTGGAGAAATGTCTATTTAGGTCTTCTGCTCATTTTTGGATTGGGTTGTTTGGTTTTTTTTGATATTGAGCTGCATGAGTTACTTGTATATTTTGGAGATTAATCCTTTGTCAGTTGCTTCGTTTGCAAATATTTTCTCCCATTCTGAGCATTGTCTTTTCATCTAGTTTATGGTTTCCTTTGCTGTGCAAAAGCTTTTAAGTTTCATTAGGTCCTATTTGTTTATTTTTGTTTTTATTTCCATTTCTCTAGGAGGTGGATCAAAAAGGATCTTGCTGTGATTTATGTCATAGAGTGCTCTGCCTATGCTTTCCTTTAAGAGTTTTATACTGTCTGGCCTTACATTAAGGTCTTTAACCCGTTTTGAGTTTATTTTCGTGTATGGTGTTAGGGAGTGTTCTAATTTCATTCTTTTACATGTAGCTGTCCCGTTGCCTCTTAGGCAGGTCCAGACTTTTTCCCAGACTCCCTCCCGGCTAGCTGTGGTGCACTAGCCCCCTTCAGGCTGTGTTCACGCAGCCAACCCCAGTCCTCTCCCTGGGATCTGACCTCTGAAGCCCGAGCCTCAGCTCCCAGCCCCACCTGCCCCGGCAGGAGAGCAGACAAGCCTCTCAGGCTGGTGAGTGCCGGTCGGCCCTGATCCTCTGTGTGGGAATCTCTCCACTTTGTCATCCGCACCCCTATTGCTGCGCTCTCCTCTGCGGCTCCGAAGCTTCCCCCACCCCACCACCCATCCCCTGTCTCCGCCAGTGAAGGGGCTTCCTAGTGTGTGGAAACCTTTCCTCCTTCACAGCTCCCTCCCATTGGTGCAGGTCCTGTCTCTATTCTTTTGTCTCTGTTTATTCTTTTTCCTTTTGCCCTACCCAGGTACGTGGGGAGTTTCTTGCCTTTTGGGAAGTCTGAGGTCTTCTGTCAGCGTTCAATAGGTGTTCTGTAGGAGTTGTCCCACATGTAGATGTATTTCTGATGTATTTGCGGGGAGGAAGGTGATCTCCACGTCTTACTCCTCCGCCATCTTGAAGGTCCCTCCTGAGGTCTCTTTTAAAACATCACTAATCTTATTCATGGGGCCTCCACCCTCATGATACTATCACTTTGGGGGTTAGGATTTCAACATGTAAATTTTGAAGATACAGAAATGTCTAGTCAATAATATCACCCCATAGGATATTCGTGAAAATTAAATGATATGCAGAATCCAGAAGTGGTCTGTAAACCACAAATTGCAATTCAGTGTAAGGCGTCATTATTGTTATTGAAATTACTATCATTATTGCCCTTTGTAGAATTTTCTTAGGTCAGTACATGCACATTTGCGAATTGTGACATTGAAATGATATGCTTTGTCTACCTTTGCATGGAATAGACAGGGCATATAAAGATGTCCTACACATGAACACCTCTAAAAACAAAACAGTAAGTATGGCCAAGCCTTTATATAGACTGGTTAGGAACTTGAGAGAAGAGAATAACTTCTTCTGCAACTATGTTTTTATTATATTGTAAATTGGGACTGTTTTTCTTAAATCTGTGACCACCCATCTTACTATCATGCCTTGCCTTGCTGCTTTACTAGAGTTCTATGAAAGCAAGTTAGATTCTAAACAATAATTTGAATCCCAAGTGTGTGGTACAAAGCTCCAGGACTACTACTGGGCAAAATACATTTTTAAATTACGTGGAAGTATTGCACAGCACCGAAGTAGGGAAATAAACACTTTTCAGTTCTTCACGGGTTACTTTAAAATACATCTTAAATTTACAGAAAGTTATATCTTCAGTGATTTAATAATACGTTTTCTTCTTCAGATAATGGTGTTAATATACTCCATGTTGTTGAAGGAAGATGACATACCATGCAGTTATAAAATTTGTAAAGAAAAATTACACACAAAATATCAGAACTTGATCCATACTTTGTTCATTGATAGAATTTCTACTTGGGGCAATTAAAGCCTAAATTATTAAACGTAGGGGCAAATTTACATATTTGCCTATGTAATTTCATTCTTCCAATGTTTTCTTTGTCCTTATATGAAATTTTGCTACTTATTATAAGTGTTTTTAAGTGGCCCAGTATCAATTATGTTCCAGTAAAGAAGGTCTTCTAGATCTTCTGTATAGAAATACACATAAACACACACACACACACACATATATATATATATATATATATGCATATATGTATATGTATATATATTTTCCAGCTTTCCAGAGGATCCACTACACTATATTTGCTGGCCTTTCCCCACCCAAGTCCGAAGTGGACCCCAGTTCTTCCTCAGCTCCAACACGGAGATGCATATCTGATACACTCAGGACAGATTGATAAGGAGCCATGGTCACTATTTCACAGGGCACTAGGAATTTCTAGCTATGCTTAAGTATTTAAAAATGGAAACAAGAGGAGCTAACGCTGAGGAAATTGATGGAGTAGCACTTTGAGTGAATTGTTAGCAATTCAGACTCAAAGATTGAATTGTTTTATTAAATAGAAAGAACAATTGGAAATAGAAATGGAAAGAGCAATTGGCCTGTGATGTGAACAGTGTGGGACAGGGAAGAGGATCAGAGAACAATCCAGAACCTGGAGGTCAGATAAAGTGGCCCACCTAAGGCCTTTTTATCACTGAGGGGATTCTTGAAAATGATAATGAGACCACGCTCTGCGAGATTTGTAATTTGGAAACTAGATAGGTAGATAGATAAAGTATATTTAAGGTTAAATTTATCTGTCTAGTAAAGTCTACCAAGTTCTAACTTTCTATTGTGGGAGCAAATAATTACATCAATTTTTGGACATCTTAATAGGCCTAAATAAAATAGGTTATTGCAAGATTATTACAGATTTCTAGCCACGTCAGGGGAGCCATCTTTGACTCATGCAAGCAATATTCTGATGCCAGAAGAGCCTGAACGAGGTTCTTTGTTTTGTTTTGTTGCTTTTTTGTTTGTGTTTTAATTTGTTTTGGGTTTGGTTGGACAGTGCTGGGCTCAGATCTTCATCTAACACTTGCTAGTTGTATGACTGAGTAAGCCACTTAACCTCATCATTTGTAAAATGGTCTGATAACAGCTCTCTACTTATTTGAAGATTAGATGGAGTGATATATGTAAAACGTGTAGCGTAGTGCTCAGCATATAACAGGTGTTTATGGTATTCTTTATTAGACCCAGGAAAAAATGAGTTTAAGAGCAGATCAGCAGCAAGAAATTTATTAGTGACTCTTAGTGTGGATCTTAAACTACTTAAAAATCCCTCTTGCCCGTACTTCCAGAGTTGAAGTGAGAGCTGGTTCTGGTGTACAGAAGGTGAGATACCTAGTGGTTTCAAGTACTCCCGGGTTCACACAGGAGCTGAGGAATACAGAGGGCAGGGAGCCAGACACAGCAGTTTGTCTTGTACAGGAAATATAGGCAAAATTGATTTTCTAAAGAGAAAGATATTTAGTTTAATTCCCTTTGCACCTGTTCCTCTGCTTGGGCTTCTGTTGTATTAAACTCTAAAACAGCTATTATCACATTTATTACAAAGCTGATACAGAATAATCGAGTGTGTCCCTGGAGAAATTATATGAACAAATTTCCTAATTCTGCAAAATAAGTCAAAATCCAGAAGGGGATTCCACATGCTCCCCTACTTTCTCATCAATGTTGGGCAATGAGTTTTCTGGCTTAGGTACATTTATGACATCAATGGAGTTAGGAATGGTCAGTGAGGCGGGTGCCAGTGATGGGGAAATTTGGCATTTTCCAATGCAATGAAATAGTGTTGATGGGAGTATTCTATATGACTCAGCATTTCCTGCCACTGTTTTCTGGATAGTTGAGTGGGAAACAGACTGAGAGAGCATAGCCTAGAAGAGACAGGGTCCAGGGAAGAAGGCAGTTGTGGAACAGACAAGAGGAAAAAAGGAACTGTGTTGCTGGAAGCTCCAAAACGTGGCTTCCTTCAGCTAAAGAAATTTCCCAAAAGATGAACCAGAATGCAAATGATCTGTGCTGAAATCCTTCGTTGGACTGTGAATTACCTTAGGGCTGGGATTGTGTCTCATTCAATTTATATATCGGCACCTAGCGTACGTAGTACCTGGCACATAGGGAGCTTTAGGACTATTTTGTCTTTTCTGCAAGGCTGGAGCAAGAAATAAAATAATGAATCAGTTTATTGAAGATTTAATATTTGTTTATTTCCCTGCATAATTTGCCCCAACATCTTACCCAGTATCTAAGACTAATTTCCAGAATACTTCCGCCTGCCAATGAGAAGGGGGTGGGAAATAGGAGCCTGAATGGCCACTGCTAACGGGGCCACAGTAACTTACAGTTTTGTGCTGCTACTGCCTCGCCCCTTGACTCCTCTCTGATTGAGATTCAACTCTTCTTTGGTATTTCCATTTCCTCCTTAGGTCTGTTTCTGTCCCTTGTACCCAGCGGCATTGCTCAGAAAACAAGACAGTGACAAAATGGAATGGAAAGAACATAGATTATAAGGAGGTTTTTGCCTGCTTTTAAATCCCAGCTGCACTTCTCTAACTTAATTCTGTCACCCCAAGTTTGCTTAGTGTTTTAGGTCCTCAGCTATAATGATATTTACTTCCTTGGGTTGTCATGTAAGTTAACTGAAACACAAATGTAATAAAGATGGAATTATGCCAAACCCAAAGTTGGGAACGTCAGTTAGGGGTTAGGCCCATATAATACCTATGGCAATATCACCTCCATTAGATAGAAATTGGACCAGCATATCTTGGAGATGCTTGGCAGGATTAACATTCTAGGATTCTAACATTGTGTTTCAGAAAATCCAGGACCTAGCTGCGATTATTTCACTCACATGCTGCAGAAATACAGAGGAAATGTGCCTCCATACCAAGGGCTATTAGCATCATATCTTTGTTTCAACCCAAGACTGGAATGTACCTCAAAAAGACAAAAATCTTGCATTTTTGAAACATTCTTTTTGTTACTATTGAAAAACCCCAAAGGCTGTTGTCTTTAAAGATTCATTAAATATCCCATGATATATTATCTGCCTTGGACAATACAAAGGAGAATATCCCGCGACATATTGCTTAAAACACAAATTGAACCCACCAGAAGGAGTGATTTCCGTGAGATTAAAATACAGTATTTGCAGAAGTAGTTAGTATATAGAGATAAATGTAGATGCCTGGGAGTGCTTTTACTAAGGAGAGAAATAGAAAGGATTTAAAATGCCATTTTAGGTAATGGAAACAAGAATCTGGGGGAATAAATCTGCTTTCTCAAATACTAATTTTAACGTGTGTTACATGCATTCTGCATTTAAAAAAAAATCTGACGTTCATGGAAGAAGTATGTTGCAAAATCTTTCTCTAATTCTCTGTTAGAGCAGAGAAAAGTCTGTAATATTTCACGGAGGTGACACTGACTGTGGTAAGATGAAGTGACATTAAGTTACCCTACTAGTAATAGTTGTTGAAAGCAAATTTTTGTTTGTGATTTTCCCTGAGCTGGTTATACTTGGATTGGGTGATGATGCTAAAAGTATCAAGGATTTTGTGTTTGTTTTCATTTAACAGTGTTGTAATTTACTTTTTTAAAAACAGATACAGTAAGCCACCTAACAAAAATTTGTAGCTTCATTCATTGTTTCAAGGCAAGTGCCCTTCTAAGAAATAACTATGCCAGCCACCCAGAAACCCTGTCCCAGATACCTCATCCCAAACATGCTCACCACTCTCCCCAACAAACTATGCTGACTTTTGTTGTAATTGCTTCCTTGATACTCATTTAGTTTTATCATTCAAGTATGTATCCCTGGACACTATAGTTTAGCCTGCTAATTTTCTCTAATTGGTTATATATTGAAAAAAATTTTAATATACAGGTTCTTTTACCCTCCTCCTTTAAAATTTTTTTTAATAACATTTATTGAGAGACCAGGACCGTTTTACCTGTACAGTTTCTCATAGTGTGGAATGTGTGATGGTAGCTTCTGAATTAGGCTCACCCTCTATCACTTTACTGACCTGTAGTTGGAATTGTGTTCCTTCAAGAAGAACAAAAAAACTGGTTTTGTTCTTTCTTTGATGTTAGCAGCTATTGATGCTTAATGCCCACGTCCATTAAGTAATAGAGGGTTGAAAACGGTAATATCCAAATTCTATATTTCTTTATATATTAGTTGAAATAATTCCATAAAGAGACGCTTGAATTCATCCTCTTTGGTTACCCAGTGATACAGTTCATAGAGGAAAGATAGGATGAAATCTTAATAACGTCTGTCTGCACAGAGCACCGCCCTGCCTGTGTCTCCAGACAGGTGGACATAACTAGACAGCATGCAGCAGCCCTCGAGGCCTTTGGCCATGTGTCCATGAGAGGCCCAACTAATCGAGTGCCATGTGTCGTTTTGGACAAGCAAAGACCTATCTCAGTGAAGGCCCTTAGTCGAAGTGTCTGTCCTTTCTGGAGGCACAGGGTCCACTTTTGGGTACCCTGCTCTGGTCTCACTGGTGACACACTTCCTTTGGTCCAAAAATAAAAATTCCTAGTTTTCAAGATAACAGATTTTTCCTATCATTTTTTAAAGATAACCATTTAAAAAAGTGACACTATGAACCCATGGATTTGAACGTACTTGATGGGTTTTAATCCATTGCAATTATTAACCTTGTAGAAGATAAAATATTGGCTGATGACTGTTTTAACACTTTATATATGTTATCCAACATAATGCTCTCAAAAGTCCTACAAAGTATCTTTTTACAGATGAGAAAGCTGAGGCATAAAAAGTTTAATTTGCCCAAGTCCCCTCAAATAGAAGCAATAAAGCTGACATAAAAAGTAAGGTTATCTTACTTTTTAAGCACTTGGCTACATTCATTATGGTAGAAGTTTACTAATTAGATTTTTAGACATTGTCTCATTTACCAAAACATTTATGTGAATTAGCAAACCTAAATTTATCTTCATTTTACCAAGGAAATTGATACTCAGAGAAGTTAAGTAACAAGTTCAAAACTGTCTGTGTGCGTCATAAGGGACAAAGCCCAAACTGTAGCCCTGGACCCGATGCCTTTTGAAGCAATGCTGTCTTTCCCAAGATGTGATCATTGCAGTGAAAGGGAAGCTGTGTGCCTCCATCTTTGTGCCTGAGTGTGACAGACCCCAATTCCAGGTAGTGAATCTGTTTGATATATGCATTTTAGGGAAGAGTAGAGTGGTCAGCTTACAATAACAACACTACTTCAGGAATGTTGCAATTCTTTTTTTTTAAAATAAATTTATTTATTTTTGGCTGCATTGGGTCTTCGTTGCTGCACGCAGGCTTTCTCTAGTTGTGGCGAGCAGGGGCTACTCTTTGTTGTGGTGCGTGGGCTTCTCGTTGCGGTGGCTTCTCTTGTTGCGGAGCACGGGCTCTAGGCACGCAGGCTTCAGTAGTTGTGGCACACGGGCTCAGCAGTGGTAGCTCGCGGGCTCTAGAGCGCAGGCTCAGTAGCTGTGGCGCACAGGCTTAGTTGCTCTGTGGCATGTGGGATCTTCCCAGACCAGAGCTGGAACCTGTGTCCCCTGCATTGACAGGTGGATTCTTAACCACTGTGCCACCAGGGAAGTCCCAGGAATGTTGCAATTCTAAAGGCCAAGTCAGGACTCTTTCTAAAATAGAGACAAACGGCATTGTGCACAGTTTAGCATCCACCGCCTGTCCTAGTATTTCAATGCCTCTTTTTTCCCTTGAGGATCATAGACTTAATTATTGTACTTTCTACAAAGTTTCATCATTTTCCTTTTTCTACAAAAAAAAAAAATAGGGAAGAGGATAATTAGTGAGACCCCCACTACTACCACCACTTTTGCTTTCTAATAAGTTGGTATATATATATTTTTAAAAAACACACATGGGGCTTCCCTGGTGGCGCAGTGGTTGAGAGTCTGCCTGCCGATGCAGGGGACACGGCTTCGTGCCCCGGTCTGGGAAGATCCCACATGCCGCGGAGCGGCTGGGCCCGTGAGCCATGGCCGCTGAGCCTGCGCGTCCAGAGCCTGTGCTCCGCAACGGGAGAGGCCACAGCAGTGAGAGGCCCGCGAACCACAAAAGAAATAAAAAATAAATAAAAAACACACATGTATCTACACATCTGTTTCTTTTCTTGCATCATGCAGGAGCTTCTCCATCTCTCCTTGAACTCTACAGCACATCTGTACTCATTGTGTGCCCCTGAGTCACAAACCTCTTTTATAAACAGAAGTTTTGCTGGAGAGAAATTTTAAATGCTGAATTCTGCAGGTACCAGTTATTTAAGATGGGAATGCTGGCAGCATTTTTGAAGGCATTTTTGGTGAGGTCAGAAGGAAAAACATGCAGTCTTGAATGTTCTGAATAGAACTGCCTAGACAGCTATCTGAATGTGGCAGAATCCATGGGAGTTTATTATATATGCTGGGAACTGGAGCTAGGAATACCTCTGTCATTCTCTGAGCCATAATCCTCTGAGCTCTTCCTATAACCTTGGAGAATGACTCCTAGAAGTCTGGCAGCGGGGGTGGGGTGGGGTGGGGTGGAGGGGTCGTTACTAAAAATGAAGTTTCTTGTTAGTTATTTGAAGTATTAGAAGTTTCTTTTGCAATCACCCAGTTGTAACACTGAGATAAGGCACATCTACATCCCCCTCACCTCATGATTTTTAAGTATATGCACACCTGCCTAAGATATTTTCTGTTTATCTACAGGATTTAATTAGGCCCGTAAAAAGCAATGGCTCATAAGCCCATCACGATATTTCAGTTTAATGCAAATCTGCAGACTTAACTGCCTCTGACAGCAATACGGGCTGCATTTCAAAACCCTCAGGATCTGGGATCAGCTGTTAAATGTTAGCACATTTTTACACAGGGCATTGGAAACGTGGGTTTACACCAAACAAATGCGTCAAAGTGTTGTACTTCCTAAGGTGTGGAATTACGTTTTCCAGTGAAGGTGAATTAAAATTGAGGCGTAGATGAACTTCTTGATTCCACAGTAGGTTTCAAGTGGAATTATCTTGGGAATGAAAATTAGCCTTCAGAAATCAAAGTAGTTACTCTGAAGCATCTATAATGACCTCATGGTATGTCACCAGGATAGAATCTTAAACTACAAAAGTGCAAGGGGTCTGTTCCCAGGTCACCCTTGGAACAGATGGCCTCTCCTGAAACCTGTGACATTTTTTTCATGTTCCCTTCCTTCAAAGGTTCTCATGACCATACAGAGGAATAATCTGAGGATCCCTGAGGGAACTCAGACATACCCAGAAACGCTACATGAGATTATCTTCCAATATGAATGTATAAGGAAGGTCCTCACCATTCTAGCTGTAACTTACCAACATGGAATCACAATAAATATCCACTAACAGAGGATTAATTTAATACAGGTTGGATATTATGCAGCCATTAAAAAGCAATGCTGGATACCTATACTTATTGACATGAATGTGTATTTTTATGTGAAAAAGGCCGGTAAAAAGATGGTGTGTATAATAGTTCAATCTTTTCTTACACAGACTGTCCTTATGCTACATGCTGTTGCATTTCGTATCTACGTCCCAGCAACGATCTGGCTTCCTAAGTGTTCTGCCTTCCTCCATTCCCTCACCATATTGGTCCTCTTCCTTTAAAAACTCAAATGTCTTAACTCCAAATATTTGGTATCTGACAAACTGATTGAGATGTAGCCGGTTCATCTTTAGAGGAGATATGGAGGGATCTCCAACCTGTTGCTACCACTGTTTCTCACTGGAACAAAGACCCCTCTTCCCATTTTTAATCTTTTTGTTTATTTTAGTTATATCCCAAGATCTACCCTCATAATCATATCTTTTCAAACACAAATTTCCTGTTCCTTTTTAGTTCTAGAGTGGCCAATTTTCCATTATAGTTGAACCCACCTGTCCAGTTTATCTTTTCCACACCCAAGGGGGCAGAACATTGCTGGCAAAAAACCTCTTAAGCCAGATTAGCTTTACTTTATATACAAAATGAGTCAACCTTGTCTAATAGTCTTATCACAATTGGCTAATAAGCTTATTCTTTTACTCCCCAAAATAACTAATTCATAAATCCTCCTTTTCCCTAAAACTCACTGGCAATCTAGGCTTTCTCACTTTACTTACTGTCAAGCTTGCTTTTAATTCTTTGAGGAAATGGAAGACTTCAAATGGAAACTCCCTTAGTCTCCCAACGACAAACTTAAAATACGCTTCCTCAACATCTGTTTTCTCTTTTTTGCCCTTCTGTTAAAATAAGTTCTTTGTCCTGCCACTTACCAATGACCAAACCCTTCCGACTCCAGATTTTTCCTGCATACTTTCTCAAGGATTCAGTCATTGGATTGCCCTCTCTTTTCGCTGAAACATAAATAATAGCTTTCTCAAATAGTCATTGATAACATTTTACAAACATAGTGTAGAATTTCTCATTCTTAAAAAAAGAAGGACAAGAAACTCATTTGCTTCTCATATATCTCTGGCTACCACCCCATTTCTTCTGGCTGTTTGTTTTTCCTGTACCAGTACTTCTTGAAAAAGTCCTTTATATATTCTGTCACTAATCTCCTCTCCTCATTCTTCAACCGTTGCAGTTGGGATTTCATCCAAACCACTGCATACAGCTGCTCTTGTCAAGGTCACTAAATTCAATTGCCCTGTATTTGTCTTCATCTTCTAACCTCTCAGCTTCATTTGACACATTTGATGACTTTCTCCTATTTAAAATACTCTCTAGTCTTAACCTGAGTTACATCTCACTTTTGTGGATCCTTCCTAGCTGTCAGGTTATTGCTTCACAATATAAGTTGAAGGCTACTTTTCCTTTTCCCAATCTTATTTTTTTTTTTAAATAATCCTACAGCCTCCTCCATTTCCTTGTATATTGCCCTCTTCTGTGTTATCTCATTGTATCCCAGGGTTCTAAATACGTTAGTGTTTTAGGCATGGTGAAGATACTTTTGGTTGCGTTCTAGGGCTACTCAAATCATTCTGGTATACCTGTTACCTTCAGCAGTACAGTTGAGGTGTGAATCAAATTTGCATAGTGCTCTCTGGAAAGCCACTAAGAACTACTTCATTTCTCATGGACACCAGGGTAATGCATGGACATGATTATGAGAGGGGAACATGCTAGTTGCACAGGTGCCAGCCCTGGAGGGATATACTGGCCCGATGGCTTCAGCTGTGTGTGGCCTGACTTTACCCTTTCTCTTTGCTCTGGTGAAAGTATGCCTTGCTATTGTGATTTTCATTCAGCAAACCTTTACTGGTCACAAGCAAAGCACTGAGCTGGGCTTTGAGGATAGAGACAGTAATAACAGCAACCCTGGTATAGAATTTACTCTGTGCCAGGACTGTTCCTAAGCCCTGTAATAGATGAACTACCACATTTACATTTTTACAATGACCACATTTTACATATGAGGGGACTAATAGTAAGACTTTAATTGGCTTCCTAAGGCTAAAAGGCTGCTACCTGGCAGAGCTGGCTTTGAACCAAGAAGATCTGGCTCCAGAGTCCTTGAGGTTACCAGCTCGTGAGAAGAGACAAAGTAATTGCCACATTACAGTGTGGTAGGTACTTACTCTGCCTGGGAAGGATTCCCAGAGTGGCAAAGAGGCAGTACCCTTTGAACTAGGCCCTTAAAAGGATAAGACATTTCTGTCAGAGGAATTTCAGCAAAGGAAAAAAGACATGCGAATTGCAGAGGCAGGGAAGCGTGGTAATCACGAGGCACAAGATGAAGTTCAGAGTGGCTAGAACATAATTTGTATTCATGCTGCTGTGAGGAGATGGGTCAGTGTGAGGCAAAGACACTGGCCTGGTGATTAACAGGCTCAGCTGGAGTGCCAGCTTTCCCCAACTCAACATCCTTGCTGATCTTGCTTATAAAAGGTCATTCAATGACAAAAATCTCTCCGGTGCCTCTCAGCTCATACTTTCTGAAATTATGGAAAACCGCAAAGAAATCAAAAGTATCCTATGCTCAAGTTCCAAAGCAAGACTCATCTATCCTGTAGAAGAGTCCAGATGGCCTAAGCCTAGTTCTGTGCCCCGTTACTCAGGCCTCACGTCCTTTTGAATATCATTTGAAGACAGGGTAAGCAAAGGGTAAGATTGTCTGGGACTGTGTGGGGTCCAGGGTTGTGTTATTTCAGTGCTAAAAAAGAAAGTCCCAGGCAAACCAGGATGAGTTAGTTACCCTATCTGCAGGCCAGTTAATGTGCCATGACCTGATAAAGCAGGGACAAGGTTCATGACAAGTCATGATACATAGAACTCAACTTGGTGTATCTGTAAAGTATAGAATAATTTTGAGATGTAGACATGCTTTTTTCTATGTTTTCATTAATTTTACAAGTACTGTTTGACTTATTTTATCAGGTTTGTGTTATCTGAGAAGACTGATTCTGAGCTTAACACCATGTGCTTGGACCTTTCCTTTTTTTCTCACTATTGGATATATTTTCTTACATTTATTTCTATAGAGGAGACAAATCTATTATTTCTGTTTATTTAAATAATACACGTCCCACCCCAAAATATTGAATAATACATAAAAATGTAACAAAAATAAAAAATCACCTGAAATCACACCACTCTAAAATAACCACCATCAATACTTCCTTGAATATGCGTGCATTTCTTTGTGCATACACGTATGCCTTTATATATGCATGCAGTTATATTCAACTGGGGTCATATTATCAATGTTATTTTTGTTGTGGACGTCTTTATTCTGATTCATTTTTTCCCCTCTCCTCTACATTTGCTCCCTCTTTCTCCCCACTTCCTCCCAGCTAAATACAGTAACCACTGTTAATTTCTTACAGCGCATCCTTCCATTTAGTTTAGGTCCTCAAGATACAGATGCCAAGACAGGATTACATGTGAACAGATGTATTGAGAAAAACACCTGTGAAAGATAAAGGGAAGGAAACAGGAGAAGTTGGGGAGAGCCTTTAGATAGGTCTAACTGCTGAGAAGGGGAAGAGTAAGGTAGAAGGAGTCTGAAGCTGCAGTAGAGCTCCAAGAAAGTTTGGCTAAACCATTAGGAACTCAATGAGCAAAAGTCACCTAGCTGACAACTTGTAGGAATGGGTCTACTTTATTACCTGTGTTGTGCCCAGTCATTAGCTGACAGCAGCCTGCAGAAAGTGTGGCCTCAGCATGAACAAGGGTTAGACCCAGGCGGGCAACAGCTGGTCTGGTTTTTATAGCGGAAGATCTGAGCAACATAGCTTTCTCCATGTTTGTGTAGCAGTATACAAATTCACATGCATAAATATTGGGATTTGGTCATTGTTTTCTACAAATAGAAGATCATTTTAAATACACTTCTCTGAATCTGGCTTTGTCACTTAGTAGTATCATAGAATCCACCCAAGTGAAACAATACATGACTCATTCCTTTCAAGGGACACCATATTTTATAATATTTACATACCAAAACTTACTTTGGCTATTTTGTATTATTGGGAATTCTCTTAAAGACCTAAATATAAAATAATATAATACACTTGTAAAGAAAAAACATATAGCATGTTTTAAAATATAAACATTTAATCCATCTACAATGTATTTTGATAGATGGCATGAGATTGGGTCTGAAAGTCATCTGTCACTCTTCCATCTTCCTTGGACTTTTAAAATTTTGATGACATCTTTTGTCCCCTGGCATCATCCTATCTTCATGTATTCATATGTTTAAAAATATCTTTACTAACTTTATTCTCATTTTTGTTTCGAGGAATAAGTAGAAATAAGTGTCAATATATCATCTTACATTTTATTCTTGTATATGAACTATCAGCTTATTCAGTTCAAAAAGGTTAATATTCTATTTGAAGTTATATATTAAGAAGTAAATTAATTTCCAGGTGGGTTGACATTTTTATTCTGTCTTTGCATCTAAGCATAAGATATGCCATTACTTAAGTACAGACCTTGTTTTCTGTCTTTCAGTAAGGTTTAATAGTTTTCTCCTTATAGGTGCTAACTTTTCTTATTAATTCCTACATAGGTTATAATTTTGCCTTTTGAGAACAGAATGTTTCCCATTTCTACTTATATCTGCTTATTGCTAGTATAGACAGAAGTTATTTATTTTGGAAATGTATCTTATATCCAACCACCTTAACTAGTTTCTCAATTAATTATTATTTTTAATTTGCCATCTTGTTTTCCTGTAAAATAGTCTTAACTGTTAATATTTAGAAAAACGAGAGGAAAGGTTTTGGAGGTGAGGAGGGGTCAGCTCTGAAAGGCCTTTAAACCATGATATGCCATTTGGACTTTAATATGAAGGCAATGAAGGTAGGGCACAGAATTATATTAGGCATGGAGTTGCTCGATGAGACTGGCTTATTTAAATTATCTAATTGTTTTATCTTAAAGTGGTGACTAGGAGCACAAGTCTTAGAGTTATATCGGCCTTCCTACGTTTATTAGCTTTATGACTTTAAGCCTCAGTTTCCACATCTTTAAAACGAGGATACTAACTTTGTTTTCACATGGGACATCTAAAGAATAACATGATAAAGTATGTGTAGAGTGCTTAGTACACAGTAAGTGAACACTCAGTAAATTGGTATAGTCAGTCATAATCATGATCAGTATCTTCATCCTCAACATCATTTCTATTTTCCTGATGTTAGAGACATATATGAACACGGTCCCGTTAATGAGACATAGGGATTTTCCCCACAGACTTCATAGGGGAGAGAAATAAGGGCAGAGCTGGCTGGCAGAACTTAAGATCTGTTCCACTACCAACTGATGTGGACTTTTCAATTTTTCGTTTTGCTTTGTTTTTTCTTTTACGTATACTTATTAAAAGGTCTTTTTCTTGCCTGTTGTAAATGCTGTGTTCTAATCGCTATCATTACAGGTTTTTTTCTGATAAAGATGAATGGAATGGTAATCACAGAGATAAACTAAGAAAGATTTGGCATTACATTTTCTGAAACAAAATCAGACCTCCTGTAATATGCAGATAACCTCTACTTCTAAAAGATGCTAGTTCTATTAGTTAGGGTAGCTCTCATTAGCAGCTATAATAAATAAACCACCAATTCCATGGCTAAAGATCATAAACCTTTTTATTTTTTTCCTTTTCACTCCTATCAGTCTTCTGGGCAGCTCCCCTCTGGTGTGATGGGGGTTTACTCCTTTCATCCTGTGGCTCTGCTGTCTTGGATTCTTTCACCTCCAGCTGCAAGAATGAGGGACAGAATGTGCGGGGAGGACACCCTGGCTCTTTACTCCCTCAGTCTCACAATGACACGCGTCAATTCCACTTACATTTCAGTGGTCAGAACTTAGTCCCGTGGCCACATGTCACTGTGTATTTCAGCCTCCTGATAACTCCACTCAGCCTTCCTGTGTATTCAAGATGCAGAGAGGCAACTGTACACCCATGTATATGAAAACAGCAACAATTAAGTAAGGATTTAAGCCGTAACATCCAAGTCCATAAATAATCTTTTTTTAACTTTAACAAAATTATAAAGAAAGAAAAATTGTGTATCCTTATTGAAAACTTACTAAGTCAAAATTATTCTATTTCCCAGTCATTTTACATTTTTGCCCACATGTGTAGGAGAGAAAAACCTGGGATAAATATGTATTTGCTTAACAGTGGAACGCTGTTGACCTGTTTTCCCCTCAGGATTCCACTGGGAATTCTTAAATAATATGTATTCACATTAATTAAAATAAAATATGATTGGATTAGTTAGGAACCTAATTTTTCACAACAATGATCATTATCTAGGTGATTTTTATTATATTTAATCATCCATGTTATAGCACTATTTCCACCTCTGGTATCAACTGGTTTTTCTGAGTCTTTTTTTCTAATTTTTGAGCTTACGTTAAAATTCTGTTTTCTATATCATCTTGCTGATATTTTGATAATTTCAATATTTTAGAAAATAATAACTGGTGTTATAGATTTGATTAATTAAGGTAACATTTTGAATAGAGATCATACAATATGGTAAATGTTCCTAAAATTTTTAAACATACGTTCAATAGTATTAAATAAATTAAAATGTACCTCTGCTTCTATAAACTCTTAAATAATAAATGAAAGGTTATTTTTGGAGAAACTATTTGTTACTTTATTTTCTCAGGTATTAGGTAACACTTAAAAAGTTCAAGTAATGAGTAAAACTCAGTAATCACTTTTTCATATGTACCCAGTCTTTGGATAAACAACTGATTGATGATGTCTCATCTTTTCAGTCAGAAATTCATTTGGAGGAAGGAAAAGTGTTTGTGAATGCTTGAACTGAGGCTGTCAGTGATATTATTTTGCATAATTATATTGTCTGTTGATTCATTTTCCATATTTCTTTGGATGGAGCTTCTCTTGAATTGATTAAAACTTGCTTTTTTTTTTTTTTTTTTTTTTTTTTTTGTTCTGTGGGCCAGGGATCTTCCCGGACCGGGGCATGAACCCATGTCCCCTGCATAGGCAGGCGGACTCCCAACCACTGCGCCACCAGGGAAGCCCTAAAACTTGCATTTTATAGTCTATTTGAATTTAAATTTTGCTTCAGAAATTCTGCTTTGATTGGACATCCGTATGCATCATTTCCCAAGGGCATCCATAAGAAAAAGGAAGCACACAAGGTGGGGGATGGGCGTTTTCCATTTGTGTTGGTCCCTGTACCGTCTATTAGCACTGCTAGTAGAGCTTATACTCTTTGATATGCGTTGGGAGAGGGTTAAAGTCTTGTAACAGGTAAATGCTCTAAAACTGAGAATCTCTTTGAGAGCTAATAAAATAGGATTAACCTCTGAAGCTCAAGATTTTCCCAGAATAACACTGGGAAATTTCATTCAAGTGAGAAGTTCGCTGCTAAACTCTTTAACCTGAACTCCTGCCTGCATTTCCACGTTGAATATTCAGAAATGGACCTTCTTAGCGTCTAACTCCTCCAGCTTGTTGCTCTTCAGATTACGAATGGCTCCAGGCACAGCAGTGCCAGTTTTCCATAATAGGATCCATTGTGCTGAGTGTGTCAGAGCATATCCTGATACCTCAGAGCTATCACCACTAAAGGAGAGAAATATAGGGATGGCTTCTTTGTTGTGAGATGCTATCCTCTGAGTGCTCACAATCTTCATAACTCAGCAGGAATACTCTTCCAGAAAGAATGGAAGCCAAAAGTCAGTTTCCTAATTTGTGCCTTCTTTCTTTCATTCCTGACTTAAGTATTGAGTGCCACTTTGGTGCCAGCTTCTAGTGGGATCCTGGAAACGCAGAAAAGAGCAATGCCCATTCTGTGGGCTAAGATGATTGTGATACAATGTGATGAGAGGACACAGGGAACACTGCTGTGAGCAAGGTTCCAGAAGAGTCCACAGAAAGCCAGTGGTTCACTAGGACATGGTTCACAGAAAGCTGATAGGTTAGAAGTGGATGGGCATTCCAGGCAGAGGAGGCATCAGGAAGAGTGGAAACAACAGGAAATGATATAAGCATACGGGAAACCATAAATTGTGTGAAGTCCTGAGTGTGAAGTATTGGGCAAAATATCAGATAGGCAGGACAGGTAGCCAGACCTTTAATACAGAGAATCATTGTTCTTCTTTCCTTACATCTTTGGTCTTCTAGGCATGTTACTCTGAGCACACTGAGGGCTAATATTGTTTCTCACTTGGCTGTTGACAGCCAGCAAATTACTCCCTTAGGTCTCATTCCAGCAGATTCAGCCTCTGAACCTCGTTAGTAGTAAATGGAAGCTAAGCTGCAAGAACTTTAAAGGATGTTCATACTGAGGGTCCAGGTCATAGTTCCTATGAACTGTGGTTAAGAGCCTTGACCTGTATCCCCAGCCTCTCACGAAGAAAAGCAAACAAACAAAACACACCTGATCTTTATGGAGCCAGTGCTTTCCCTGTACCTGTCCCCAGGCTGTGTTTTCTGAAAGCATGGACCACAGAGCTTACAGAGCTTTGTAGTCACCATGTTACTTCCCCATACAGCAAGATGAATGCTGGCACATAAGTCACTCTCCAGTGGACCACTGCAAACAGTGTAGCAGACACCTATTAGCTTTGCTTTTTTCTGTCTGATTTTTGCTTTTTGATGGGCAGTGGAGCTCTCAGGTATAGTAGATTGGAGACCTCGGGGAAATGTTTGTCCTTAATCCCAGGACACCAGGGAAGTCCTTGGCCTGGCTCCCTACAGATGATTTGATTCCAGCCATGGAAATAGTGCCGTGAGCTCCTGACTCAGGACTAGGGGGCTTCCAGGACTGGGAAAGTATGGAACTCTGTTGTGATATTAAGGCACTCCAGACCCAGGAGTTTGGGTTTGTCTCAAAGAGAAGCAAACAAACAGAAAAATTAAATCAAACAAACTAAAACCCCAGACTTCAACTGATAATATGATGTCAGTTTTCAAAGCATGGGTTTGAGAGTAAGAGCTGGATTGAAATTCCTCATGTTCTGCTACTTATTAGTGATAGAGTATATTCGGCAAGTTACTAAACTAGTAACTTAGTTTCTCGTCCATAAAATGAGCTTAGTGCTTCTGTTATGAATAAATAATACATGTAAAACTACTTTTTATAGTGCCTAGTACTTAATAAGCATCTAATAAACTTTATTATTTTTATGTTCATGACTTGGTTTGTAATCCTAGTAAAAGATGGCAAGCATGTTTCCCTTTGACTTTTTTGTTTGGTTTGATTTTTTATTTGTTAACCATTCATTGGATAGTAGTTATTATTTTGTTTTAAAATTTTAACTATTTTGTATAGGGAGATACATGTACATAATATACTCAATATGGTAAATTCTCAGGAAGGAAGAAAAAAGGTGTACATGGAAAAATGGAGCATGGAATAGCATATGAATAATATCTTAGGTGTTGGAATATTTAAGAAGGGAAGGCTTATCCTCCACATTTTAAGAAGTTCTATGAAAAAGGAAAAAATAGATCTGGCTATAGAGTCTGAAACTAATGGTTTGAGGAAGTCTCAAAACACGTAATTTGGTTTATAAAGTTATAAATTACCCATTTAGTGGGTAAAAAAGGAAAAAAAAAATGACTTGAAAAGACTGATATTTCTATCCCCAGGTACTCTGATCAACTTAGATTTTAAAAGTAAAGGCAATGTAGGGAATAGTTGCATGAATGATGTAGTATTTGTCTTTATTATGATATAGTATTTTGATTGTACTAGAGGGCTAAGACTGATGCATTAACTTACCTGGTGGTAGATATTAAATCAATAAAATGAAGAACTTTCTAAAGAAAAAGAAAAACCCGGAAAAACAGCCGCCTGAACACATAATAGGCTTTGTTAGCAGGAGGTCGTTTCGGTCGACATGAGATAATCACTGGCAATGGTGTCTTGCCCTGCTGTGGTAACAAATAAATTCCAGCATTTTCGTGGTTTAACAGCAAGGCAGTTTACTTCTTGTTCACACACAGTTGCTGCGGATCTGGAGACTCTTCACACCAAACATCCTACAAGCAGTTCCTGAAGGATCCATGTTATTTTCATCTCTGACTCCCCGCTGTCCCCTTTGCAAAGCAGAGGGAGAAAGAGGAGGCCCCCTGCTTCTTCATACCTCATACTGGAAATGAGGCTCCTCTTGCTGTTTCCCAGGATTTCCCATTCTTCATTCCTGTTTCCCAGGATTTATTGTTTGGCCCCATCCTACCTATAAGGAAGTCTTGGAAGTATTGTCTTCCTGTGGTAAAGGGAACACAGAGCATTCTTTACCTCTCTTCTTTTTAACTTTTTATTATATATTGGAGTATAGCCGATTGACAATGTTGTGGTAGTTTCAGGCGCACAGCAAAGCGACTCAGCCATACATATACATGTATCCATTCTCCCCCAGACTCTCCTCCCATCCAGGCTGCCACATAACATTGAGCAGAGTTCCCTGTGCTGTACAGTGGGTCCTTGTTGGTATCCGTCTTAAATGTAGCAGTGTGTACATGTCAGTCCCGAATTCCCTAATTATCCCTCGTCCCCACCCTTCCCTCCTGAGAACCATAAGTTCATTCTCTAAGTCTGTCTTGACCACGTAAGGATCAATATAAGCTTGGACTAAAGGGCCTGAATCTGGTATCTGCAATTTCAGTGATTACTAATCGTGGTTTATGAAACTTACCTAACCAGTGCCTGCAGTAAGGGTGCTTAAATTGGAAAGATCGACACTAAATACAGTTATGTGTCTGGGCGGGTATAAAAAATGTGTTGGATCACATAGACATGCATTCCCGTATATGTATGAGTGGCAGGATGCTTCTCTCGTCATTGTTCTCTGTGTAGACTTCTAGCTACGCTTGACATTTGTCTTGCTTGCTCAAGGCCGACTCTAATAGTTCACCGGGGGAGATACTATGTGAGGCAAATATATGACAATCATTCTTCCGTGCATGATATTTCTACCTCCACAAATGATTCCACACCCCTCCTTGCCAACTCTGAGACCTTAATCCTCCTTTTCCCATCACTGAGTCATCCTAACTCCTGTTGATACTGCTTCCAAATATTTCTTTACATGTAGCTGTTTTTCACCATCCCAGATTCTTTCTTTTTCCTTAATCAAGGACCTCACATTTCACCTGTGAACTAATTAGTGAGCTCACGTGTAGTCTGCCTTCCTCTAGCACCTCTTCTTAAGCAGCTACCAAAATCATCCACTTAAGGCTGGAGACAGTAGACCATTATCCTTAAGCATAAAAGTTCTGGAGTGAGACAACCTACAACGTTGGATAATTTTCTTAACCTTTATCCCTAGTTTTATCATCCATTAAATGGGAGATACTAAGACCTCATAGGCTTAAAAGCAGGGTGATAATGGGAATAATTTACAATTGGTGCATCGTGGCACAAATGAATTAGGACGGATGCAGGCCTTAGCTGACACTTGATGTACCAACTAAGAAAATTTAATTTCTGGGTCACGGGAGGTTCTGGCAGCATGTCTGAGAATGGACTAAGGAGGCAAGAGTATGCAGGAGGTTACGTTAGGTTTGGACAATGGTTTTTAATCAGTAACACAGGGGCAGTTCAATAGTTTAATTTTTATTGGAGTATAATTGCTGTACAATGTCGTGTTAGTTTCTGCTATACAGCAAAGTGAATCAGCTATACGTATACTTATATCCCCTCTTTTTTGGATTTCCTTGCAATTTAGGTCACCACAGAGCACTGAGTAGAGTTCCCTATGCTATACGGTAGGTTCTCATTAGTTATCTGTTTTATACATAGTAGTATATATATGTCATTCCCAGTTCATCCCACCTCCTCTGCCCCCCTTGGTATCCATACGTTTGTTCTCTGCATCTGTGTCTCTATTTCTGCTTTGCAAGTAAGTTCATCTATACCATTATTCTAAATTCCACATATAAGCAATATTATACTTGTTTCCCTTTCTGACCTACTTCACTCTGTATGACAGTCTCTAGGTCCATCCACATCTCTGCAAATGGCACAGTTTCGTTCCTTTTATATTCCATTGTATATGTGTACCACATCTTTGTCCATTCCTCTGTTGATGGTCATTTAGGTTGTTTCCATGTCCTGGCTATTGTAGATAGCGCTGCAATGAACATTGAGGTGCATGTATCTTTAGGAATTATGGTTTTTCTCTGGTTATATGCTCAGGAGTGGGATTGCTGGGTCATATGGTAGTTCTATTTTTAGTTTTGTTAAGGAACCTCCGTACTGTTCTCCATAGTGGCTGTACTAATTTACATTCCCACCAACACTATAGGAGGGTTCCCTTTTCTCCACACCCTCTCCAGCATTTATTGTTTGTAGATTTTTTGAAGATGTCCCTTCTGACTGGTGTGAGGCGACACCTCATTGTAGTTTTGATTTGCATTTCTCTAATAATTAGTGATGTTGAGCAGCTTCCCGTGTGCTTCTTGGCCATCTGTATGTCTTCTTTGGAGAAATGTCTATTTAGGTCTTCTGCCCATTTTTTGATTGGGTTGTTTGTTTTTTTAATATTGAGCTGCATGAGCTGTTTATATATTTTGGAGATTAATCCCTTGTCAGTTGCTTTGTTTGCAAATATTTTCTCCCATTCTGAAGCTTGTCTTTTCATCTTGTTTATGGTCTCCTTTGCTGTGCAAAAGCTTTTAAGTTTCACTAGGTCCCATTTGTTTATTTTTGTTTTTATTTTCATCACTCTAGGAGGTGGGTCAAAAAAGATCTTGCTGTGATTTCCCTCAAAGAGTGTTCTGCCTATGTTTTCCTCTAAGAATTTATAGTGTCTGCCCTTCCATTTAGATCTTTAATCCATTTTGAGTTTATTTTTGTGTATGGTGTTAGGAAGTGTTCTAATTTCACTTGTTACATGTAGCTATTCAGTTTTCCCAGCACCACTTATTGAAGAGGCTGTCTTTTCTCCATTGTATATCCTTGCCTCCTTTGTCATAGATTAGGTGACAATAGGTGTGTGGGTTTATCTCAGGGCTTTCTATCCTGTTCCAGTGATCTATATTTCTGTTTTTGTGCCAGTACCATACTGTCTTCATTACTGTAGCTTTGTAGACAGTAGTTTAATATTAATATAAGCTACCTATCAGCTGAACATCAACTTTAGTTTAACTCATTGAAAACACTGAACACAGTGTACAATCAGCCTAGGTTAGATAATGCTGCGGTAACAAGTAAACCCAAGGCTCTAGGTGTTAATAAGATTAACGTTTATTTCTCACCCACATAAAGTCTGTGCACAGTTCCAGTTGACTCTCCATTCTTAGACAGATGGACTTGGCTGGGGAAGGGAGCCTGGAGAATTGTCCATCAGCTCTAAAACACTTATCCCTTGAGATGGCCCCTATTGGTTCTGCACATAGCTTAATGTGCAAAGCAAGTTGCTTGGCCATACCCATCTTCAAAAAGTTGGAGAAGTGCAGTCTCTTTTGTGTGCTCAGGAGAGATGAGTTGGGCATATTGGTAGGCCATGGTAATGTCTATACACACACACTAACGTGTTGTTAATTGCTCTAATTATTATTAAAGAATATTCTGATCACTCCATTTCTCTGTTCAAATTATTTTATTGCCCTTGCTCTACCTTCCTTATAACACCCAAACTCCTTACTGTCATTAACACCCTTCATAATGTAAATCCTATGTTTTTCTTTATCTCTTCTGTTTCTCTTCACTTTACCTCTGGTCAATACAAGCTGAATTATTTACTTTTCCTATCAATCATTGCTTGTTTCTATATCTTTATACTATTACTTCAACTTAAGTACCTTTACATGGTCTTCACAGGTCATATACCTTCGCACAACTCTACCCATCATGTACAAATGTTCTAAATTTCCATTCCCACTTTGAACCTCCATGATAGCAATATTCTATTAACTTTTATAACACTATGAGGTCCAACATTATTTTACAGGATTATGCCCCATTCTATCCTGAAAACTCTTTGAAGGTAGGGTCCATGCCCGATTCATCTGTGTAGCTCCTCTTATGAGTGTCTTACTCATAGCAGTTCAGTAAATAGTGTTGAGTTAATTGAGGAGACCATCACTATATCAAAATGAGCATTCGACTAGGGATAAGAAATTTTGGAATTTACTTGCTGCCCAGTTACTAACAGTATTACCTCGAGCAACTTGCTTTACCAGTTGGAATCTTAGCTTCCTCATCTGCAAAATGGAGGTAATTATAACTGCCTTGTCCCTTAGTTTCCTAGAATATTATTGGAAAATGGAAGCCAGATGTGAGATCATAGTATATGAAAGTACTTTGTATACATTGTCCTCATTGTGCTATACAAAAGCAGAACTCTGATTTTAAGTCTTCAGTTGATCGGTTCTTCAGCAATAGTTAATTCTGTTTACCACTCTTTTCTTCACAAAACAACTTTTTTATCCTTTGAGTCTCGGGACATTTTATACTCTTGGTTTTCTGCCTACCTCTCCTTTGTCTGGTCATTATATTTTGGAGTTTCTCAAAGCCTGGCTTTAGCCACCACTAACTCTTGTTTTTTCACATTTTATTCTGTACTCTTTTGCTAGATGAGTTGTTTCTTACTCATAACATAAAATTTCCTCTATGTATAGATAACTCACAAATAGCTATTTCATGCCCAGATTTCTCATATGAGTGATAGATCTTTAAATTTAACTGCCTATTTGATATCCCCACTTGGATATGTCAATATATCTGAAGCCCAGCGTTGTGAAAACCATGCCTTTGATTCACATTTGCCCTCAGAAACGTTGCTATTTTCCAGAGCTTCTTTTTCAGCATAAGGCACCACCGTCTACTTAGTTTTAAGCCTCAAAATCTAGGTTACTTGCCTCATCCACAATATCAACAAGTACTGAAATACTAAAAACCGTTCCATAGCTATTTCCATTAACAGTATTCTAACAGAAAGCCTTGCCATGTCTCATAGGTTCCTTAGAAATACTTCACTAACTGGTATTTCTATCCCTTGTCAACTTATTATTTATACTACATCTTTAAAACTGTATCTTATGCTTTTACTTAAAACGGTTCCCATTGTTTCCAGATAAAGGTTAAGTTACTTAACATGGCCTTCAAGAATTTGCATGATCCGCTTATATCTGCTCTTTATTGTTATCTTTCTCTCCCTGTAACAGGGTCTCTCTCAGTGACCACACATTTCTTCATATATGTCTCATTTTTCATATATATCTTCATATATGTCTTAAGAATTTTAGAGAAATTTCCAATAATATAAATTTTCCTTTTCTGTGCTCAGAGCAATAGTGTAAACTTTTCTTTATTTGTGGTTTCGTATGTACCAAGTACTGTGTTCCTTATTTTCAGTATTTTTAGATGTCCCTCAATTTTTATAATAATACTGTGAGGTAAGAACACTAAGGCTAAACTTGATTAAGTGGCTTTCTCAAGGTCATCTGACTAGTAAATAGGCAGTAGGCCATCAGTATGTTTCCTGCATCAATTGCAAAAATTGTATCCCTCTTACCTGATATTTGGTCTGGCCATGCAAATTGCTATCCATTTTTACTTGTACTTAGTTTATATATTCATTGTGGGTGCAGTTAGCATAACTACTTTCCCACCTTATGACTCTACCACTAGCTATTCTAAGCTTTATATAAAGATCTAGTTGGCTCATTACCTTTCAGTTTGATGGCTTTCAGGCTGTGATTCAAAGAACTCTATGGGTTTGAGCTTATTCATGAGCCATTACCAAGATCAATATTGGAGAAGAAATCTCTATCCCTGTTCCTACCAGAGCAATAATCCATTGATTCATTTAAAATATTAATTATTTTTAGGCAAGGCTCTCATTTATCGAAAAGTTTGTATTTCAAATAATAAAACTTAAAAATAATAACAGCTGATCAATTCTTCGTGATTTAGGCTGTCAGAGAATGACAAAAATAATTATCGATAGTAATGTCAACATTAAATACGATTAATTTTTGGAAATTGTATAACATCTTGCCTTACACTTAGTAAATTTTTAAAAATTGTTTTCTTAGTGATTTATAAAAACTGTGTGTGTGTGTATGTATGTATATGTATGTGTGTGTTTGGATGTATAGACAGATGGATCTGGATTTATCTTCTCATTAAGCATTGAATGTTTTTTTTAAATGCACTTTGGTCTTCGGCTTAGGTTATTATAATTGTTGCCATATATATGTATACGTATTTACTCAAATCTTTTTATCTTTTCTTTATGGCTTCCAGGTTTTAAATTCTATTAAGGAAAGCCTTCTCTAAATTGTATTAATTGGCAAACATTTAATGTAAGTGGTAATTCCCTTAACTTATTAGGATTTATACTGTTCAGTAGAAAATATACAAACAGGCCAAGAAACTAGACAAAGGATTAAACAGAAAAAGTAATACATAATTCTAGAAGAAAAAACGTTTTATCTCACTCATAATTAAAGAAATACAAATCAAAAAACACAAGATTTGGGCTTCCCTGGTGGCATAGTAGTTGAGAGTCCGCCTGCCGATGCAGGAGACAGGGGTTCGTGCCCCGGTCCAGGAAGATCCCACATGCCGTGCCATGGCCGCGGAGCCTGCGCGTCTGGAACCTGTGCTCCGCAACGGGAGAGGCCACAACAGTGAGAGGCCTGCGTACAGCAAAAAAAAAAAAAAAACCACACACAAGATTTCTCATCTGCTCAGGTTAGAAACAAATATTTTATCTAGGTTTTTGAGACATATTTATTATTCTACATCATTCTTCAGACTGCAAATTAATATAGAATTTTGAAGAATACATTGAAAATATCTGTCAAAATCTGTAAATATGCCTTTGTACCAGCCATTCTTGGTTATGGATTTATCCAACTGATGTATTTTCAAAAGCACATCAAGATAATTCTGTAGGAATTTCTGTTTTACTGCTCTTTGAACTATCAAATAAAAAATGTTGGAAAAATGCTAAATAAGCATTAATTAGAGATGTAGTCAGATAAGTCGTATAGGTTTGGTCAGTAAACAATATACAGAATATCAGTTAATTGAAGTGATTGAAATAGAGAAGTGTGAGTTCATGTAGAAGTCACTAAGAAACAGGAATATAGGAAAAGCCCATGGTAAATAACTGATGATTACTTTGTGTAAATTTTTAAAAGTATATATATATTTATATAAAAATACACATGAAACAATGTTTCTTGAAGGATACATTATAAAAATATATTGAAGATGACCACCTTTGGGGAGAAGAAGTAGAGGTGGAAAATATGTGAGGAATAGCTTATTTTTTTTTTCCACTTTGTAAATATCTTTATATTTACAAATAATGTTTAAATATATTTTACTAAGTAGAGGTATTACTGTCAGGTTTTTTGTACAATGTTTTAAAACCTTGATATTAAGCTATTTTAATTCCTGCCTTTTTATGAAAAAAAATCTAAAGCTAGAGAGTTTTAAAATTCTTGCTCCTTTTATAAAAGTGGATCCTAAACTTATACATATTTAATATTGTAGAGAATCTCCACTTTTATTTGAACGGTTACCCTTAGCATTTTTTTTTTCATTCCTTCCTGCATTCTCACACACTGAATATATCCTTATTAAGTTGCTAATTCTGCTGTGAGGAAGTTCTCTATATTTTAGAATTGTGTACCTAAAATTGAAGGCAGCCCTTTTAATGAAAGGATTATAATATTCTCCACGGTTGGTAGTTGGTTTTGAGGGTACTTAGAGTCAACTCAGTTATAGACCCTGAAAAGGAATAAATGCCCTCACTTGTCTATCTTTGTGATTTTTGTGTGATCTCTGCAGTAATAGTACATATCTATACCACCTTTGAATTCAGTATTATATATTTCTTCTACCACCCTTGACCTGCAAACAAAGTATAGTGTTTTAAAATCATGATCACTGCTTTAAGAACAAGTGGCCAAGTGATAAACAGC
Organism: Neophocaena asiaeorientalis asiaeorientalis; assembly: GCF_003031525.2. Taxonomy (NCBI): domain Eukaryota; kingdom Metazoa; phylum Chordata; class Mammalia; order Artiodactyla; family Phocoenidae; genus Neophocaena; species Neophocaena asiaeorientalis. The sequence goes on from NW_020172724.1 coordinate 4,361,157, forward strand.
CAGAAATAAACAACTTAAACACTGGAAGATATTTCCTGTGCTTTGAATTTAAAGCACTCATTTGAAAGAAAACCAGAATCTGTTTTTTCCACGTTTCATTAGACTTCTTTATTTTTGTTTGTTTTTGTCCTCATTTCTCTTCCCTTTTAATTTTTTCAGAGATTCTGGTAAAGGACATTTAAAAATGTAAAATACCTGATGAGAGGAGTCGCTTACGAAATGTCTCAGCTGAAACCAGCACTTTGGTGTGAGTGCTAGCTGCTTAACAAGTCAAGGGTGTGAGGAGCTATGGATAAAGAGAACATTTTGCCATGAATTATTCAGCTAACCATGGAATGCTGTTATCTCCACTCCAGTGGCTTTTAATTGCACATGTAAGAATTCTGCTTATCTGGCATTCGGTTTGATGCCAAGGTGCAGCTTGCCCAAGCAGAGTGGGAGGCGGGAAATAAGGATCCCATCAGACAGGCAGCTGCCATTCAGGAATGCATTAAGGAATATAGCATAGGATTGTGACCAGAAAGCTAGAAGACAGACAGACATTGGCAATGGAAGGACTTGAGAACGTGTGACACGAGATTGTGTTTTTCTTTGATCTCGGTATGTATTGCTGAATCCTGAGTGAAAAGTAGAATTGTGTGTGCTCCCTAAATCTATTGCATCCCCTTTGTTAGAGACCCAAGATTCATCCCTGGGGCAAAGGTAACACTTTGCTCTTTAAGTCAGCCTCTCAGAGGACCTAGTATTTTTTCATTCTAAATGGACCCTCGGCTCAGCTTTGAGAAGTTGCTGGTTTTAATTTTTGAAAGTCTCTTTAAGATAGGCTTGTTAATCAAGCTAAATAATGTTCCTAAAACGTTTTCCTCATCTCAGAGATGTCTTGTGGTGCCTGTGCTATTTTTTTTTCACAAATTTTACAATTATAACAACTTTATAAAATACCATTTAAAATATTTTGAGAAGATTTCATTGGAACCTCTTCTCAATTTACATCTCTCCCCATAGTAGATGGCTCTTTTGTATTATTTCACATATCTATTTCCAGATTCAGTTGCATATACAACACACTTTTTGTCACTTACCTTTTGTCATATACTTTGTAGAGCATAGGGAATGTAGACGTTACAAGGACCCACACATAAACATCCTTATTTTATGGAGCTCAAAGACTAGAGGGAAAATAACTAACACACCTCCATGGTACTATGTAGTTGTCATACATTGGAAGGTCATGTCAGACACAATGGAAGCACTATGGAGAGTTGCAGTACACGAGGCTTCCTAGGAGAAGGGGCTGGAGCAAGTGGAAGAGAAGACAGCACTTGCGGTGAAACTCCATGGCTGCTCATGCATTTGTAAAGTTGACAAAAGAGGAAGGGTTGGCATTCCAATCAGAGGGCAAGGCATGGATAAAGATTCAGAGCTCTGGCAGGCTTGGAGCACTTAGGAGAATAGCAAGTCTTAAATGGCTTTGGGGGAGAGTAGGGTGCATGAGAATGGCAAACAATAAGTGTGAAGAGTATACACATGGTCAGGTAAACAATTTATGAAGTCCTGTGTACTTAGATGTCATTATGAAGACAGCAGAGAGCCATTTGCAGACTTCTAAGCAGGAGCGATAGCAGACTTCCGATGTAGAAAAATCGTTCTGATGACATTGTTCCTTCAGCAGTTTCTTTATGGGTCTATACTATAAAAACTTCCTATGAGCATTCCCTATGGGATCAAACTCAAAAGGGCAATGCAGGTTAAGAATTGGGTCTACTTTCGTGTTCTCTTATTTTTGAGGTACATGATTTTGGGCAAGGCACTCCTTTCCTGTTAGATGTAAGTTCCATGTATGCCAAGAGCCTAAAACAATTCCTCACGCATGGGTAACTCTCTGTAAATGTTTGCGGAATAAGTGGATAAATTTCTGAGCCTCTGTGTTCTTTTTACTAAAGTGAGGAAGATTGAAATTTGTTTTAAGAGTCATCTTTGTGGTATGAAGAGAGCCACATGGTTCTAAGTTAAGTATAAGACTATACTCTTCAGGGAAATTATTATTATTATTTGAACCAATATTGTGAGTCTGGAGAAAGTATAGTGGGAGAGGAGAAGCCATGAATCAGCTTTCAGGAAATTTCTTCTCCAGTGCTTTATTTTCCTGATGTTGATGGACTCTTCTTCAGTATTCTCCTTTGCTGGGTCTTTTTTTTTTTTTCCCCTACATTTTAAATGTCTTAGTTCCCAGGGAGTGAGTCCTAGGGCCTGTTCGTACTCTGCTGTCTCCTATGAATACATAACTATCACATTTGAATTTTTTTTTTTTTTTTTTTTTTTTTTTTTGCGGTACGCGGGCCTCTCACTGTTGTGGCCTCTCCCGTTGCGGAGCACAGGCTCCGGACGCGCAGGCTCAGCGGCCATGGCTCACGGGTCCAGCCGCTCCGCGGCATGTGGGATCTTCCCGGACCGGGGCACGAACCCGCGTCCGCTGCATCGGCAGGCGGACTCTCAACCACTGCGCCACCAGGGAAGCCCCTCACATTTGAATTTTGAGTTCGGATATTTCTGCTGAGCTTAAGGTTGATGAGTCAACTGTTTATTGATCATCTCTGTTTAAATTTCTCCCCCACCCCAAATGCTTTTCTTCCATTACTGTTCCACTGGCCTTTTCCTTCTTTTGTGCCTCAAAAAAGCATTCCCACTACTCTTGCCTCTTAGACATGAAATATCTTTACAGTGGGTTTCGGTGTTTCCAGAAGCAAGCAGAACCACTTGATGGGGTGTTTTTAGTTGCTTCCCGGCAAAAGTCCCAGAAGAAAGGAATATATAGGTTGAAATATGTGAGGGACCATAGTTGAGGAAATACAGAAAAACAGAAAAACTTATACATTAATCTCTCAAAAATGACATAGTTACATTTTCCCCATGTTATTTTGAAGAACTTGATGTTGTTGATGACTATCTTTTGTGTTTAGTCCACCACCATACATTCTCATTTCTGTTTTGTAAATGATGCTAAGCCTCCGGAGAGGTGGAAAATTTTGTGAGGTTTTTATCTTAGGACACTGATACATTGCCAGTACCTTGGAACATAATAGGTGTCTTAATTAATAAACAAATAAATGTCTCTCAGCACATACTCATGCCTGATTTTAGCAGAAGGCTGAAGCCGTTATTCATAGATTCACTCTTAATCCCCTTCACTCCAGTGATACCTATTTCTCAATTCATGTTGGCCTCTCCAACTCAATGGACTGAGTGTCTCATATTTCCTAACTCTGTGCTTTATCTAATGGTTTTCTAAACGTCTCTTATTTTATTTCCCCAATTTCCACTTTATTGGTTGCAAACATTCAAGAGTCTGATTAAGTGCTACATTCTTGGTGAATTCTTCTCTGAATCACCCTCAAGTGTAAATGCCAGTACGTCATTCTTCTTATACCAAGATCACCTGTTTTATTCCTGTGGCTAGGCTTTAATAGCATCCTTTGTTTCGAAGTGGTATGTCTTTTGTTCTAACTCTGCATTAGGCTACCTGATGGTAGGCCTCATGTTGAAAGCTTTCTATCCCAGGGCCCCCACAGGGTTTAGTAGAAGTCCTCAATAAGTATTTTAGTTAAATTGAGTTGAATTAAACTGAATTTTTATTCAAAAACTTATACAGCAATATGAATAAGAACCAATGCCATGTACACACTACTATATTTAAAATAGATAACCAACAGGGACCTACTGAATAGCACAGGGAACTCGGCTCAATATTCTGTAATAACCTAAATGGGGAAAGAATTTGAAAAAGAATGGATACTTTTTTTTTTTTTTTTTGCGGTACGCGGGCCTCTCACTGTTGTGGCCTCTCCTGTTGCGGAGCACAGGCTCCGGACGCGCAGGCTCAGAGGTCATGGCTCACGGGCCTAGCCGCTCCGCGGCATGTGGGATCCTCCCAGACCGGGGCACGAACCCGTGTCCCCTGCATCGGCAGGCAGACTCTCAACCACTGCGCCACCAGGGAAGCCCAAGAATGGATACTTTTCATGGGTATAACTGAATCACTTTGCTGTACACCTGTAACTAACACATCGTTGTTAATCAACTATACTCCAATATAACATTTTTTTTTTAATTGTTAAAAAAAAAAGTTCTAGAAGTCATTATAAAGTACAAGTTAGTCTAAGAGTTATACAGTCAAATATATCCACCAGAAGAATTTAGGAAGTCTATGGAAGCAAAAGTGAAGTTGAATATAACATTAATACTTAGGTACTATTTGTTTGGGAAGGGAAGCTTTATCATATCTGAAGTGTCCTCATTTTTTTTTTGGCCTCATATTTAGGAGACAGTAATCCAATTGATTTGTTAGGATAGTTTAAAAAAAAATCTTTCCATGATTTTGAACTCAGAGAACATTGGAAAATGGAAATTATTCAATATTTCCTCTCAAAAGCCTCTCTCAAGGGTTTTCCATGGATATTTGAGATATTGCTGTTCATCTAAGTATTAATGGAAAAGAAGAAGGAAGACCTTGAGTCCTTTCCCTTTGACACATAAACCACATCTTAAGCACCATTGTTCCCAACAGTAAAAGATGAATATGCAATCCGTGATAGCATTAGTTTTGACCTAAGCTTTTGTGGTATTTGTAGCTTATTTTCCTCCACTATTTCTTATTTGGACCTTTTCTCTCATGGTTTTATTAAATTAGTTTTATTACAAAATTTTTTTGCCAAGCTTTTAAAAAACAGTCACAGTAAATTGATCACAGCAAACTCTAGTGACAGGCTGTGTTTCCATGGCAACCATAATAAGCTCTGCACATATTCTCATACAGAGGTAGAACCAATGCTACCACATAAACACAAAGACCAATAAGGAATTAATGCACAAACACTTATTACAATAAAGGTGATCAGGGCTGCAGTAGCCCTACATTAAAGATTTAATTCATTAATGCAAGCAGATTTTTTTATATCCAGTATCAAGAAAAGAAAAGTACAAACTGTACAGTGATTTGATCAGTGATTTAGAAATACGTAAATGTTACAAGTTACTTAGTGTAAACTCATATGAGAATGCTTTCTCTGAGTAAAATTGATATTTCAGTCCAGGTGTCAGTGAACGTTTCTGTAAAAGGCCAGATAGTAAATATCTTAGGCTTTTGCAGATCCTATGGTCTTTGTTGTAACTCATCATAAGTAAAACAAATGGGTGTTGCTCTGTTACAGTAAAACTTTATTTAAAAAGCAAGCAATGAGCTGGAATTGCCCCTAGTCTGTAGTTTCCAACCCATTTTGAGGCAGTTGGAAATTTTTACACCTCATTGAATTTAAATTTTACAATAATATAAGGCAAAGGTAGTATTCATTCTACAGATGAGCAAATGGAGATCCTGAGAATTTCAATAGCCCGAGGTCAGGTAGAATCAGAACACAAACCTAGTCTACCTCATTGTAAAGCCTGACTCCTAAACACTACACTTATGACAGTAACTAGCCTACATCCGTGCTTAATGCAACAGCAGTGTGCTAAATTGTTTGTGACCATGACTTCATTTACGTTATAAGATTCCTATGAGGTAGGTACAGTTAGCATTCTCTATTTGCAAATGAGAAACCCACACCTGGGAAATCTAAGAAAATTTTCTAAGGACAACGAAAAAGTGACTCTATCTTTGTTCAAATTAACTTATTCTACTTAATTCAGTGACCGAAATAATGAAATCATTCTTTAAATGTGACCCCAATGACATCACGAATACATAAAGGACCATGCTTGCTTAAAGAACTGAATTCTAGTGGATGCTTCCAGATTTGCAATGCATATTTGTTAATCTGCAATTTTACTTTGATTGTAACTTGGTTTCCGTTCGCTGTGCTTTATGAGGAGGAATTTCATGAAGAGGCAAAAAGGGTGATTGTGGTGTGCAGTTAATTAGAATTTCTAATTAAAACCATCCTAAAAAAATAACCAGTGCCAACAGAAGAGTAATTACTAATTCGTAAATTAAGGAAACTATACTACAAGACTTGTTTTTTCTGTTGGATTGAAAAACACCCAGTTTAAATTAGCATAGCATGAAGAAAAGTATTTACTTTGAATACAGGTGAAATGCATATGGCAATGTGGTTGAATTCGATCTGACAAAATATAATTCAGTTAAACCCTGGAGATTTTGTAACTGACACTCTTGCCTCATCCCTCCTGCCTCTCACCCCTTTGATTTCTCATTTTAAAGTTTGGGGCACAGATTTGATTCTCTCAAATAAGGGCTCAGTAAACTTGCTAGGCTGTCCCATTTGTATGTCTATATGCCAGAGCGCAGGTGCGTGTGTGAGTTGTTTTGCATGCACACCTGTGAGTGTCTGTGTGTTCCATGAAATATGGATAAAATTCTTAGCATGGTGCCTGGTGCTTAAGTATTCAATTCTTGCTTCTTTACCCTGAGTTTGTAGTGACAATGATTTCCCTCATAATCTTATTTCATGGGTCTAGGAAAGCCTGGGAATTTACTTGAGGGAGAGAAAGCATCTGTCACGAGCATTTTCTTTCCTGATTCCTAGTTCTAAGCCTTACAGCCCTGTTTGTAGGATTGCTTTTTTTCCACTACCCAGGCAGTCTCAGGTGACTCATCTTCTAATTTCAAAACTATTTTTAATTACATAAGCCTCTTTCTGAGTTTCTGCCTCTGTTCATCCTGTATTAATGGATATGGTTACAAAAATAATAATTCTGGAAAAAAATGTTTTTTTTTCTTCTTATTAATAGTTAAAATACTGGGTTAAGCTGTTTGGGAAAAGGAAGCTAAGTGATAGATTATAAGCATCATAGTTACTTTTAAGCATGCTAAAACATATTCTCACTTTTAAAATTTAATAGACTTTATTTTTAGAACAATTTTAGGTTTAGAGAAAAATCGGGCAGAAATTACATAGTGTCTACATAATCTACCCCCCAATACACACACACAGTTTCCCCTATTATTAATATGTGTTACAGAGAATGAGCCAATATTGAAATATTATTATTAACTAAAGTCCATAGTTTACATTAGGGTTCACTCTTGGTGCTGTACGGTTCTGTGGGCTTCGTAAATAATGTTGTGTATGCACCATTATAGTATCGTACAGAATGGTTTCAGATTAGTTACACTGCCCTAAAAAGTCTCCTCTATTCTACTTATTTATCCATCCCCTTTTCCCTCAGCCCTTAACCACTACTGATCCTTTTTGCCCTCTCTGTACTTTTGCCTTTTCTAGACTATCATATATTTCAAATTATAGAGTATGTAACCTTTTCAGGCCTGCTTCTTTCAATCAGTGATATGCATATAAAATTCTTCCATGCCTTTTTATGGTATGGTAGCTCATTGCTTTTTATCGCTAAATAATATCCAGTTGCAAGGATGTAGTACACTTTGTTTTGTTGGGGAGGAAGACATTTTCCTTTACCGTTTTAAGGTCTTTTGGCTAGTCTACGAATGAAATTGACATGAGACAGATTAACATGGGAAAATCAAACAAAAGTTTAATAACACGTATACGTGGGAGAGACCCAGGAAAACTGAGTAACTTGCCCAAACTGGCTGAAGCTCTTACCTTAATCTTCAGCTAAAGAAAAAAGAGGATGTTGGGGGTAGTGGTTTGGGATTTCAAAGGGGAGGAAGGAAATTCACATGAAGATGGAAAAGCAAATATTTGGTAAACAAAAATTTGCTAGGCTGCTCATAAACAGTGGAACACAGAGTGGACTCTAATCTCTATGCCCTGTCAGCCTCCCCCACCACACCTAGCCCGTATTCTTCACAGATATCTCTAGCGATAGCTCTATTCTGGAAACAGGCCCTTTATCTAATTTCTTTTTGGCAGTTAAGATGGAGGTAACAAGAAAAACTCCCTGAGCCTTCTGTTTCTTAAAACTAATCAATCTAGGGCCTCCCTGGTGGCGCAGTGGTTGAGAGTCCACCTGCCCATGCAGGGAACACGGGTTTGTGCCCCGGTCCGGGAAGATCCCACATGCCGCGGAGCGGCTGGGCCCGTGAGCCATGGCCACTGGGCCTGCGCGTCCAGAGCCTGTGCTCTGCAACGGGAGAGGCCACAGCAGTGAGAGCTCCGCGTTCCGCAAAAAAACAAAAAAAACAAAAAAAAAACTAATCAGTCTAAAATTCATCCTCATGCCAAAGAGAAACATTTTGGGGTAGCAAAGTTTGCTCCCCTATAGCTTATTGTTTCTTATTATTTTAATTCACTTATTGAAGAACATCTTGGTCAGTTCCAAGTTTTGACAGCTATGAATAAAGCTGAAACAGTTCATGTGCAGGATTTTGTGTGGACATAAATTTTCAACTCATTTGGGTTAATGTGTAAGAACGTGAGTGCTGGATCATATGGTAAAAATATATTTAGTTTTGTAAGAAATTGGCAAATTGCCTCCCAAAGTGGCTGTACCATTTTGCATTCCCACCATCAATGAGTGAGAGTTTCTGTTGCTCCGCATACTAGCCAGCATTTGATGTTGTTAGTGTTTTGGATTTTATCCGTTCAGATAGGTGTATAGTGGTATCTCGTTGTTGTTTTCATTTGTAATTCCCTAATGACATATGATGTTTAAATTTTTTTCATATGCTCATTTGCCATCTGCCTATCTGCTTTGGTGAATTATCTGTTTAGATCTTTTGCCCACTTTTTAATTGGGTTATTTTTTTTAATCCTTGAATTTTAAGGACTCTGTGTATTTTGGATTCAAGTTCTTTTTCAGATACATACGTGTTTTACAAATATATTTTTCCCCACTCTGTGGCTTGCCTTTTCTTAGCAGTATCTTTCACAGAGTTGAAGTTTTACATTTTAATTGAATTAATAAGTCCCACTGATCAATTTTTCTTTCATGGATTGTGCTTTTGACACTTTATGTAAAAACTCATTGCTAAACACAAGGTCACCGAGATTTTCTCTTATATTATCTTCTAGAAGTTTTATATTTTGTGTTTTACGTTAGGTCTGTGATGTATTTTGACCTAATTTTTGTGAAAGGTGTAAGGTCAGCATCTGGATTCATTTTTTTTTGTATGTAGATGTCCAGTTATTCCAGCACATAAATTCACTTTTTATTTGCTACTTTATTTATTGATATTTATAGTTTCAAATCAACAATTCCAAATTGAAAAGCTCACCAAATGTCTATGTTTAAAGGTCTTTTTGCTGTATCCTCTTTCCTAGGAATTTAGTATCCATGAAATAGTTTGGGTGGATTTGTCTGAACGTTAACACTTGTCTGCAGAAATTTTTCTTTCCCAGTGTTAGTTCCTTGAGCTGCTATGAGCAGGATGGATTTGAGTGTGCAAAAGTACTTGACACCGTGAATGGAAGAGCTTCATGATTCAAGTTCCATATCAGAAGAGAAATGGGGAATCAAAAGGGGGTCAAGGACCTATAGCTACATTATAGCAGCTGCAGGAAGTGACAAGCATATCATGTGTAACTTGCTGTTTTCAAAAGGATGTGGGAGCTGAGTAAGCACGTGAATATGGCTACAGTCGCTTCTGTGTGGCTGCTGACCATTTCTGTCAAGTGGTACAACTCCATACTTGCATTATCCTTTTTCTTCCCCCAGTTAGATAGTCCTCAGACATCTGCTCAGTTTAAAAATCAGATGTTCTGGGGGAAATGCTTGGCCAGATTTCTAACAACTTCATCAAAGATAATGTTATTTTTAAGAATAATTACAATATGTACCTGCATCTGGACTATAAAGGGGTGCCAAAGAGAATAAAACCTACATATCTATATCTCTCTCTATATATAGATATAGATATGTGTGTACACATTACACACATACCTGCACACTCATATACACATGTATTTGCTTATTCTTTCCTATCTTAGTAATATTTATGATAAAAGCTTGCATTTATATAGCATCAAGCTTAAAGTGCTCTTACATTTAATAATTTATTTAATCCAGTAGCGGAAAGAACTCCCTCTTTTAAATTAACATCAAGGCAGAAGTTTATCTTGGGGATGGGAATTCAGATATCTGAACGTATTTTTTACCTAGCAAGTCATTTTCTCCTCTAGGACAGATAAGAAGCCATTAAATCTAGCCCAGCAGACTGTGAACCCAGCAAATCAAATGACAGATAAAGACTTGAAATATGAACAGCATACCAAATTCTGAACTTAGGCGGTGTGGGGAAAGAAACATTTCAATGGGTTTGATGGGAATTTGTGTTTAAAAGGCGTGTGTTCTACAAATACTTGGAAGGGGAGGGAGGAGTGGTAGCCAAAATAGGTTGAAAAGCAAAAGCAAACCGTTACTCATCAAAGTCAGTACCTAAAATATCTGTGTTTTTCAGTTTGACAATACAATCAATAGTAAAGTGATATGAAAACATTTTCCTTTAGGACTTGCTCTATTAAAAGAACAACAATACTGATTCAGTAACAATCTAAATCCCAAATGAGTTTTTCCTACCAGTGCCATCAATAATTCACTCCATGAGGGCACACCAGTTTTCACCATGAAAAGTTAACAGTGATGAGTAGGGTATCGGCAAGAGAGGAAAAAGCTGAGATTTCGTACCTTGTTTTTGTTAATTCTGTGTTTGTGCATGACCGGATTTGTTTGAATCTTCAGTATTTGGTCCCATGATTCTCAAAACTGCTTGTAAGCCAATGTCTTACAGTTTGGGTTCAGACACTTTGCTTATTATTTCTATAAAAAAGCTTTATGTGCTATTAAAAAAAATGAAACAGTATTCTTCCTATAGCATGGGACTCTTGAGTGGGGTTACTTTGTGTTCACAGGCATGCTACTTATTCTCTGCACAGGGTCTCATGCTCAGAATGGCCTCACACTAGGTTTAATGTCCTGCTGTCACTGTTTTGCCATTCTTAACAATTTTTGAACAAGAGCCCCATGTTTTCACTTTGCACTGGGCCTCACAAATCATGTAGCTGGTCTTGTAGGTTGGAATAAAAAGTTCAGGGACAAATAGACCAAGGTTTCAGTGTCTTCCCTGGACGTTATACCCACATGAACTTAGACAAGCTACTTGACCTTAGAGAGCCTGTTCTACTTATTAATAAAATGGGGATGAAAACCATTTACTCCACAGGACTGTAATGATGCTTGGATGCCACAAAACATATAAAGAGCTTAGCAAGGATAAGACAAATACAGTTTTTATCTCAGCAGCCAACTGCAGACAGTTGCCTAGAAGAATGTGTAGGGATGCTGGTAGCCCATTTAGACTCAGCAGGAAACACTTCAAGGTTGAAGCACAGCATTAAGTCATGTAACCCTAGCCTAACACAATGGCTGACTCTTGATAAGCACACAATAAAGCTAAGATTTTATCCCCCTTTTTCTCTGGCTTCTTCTTACCCACTTTATATCTGGTGGCTTCCTCTTAACCTTTAGCCAGGAAAACTGAGACTAAATACCTTTCTAGGCAATAGATATCATATGTATCTTAATTAGGCCTAAAATTCTGAGTTGATGATTAAAGCCTCGCTTTGAAAGGCCCAAGATCATACTTTGCAAGTTCTAGCTTTCATAGGGTATTACATATGTTTTATTTTCCCAGATTTTCATTAGGGCCTCAATATTGATTCATGATGTTTTTTCAGTTTACCTACTTAAGCCATCCCCTACACCCATAATCAAAACATAGGTTATTATGCCAGAGAGGGAAACTCAGCGCAAGAAGCAGTACAGAAATATAAACCCACTTTGCATGCCAGTTCTGTAAAATGCCAGCCATTCACTTGTAACAGTATTTTCTTATGAATCATCTTTATCTGCTATAACTGCCCTACTTTGAAGGTACCCTCTGCATGGAAGATGAAGACACAGTGCTCCTTTTTTTTTCCCCTTGGGTGGGTTATTATTTTTTTATTGACGTATAATTGACATACAACATTATATTCATTTCAGGTGTACAACATAATGATTCAATGTTTGTGTATATTGTGAAACGATTACCACATAAGTCTAGTTAACATCTGTCACCATACATAGTTACAAACGTTATTTTCTTCTTGTGAGGAAGACTTTTAAGATCTATTCTTAGCCACTTTCAAATATGCAATACAGTATTATTAACTGTAGTCACTATGCTGTACACTACATCCCCATAACTTATTTTATAACTGGAATTTTGTACCTTTAAGACAGAGATCAGGGGACTTGGCACATGGTTATAAAAGACCATGTGGTATCAAGATTTACTAGGGGCCGTCTTGCTGAAGCAATTGTCGTTTCGGGGGGATTTGGGTATATATGTGAGTATAATTAATAAAACTACAGCAAAGATAAGGGAATTTTTGAGGGGGAGATTGCATGGAAATTGTGTAGACTGGCCCAAAGATACCCTGAGTCCTACTCTCAAATCATAAGTCTTCTGGTCTTTTTTTTTTTTTTCCTTCAGCTATATTGAGATATAACTAACATATAGCATTGTATACTTTTTTTTTTTTTTTGACCCCTTAGCTCTGGATCGTAGTGAACCTTCTGGAGCCACAGCAGATTATTAAAGAGCCAGTGCCATATCCACTCAAGTCCAACCTGAAGCGCTGCTTTTGAGGGCAGATTTCTTCTCTGCAACCTTGCGGATGCCTCACCTAGTCTCCCTAAGCCTCAGTTAATTCATTTGTAAATTCAGCAGAATGACAACCATCTCTGCTCAGCTGCCTTCAAAGCACTGTTTTGATGAAGCTTAAAAAATATAAACCAAAATGTTTTGTAAACTGTTCTATCAATATTACAATATTAATATTGGCATATTATAATAGTGTACATTTTAATATTACTCTTATTGTTATTGACATAACATGTCCAACTATTGCAGTAAGATGACTTGAAAAGCAGTGCTTTAAATAGTTAATTCAGAACTAGTCAAGTGAATTACTAAAGTGAGTAAAAGAGGGAAGCAACTTTCAAATACGTAATACAGTATTATACTAACTATAGTCACTATGCTGTATATTGCATCCCCCTAACTTATTTATTTGATAACTAAAAGTTTATACCTTTAACACACAGGGATCAGGGAACTTGTCACATGGTTATAAAAAATATTTCCTGTTTTTAAAAAGCATATTGGTCTGTAGATCATGGAGCATAAGTGCAAAGGAAACTTCAAAACCAAGAAAAATAAAGATACTTGAAAATATCTTTATTATCCTTGGAAAAAGATAGGGAGGGGGAGCATTGTTTGATGCCCCAGCAAACAAAGTATCCATCAGTTTAAAAAGCAAATCCCCAAAAAATGGCCCCAGAAGACAACCACACTGACCGTCAATAATAACCACAGGGCTGGGCTGCATGGTGTCTTGGTTTACTCTGTCTGGAGCCAGAATGCTTGGGTTCAAATGCTGGCTGGTTCTACCAATTAGCATGAAATTTTAGGCAAATACCTAACTGCTCTGTGGTTTAGTTTCCTCAGTTATAAATTGGGGATAATCTAATAGGGCGGTTATAATGAGTAACTGTGAAAATATTGCTTAGAACGGTATTCGACATTGTAAGTATTTATTAAGTATGTTTCTTAGGATGTTGCATCATATAGTTCCTATTCATTATCTTTAAAAAAAAACTTTTATTGGAGTATAGTTAATTTACAATATTGTGTTCGTTTCAGGTGTACAGCAAAGTGAATCAGTTATACATATACATACAACCACTCGTTTTTAGATTCTTTTCCCATATAGACCATTGCAGAGTATTGAGTAGAGTTTCCTGTGCTATACAGTAAGTCCTTATTAGTTATATATATATATATTTTTTGTGGTACGCGGGCCTCTCACTGCCGTGGCCTCCCCCGTTGCGGAGCACAGGCTCCGGACGCAGAGGCTCAGCGGCCACGGCTCACAGGCCCAGCCGCTCCGCGGCATGTGGGATCCTCCCGGACCGGCCACGAACCTGCGTCCCCTGCATCGGCAGGCGGACCCTCAACCACTGCGCCACCAGGGAAGCCCTTAGTTATATATTTTATATATAGTAGTGTGTGTGTGTCAATCCCAATCTCCCAATTTGTCCCCCTCCCCTTACCCCCGGTAACTATAAGTTTATTTTCTACGTCTGTAATTCTGTTTCTGTTTTGTATATAAGTTCATTTGTACCCTTTTTTTTTTAGATTCCACATATAAGCGATATCATATGATATTTGTCTTTCTCTGTCTGACTTCATTATCTTTATTTTTCTAGACCTACTTTGGAAATAAAAATGAAAAATTCAAGTATCAGGCCATCATAACCATACAACCCATATCTGCTTTAACGTTTGCCATCATTCAAACGCTCTGGCTTTTAGATTTTATCCATATAATTAATAATTGTTAATGATTTTGAATGTAATAGAACAGAAGAAAGATCTTTAACGGGGAATCAGTGGGACAATTGTGAATTGTAATTCTGTATTTTCATGTTAATATTCTTTAAGTGATACTGAAGTCTCTGCATTAGGCCAGTGGTTCCCAAAGTGTGACCAAGGGACCTCTTGGGTTTCCAAGACCATTTCAGAGAGCTCGTAAGTTCAAACTATTTTCATAGTAATACTAAGATGTTATTTGCCTTCTTCATTCTCATTGTCTCTCAAGTGTCCAGTTGTATTTTTAAGAGGCTCCATGATCTGTGACGTTGCAAAAGCTGGAAAAAGTGTAGAAACAGATCCGAGAATCCAAGTGTCTTCTTTGAAAACAGACATTAAGGATATTCATTAAATTGTAAAACAATGCCACTCTTTTTACTAATTTTGTTTTGGGAAAATGTGTTTTTATAAAAGTATATATTATTTACATTAACATATAATGAGTTTAAATTGTTATTTTTATTGAATTAATAAATAACAACGTGGGTGTTATGAGTGCTGACCACACAGTGGAAAATCCACATATAACTTTACAGTGGCCCTTTCTATCCACGGTTCTACATCCATGGATTCAATGACCCATGGATCGTGTACTGCTATAATATGCATTTCTTGAAAAATCCACGTGTAAGTGGACCCGTGCAATACAAGCCCATGTTGTTCAAGGGTCAACTGTATTTTAAGTTTTCAAATTTTTAATTTTTGTAGGTGGTTAATTATTAATAGACATGACTAGCTTAAACAAAAATTTTTTGGAGGCCTCAATAAATTTTAAGAGTATAAAGGGGTTTTAGGACCAAAACTGTGGGAAACTGCTACATTAGACTATCTCTAGGCTCTTAGAAATCCATCTGGGGCAGGTATTTTCATGGAGTTAAACAAGTCTCTGGAAAGGCCAAGATGCAGGTCCAGCAGCACCCAGTCCACCCAGCCCCACTGTCTAGACTAAGGGAGCATTTAGTTGTTCCTTCCAGTTCCAGAGTCATTGGTACAACTGGCGGGTAGGCTGTGAACCAGGAACCATTGGGGTGCTCTGTCTAGAGACTGTGGAAAAAACCATGGATTGGAGTAACATGGTCTAACCAGAGGTTATGATACTTGAAAGCTGCCAGCAATACAGATTTAAAATAGTGTGTAGGCACAGATAAATCGTGATGTAAAATTATGTGTAGTCCATGTGATGGTACTCAGAGATTTAAAACTATTTCCATTTTGATATATGTGGTTTGTTTTGTTTTACAGTGTCAAATTATTACATATTTTCATAATTAATGTACATTTATATGCATTTGACAGTTCAATACAATTTTGATAATTGAGTTAGTGTTCTTTTGAATTGAGAGACCGCTGGGTTAGAAATTTGGGGGCCCTGTACAAGTAAAGACAGGCCTCCTATCACCTCTCAGTGCTAAGTACCTATCAACCAGCCCCATGGCCACATCCTTCCAAACTTTCTAATACCATTGAAGAACCATTCCCACAGAGGCAGCCTGATCTCCCAAAGCCATTCCCTCATTCAAGCTCCCTCATGTTTAGTTACTTTTTTCACTAATATTGGCCGAGAATTGGTTGCATGCTTGGTTCTGCTCTTTGCAACTCAGTATTTCCAGGCTTCATGTTGTAAAGGGGGCCCACCTCCACTATGCCCTTACCCCCCGTGCTTTCCTTAGCACCCTGGTCTTTCCCACATACAGCTTAGAAAACTGCTGCTGTTCACATCAATCTTGGTCTGGAAACCATGTGTGAGTTTCCAAAATTTAGATAAGAAATGGTGAACAAAGTCCAACCCAACATGGCATTTGTTAATTATGAGGTGAGATATACCTCTTTGCCAGGATTCTGAGCACGCACCTGGGAAAAACAAAATACAAGCTCAAACCCTGAGGAAATGGCACAAATTGATTGAAGGTGCATCACCCAATTAGGAATTGAGGCATTGCCAGCTGCATTCTCAACCAGATGTTCATTCAGGCACGTGGAGTCGCTACTGAGGATGCATTTCTACAGTTCGGATTCTCATAATAAACCTACTGAAACATCAGATGGAGAGCATTCCAGGTGTGAGATCACGTTGCTGAAGGACTGGTAATGAGGGGCAATTCTACTTGATTTAGATATTTATATAACTTGCTATGAGAACCTTCTGCTAAAGACACCCCTCTGAGTCTGAAAAAAAATGTGTTAAGTAGGTAGACAAAGGGCTTTGATTTTCCCTCCCTTTAGGTGGAAGGTAAATGCCAACTCCAGAAGCCTGAAAACACAGTCAGCCAGGCAGCTGAGAGGACAGTATCTTCAGCACTGACACTACCACGGGATTCACTTTTTCATATATTGTAGGTTTGCAATTTCACATTGACTGGGATAATTGGCAATTCCAGTGAGCGAACTTAAAAATCTGTCTTTCTCTTTAACTATAACATAATATAAAATCAGTATCAAATTTCTGTTCTGCAGCCGTTGAAGTGGCTTATTTTCAGAAATGTTTAGAGAGTATAATAGCTTGAACCCAGACGTAGTTGCAGAAGAGTCACTGAAAAATAGTTTTCTTGCATATAATTCCAACCTTCCACCTGTGTTAATTGCTAGTGACATTTTAGGTTGTTTTTCAATACTTTAATGAGAACTAAAGCTTTAGCAAGGACTATTACTGTATGTCCCATCCAAGTGAATGCCAACTATTGATGTCTGTGCTGGCCTGTGAGGGAAACCCGTCCTCCAGTGGGAGGAATAGTAACTAGGTGAGATATTTAATTTATAGCTGTAGCAAAACTTAAAAGGGATAATCAAAAATCTTGCAAGTATGAAACACGGCCCTTGAATGGGCATGTGTGTAGAAAGAGTTCATGTTTCTACATCTGAGCACATCAACATTTGGGTGTAACTTCTTATGAGACATGCTGAGACTTAAGCTGTGAGAGAGTGTGTCACTGGAGGAAGCTAAGAGGACCCCACATGGAGCTGAGGAACTAATCCCACAGCCTGGTGGATACCGAAGAGGGAAGTAAGAGAATTACTGGCTACTCAAAATGTGGTCCATGGACCTGCAACGTTGGCATCCACAGAGAGCTTATTAGAAAAGTAGAATCTCAGTCCTACTGAGTTAAGTTAACGATCTGCCTAGGTGGTTTGTATACGCAGTGCAAAGCTCTATTAGCAGGGGGTTATGGTGCATCTCTGCTCAGTCTGGGCTGGAGTAGAGCACAGCAGGCTAGCAACAGGCATGATAATTGAGGCAACTAGGAATTTCGCACTGTTGATGTTCAGTGCCAGGTAGGGGCCAGGTTGGTGTTCCACTTGGACTTTGGACCAAAAAGTTTCAATGAAATGTCAAGGGGTCAAGGACAGTCAGTGACAAAGGGAGAGAGCTCCCACCCCTGTAGGGGCCACACAAAGGCCAAGAACCCTGTCAGGCTCTAGTCCACTAAAGTGAAATTCAGGGCAGTGATACAGCCCAAAATGGGTGATTGAAAAGTGATCAAGGCATCAAGATAAAAGTGGCTTCAGGACCAAAGCCACATAGTCTGGGTTAGGGCTAGAGGATGCCTGGGGTTCACCTGAGACACATGAATTTTCAGCCTTGGAGACCACATTCTAGACTTTCCTCACTGGTGGGAAAGGGATTCTCAGGCTCTGCTGGAATTGTAGCCTGGGTGATGGGTGTCCACTGAGTCCTGAAAGCTGAGCTGGCTGGGGCCAGTGCTCCAGCCTATTCAGCCTAAGGTGGAGAAACATGGAACACACAACCCAATAAATAACAGCTCCAAGTTACAGCACTTTGTGGAGAATAGGCTCCCAACACTG
The DNA here is from genome assembly GCF_003031525.2 of Neophocaena asiaeorientalis asiaeorientalis. NCBI lineage: Eukaryota > Metazoa > Chordata > Mammalia > Artiodactyla > Phocoenidae > Neophocaena > Neophocaena asiaeorientalis. The sequence continues at coordinate 4,379,308 of NW_020172724.1, forward strand.
CCACTTTCATAAATTAAATGGAAAAAATGGTGCAAAATAAAATGTGGTCAAAGTTGGCAGGATCCCATGTTAAACATTTATAATTTTTAAAGGATCTAAATTATGGTAACAACCAAAAACCTTTTCAATTCCATCCAGAGTCACATCCTGAGCAATTCTAATACCTTGTGTATTCTTAAGGAATTACGTTTTTTTTTTTTCTTTTAAATATGCCGAAGTCTTAGTAATATTGACTTTTCTCGATTGTATCCTTTCCTTAAACCCTTGCACCCACACTATGAGGTAAATAATCCTAGCCTCACGATTAAACCAAGGCTTACAGAGGTTAAGGAACTTTTCCAAGGCCATACAATCTTCTGTAAAACACAGCTTTTTCACACATTTTCTGAAAGTTTTCCAGTACTGTACCATTTCCCAAGGATTTTGAATGTTATTATGAAGGCAGTTGTTAGGTATTAGATGTTTAAAGCAGGAACATTCCTTTCATTAGTCACTTTTTCATTCAATTTTGTGTATCTTACAGGTCCTAGGAACCTGTAGATAAAAGTACAGTGATAGAAATGGTCACAAAACAACGTTTCTCTCACTTTGATCCCATTCCGCCTTCCTCCAATGCCAACCAAGTATTTCAGGGGAGCCCTGGAGGAATTATCCTTTGTACTCTGTGACTAAATCTCATTTGCTACTATGTACTCTATGCCATTCCCCTCCCTTTATGTTCTGGTTTATCTGTGGTCACTATGTGAATTAATAAGGGTAGACAAAGCTGCAGGAATAAATACAGCCATATATTTAATAGCTTAATAATATATAAGATTATTTATATTCTCCAAATTAATTCAGAGAAGTTCCAGGTAAAGCAGAGGGCAGGAAAAATAGGGACTCTTGTTACACAATTATTCAGGGATTCTGGATGATGGAAGCTCTGCCATCTTTAGCATATGATTTTTAAGGTCTCTCTGAGGATCACCAGCCCAGCCAGTGGAAAGGACAAGAGAATAATGGCTGAGCACATGTCAGGTGTTTCCCAGTGGCTAGTCTGTGAATGGTATGGATGACGCCTTCTCATTTTTTATTGGCTAGAACTCAGTCACAAGGCAAACCAAATTGCTAGGCAGGCAAAGGAATATAGTTTGCCTTGTTCCCAGAAAAGGAGGAAATGCATATATTTTTTGCATCAGATTTTTAAAATTTTTATATTTTTATTAAAGTATAGTTCATTTATAATGTTCTGTTACTTTCTGTACAGCAAAGTGACTCAGTTATACATATACATATATCCACTCTTTTTGAGATTCTTTTCCCGTATAGGTCATTACAGAGTATGGAGTAGAGTTCCCTGTGCTATACAGTAGGTTCTTATTAGTTATCTATTTTATGTATAGTAGTGTGTATATGTCAATCCTAATCTCCCAAATTATCCCTCCCCGCCTTTTCCCCTAATAACCATAAGATTGTTTTCTATAACTGTAAGTCTATTTCTGTTTGTTTATTTTTTAATTAATTTTTTTATACAGCAAGTCCTTATTAGTCATCAATTTTATACACATCAGTGTATTTCTGTTTTGTAAATAAGTTCATTTGTATCATTTCTTTAGCTTCCACATATAAGCGATATCATATGTTATTTGTCGTTCTTTGTCTGACTTACTTCACTCAGTATGAAAATCTATAGGTCCGTCCATGTTGCTGCAAATGGCATTATCTCATTCTTTTTTATGGCTGAGTAGTTTTCCATTGTACATATGTACAACTTCTTCTTTATCCATTCCACTGTCGATGAACATTTAGGTTGCTTCCATGTCCTGGCTATTGTAAATAGTGCTGCAGTGAACATTGGGGTGCATGTATCTTTTCAAATTATGGTTTCCTCTGGGTATATACCCAGGAGTGGGATTGCTGGATCACGTGGTAACTCTATTTTTAGTTTTTTAAGGAACCTCCATAGTGGCTGTATCAATTTACATTCCCACCAACAGTGCAGGAGGGTTCCCTTTTCTCCAGCATTTTTGATGGACTGGTGTTGCCTGTGACACTGTCAGTATCCCAAATGGAAGCCGTGGTACCAAAACCTAGCAGAGGCAGCCACTGACACTGCTCATTTCAACCAGACCACTTCCACTGCTGACAGTGACCTGGGCAAGACTGTGATGCTCATTGTCAATGACAGGGTGACCCTCATGCAGTTAGTTATACAGTGACAACAAACCTTCACCATGTTCAGCTGAGCTTTTGAAGATTGGAGGAAACAGATCTTTGAACTTGCACTGCTGTTTTACTGAAGACCCTTTGCCTACTTACAAATCTTAGTGTATAAATGTCAGGGGGGAGGGTTGGCAGGAAGAGGGGGGTTTAAGCATAAAAACGTTCTCTGTGCTGTACTCCAAATCATCCTTTCTATCTAATGCTGAGTTTAAGTGGCTTTGGCTCAGACTTAAACACTTGTTTAAGTGTTTAAGCTTTATATATAAAGCTCCCTTTATTTATAAAGAGAAACATGCTGTGGTGGAAATATTCATTGAGTCACAACTGGGCTCAAGTTACTATTGATCAGACTTCCTGTGTGACCTTGAATGGATTAATTAACATTTCTGGCCTCAGTCTTCATCTATAAAATGTTAGAAATAATATGTACCTGACAGGCTTGATTTAGGATTAAAATGATTTAATATATGTAAAGTGTTTAGCATAGCAGTCCATTATGATCACTATTATTAACTGTCAATGATTTGAAGAAATAGATGGATAGATACTTCCAAGAGACAGCTTCTGTTTTTGTTATTTTTTGCCCATATATCATTAGATGCCACTAAATATTATACTATATATAATTACATATTGAGCATTTTATAATCCGCATAATTGTTTTAATGAATAGGAGTATAACGGGACTGTACAACTCTCTTAAGTTTCTACTGCTGACGACTCTACCCTGAAAGTTAGAAACCTTTTCATTTCCAAGTCATTTTAGATAGCTAAAATCATATTTTTCAAGATTTTTGAAAATCTGCTTTCTTTGAATAGATGATTTTCATCCCAGAACTGATTTTTGTTTTATGCCAGACTCCGTACACCTTTGATTTATGCTCAGGTTGTTTTCTGAGGCTTTAAAGAATCACAGCTGGGTGGAAAAATGACTCTTGGCAAACTGATTTTCCAAGTAAGAAACCCGAAGTGATGGAATGCTAGAATAATGGCTGTAATACATACTGAGAATACAAAGGAGATACACGATTCCTTCAAGATGAATTTGGATTTGTAAGAAGTAAGCCTGTATTTTATTAACTTTGTTCATGTAAGTAAAGTCAGACTATAACACCATCTCTACATAAATTCATGGTAGCCCATGACTAGCCAAACCAATTTTAATATTGAATTATAAACTATCTAAGGAATGTCATAGTAGTAAGTTCTTTGTCTTCCTCAGTAGAGAAAAGTATTGTTCCCATAACATATCTTATAATTACTAGAGTACAAGTACAAGGATATCTCAAGAAAAACTTTACCATTAAAATTTTAAGCTGATTTATTAGATGTATCTAATACAAGTATTCAAATGTTTCTATTGTTGATGGTTATTTTTTATATTTCTCATTCATAAGTTATGACATATCTCCAAAAAGTAGATAGCATGCAGCTATTATGCTAACTCTTTGAATGCATTAGTTTAGTTTCACATCCCTCTGAGCTATATACATATCCTCTTTAATCCCATTTTATAGAGGAGGAAACAAAGGTAATATGCTAGATTATATAGTATATGATTTGTTGGAACTAGACTGTAAATCCAGGATGTCTGGCTCCAGAAACTGAGCTCTGGTATAATGGTCAGAGTCCATCAAAAGGTCTAAATCCGATGTCTTCCAAAATAGAATAATGATTATATGTAAGAGACACTCAATTTATTGCTCAAGACTCCAGAGGTTATGAGTAGCTGCTCTAGGGAAGGGAAGAATATATATTCTATTATTATGAAGAAAGCTTCATACTCACATAACTGGTCATAGAATAGATCTCCTGTGTGTAGTAAACTTACTCCCTACAGAGGGGTTGAGACTCTCACAGAATCTCTTAAACCATGAGATGCTGAAATTAATATATCCTTGAGCTAACATATCCTATTTCTTACCTCTATCACCCAATTAGGTACTGCTTTGGTCAGAATCTTACTTGCCTTGCAGTCATTGGGTACTTAGTCTTCTAGTTTTTGTCAGATTGCTTTAGTTAGAGTATAAGATCCTTGAAGAGAGGACTTATGTATTACAGACCAGAGTTGCACAACATGTTATATTGGAAACAAGTTGGAATCTTAAGTCATATTAATTCAGCTTACTAGTTGTTTGACTTTGGGCAAATCATTTAACTTCTATTAGACCCACTTGCCAATTAGAGACATTATTTGCTCCATAAGTTTACAAATTACTGAGAGGCTCAAACGATAAAATGGTGTGGCTGTGGTTCATTAATTGTGTCTTAATACTATCATCATTATTATTATTTCCTGTAGTAGAAGGAACTTCTTAAGCACTTAATAAAGTAACGTAAATGAGTGAATGAATGGTATTCAAATTATCCTCATGTCTAAATATATGTGGCTTCCCTGGGTTCCTAGGCCTGATTAAAATAAGCATGCTTGCCTGCAAAATGAGCCTTCTGCAGCCTCCCAGAGAATCCTATACAGCTGATAAGAGGCTAAGTCCCTACCACACTGTCAGGAGCCACACACACCAAAATACTGCTGTTCTCCATTTAATTCTTGAAACTGGAGAAGTTGGACCAGAGTATAATTGAAGTGGAGAACTAGAGGGCTAGGTTCTTTGGGGAAGATTCATGATTGGCAGTTGCATCATGGTAGGTAATAATGAGCAAAACGATGAAGATTTAGGTGAGGCAGAGTCATTCTGGCATCTGTAAAGTAGTTGCTCTCTGCTCCTTGGGGTAGGAGGGGAAGGTTTGACTGCTTCATGCTGACTGGGCTCATTTTGGTCAGGGGGAGTCTTAGATGGATGAAAAATTCAAGCTGTGGGGTAATGCATTCAGCAGCCCCTGGGGAGGATATGCACTGGACAACTTATTTAACTGTAGTCCACACAGAACAAAGCAAAAGATTTTAGGGGTTTGGTTTTAATCTAGTAAAGAAATCCAGCCTGTGTATCTTCCTTCCTGCCTCTCCTCATAAATGCATATTCTCACAGGGGCATATAAGACAATCAGAGAACAGAGGTCGGTTTATTGCAGTGCAAATCTGTGTGTCTTCCTTTGAGAAGTCAGTGGCAACAGTCCAAAGGAAGAGACTGCAAAAGTCACAATACAGATATAGTCAGTGATTTCAGATTCCTTTGTTTCCCTGTCCCTTTGCTGCCTTCAATTATATGTCTCTGACTCCTGAGGAAGGCTTTATAGTGCCTTTACTTGCTATCGAATTTATTCTATACACCTCCTGGCAGTCTCCCCTCCCCACGGCTCTTTCTAACATCAGTACAGTATCATCTTTCAACCCTTTCTCCCTCCCTACCATACCAGTTTTAACAAAATAATTTCCAATGTTGAGTTTAGAATCTTAATTTAAAGAGATGAGAGGGATCTTCCCTAAATCTTAAGCAACAATTGGAAGCATGTAAGTATGCACTGTCTTATGTGTATATGTTTCTGTGATGAAGGAGGATGAGGGAAATCTAGAGACAGGTTAAGGTAGGAAGGATTTGGCAACCTACATGAGGCTAGTGTGAGAAGAAGATAAATTTAAGTTTATAATAGATAACAATTTCCAAGTCGTGTATTAGAATAAATGCAGACTTACAGAGGAAATAATGCAGAGCTTTTCCAAGACTCTTAAAACCCCTTATGCATTTCTATCATTTAAAGAGAATGTAGATTTGCTTTTTAAAGGGTGGGAGGTTATGAGAAGTTTATATATATGAAAAAGTCATGCTCTGTCTCTTCTCCTCGAGACTGTAAAGAGGGGCTTCAACAGAACCACTCTCTGAATGTCGTTACTTGATGTTTGTCCTCTGTGGTTAGGGGCCATAGGGAATTTTTTCTGACTTACCCTTGAGAAGGCTAAACAAACCGTGACCACAGGATACAGGCCTGATTGCAAATGAAAAATTCATTGAATACAATCAATTCTGATGATAGGTTGAAGGTTCAGATATCATACTAGAAATAAAACTCAGGGTAGGTTTATCAGCCCAGGATTATTTTTAAAGGGATCCTATTCAAGAAAGATGTTGCGGGCTTCCCTGGTGGCGCAGTGGTTGAGAGTCCGCCTGCCGATGCAGGGGACACGGGTTCGTGCCCCGGTCCGGGAAGATCCCACATGCGGCAGAGCGGCTGGGCCCGTGAGCCATGGCCGCTGAGCCTGCGCTCCGCAACAGGAGAGGCCACAGCGGTGAGAGGCCCGTGTACCGCAAAAAAAAAAAAAAAGAAAGATGTTGCTAGGCTAATGGAATTCCAGCAATAAAATGCTAAGAAATGAATGCGAGAGGAAGAAGTTTTGGGGAAATTAGAAGCAGATGAGGAAATTTCCATGTCATGGAAGAACAGTCAGAGAGGGCTCAGCCAGAATACCTCCAAAGGCCTTAGGTGGTAAGTTCCTACAGAAGAAATGAGACAGCTTTGAAAATCTCTTGACAGTATCTGCCACATACATGGTTCCCCACTTTCCCTGGCTTACCCAGCCTTTCTTCTTGCCTCTTAGACTCTTATAGTGTCAGTATGAAAAAAAAAAAAAAAAACAGCTGCCAAGTGAAGGGGATGCTGAGCAAGAGGAAATGATGACAGAGAGTAAAGGATAGGCTGGATTTATGAGCTAGGTATTCCATGGAATCAGTATAGCTTCATTATTGATTAGATGGGGGTGATGGAAAAGCAAAAGGGCAGGGGCAACATACAGATGTCTATCTGGGTCCCCTGGGTGGATGACGGTTCCATCCATGTCACTAAGCATAGGTTTGGTTGGGATGATAACATGTTCCATTTGGTTCATGTTGAGTTTGATCTATTGGAGGGAGATATACAACAGGATATATAATCTGCCCTTCTGATATCATTTTAAGGGTCATAGATAGAGACTTTCTTGGTGGTCCGGTGGTTAAGACTCCAAGCTTCCTCTGCAGGGGGCACGGGTCCCATCCCCGGTTGGGGAACTAAGATCCCCATGCCATGGCATGGCCAAGAAAAGAAAGAAAAAAAAGAGTCAGTGATAGTTGAAAACTATTCCAGTGAATGGAATCATCTGGAGAGACAATAAACAGTGAACAAAGAAAAGACTGCCTGAACCTTGGGGAAAGCCTTCATTTAAAGTGTGGGCAGAAGAAGAGGTACCAACAAATGAGATGAGAAGGACAGCAAGAGGCAAACCAAACAGAAACAAGTGACAGTGGTATCAACTCTTAAGAGAAATTTTACAGCAATGAGTAGAAAGGCCTGAACACTGAAGACTGCTTGGCAATAGAGGAAAATGGAGAAGCTAAAAGTGACTCAAACACTTTCAGTGGTGGGTGGGAGTGGAGAGAGACTGGAATTATATCGGTACCCATTGCCAAGTGTGGAAATGGTGGTGCTGGAGAGAAGAGAATTATTTCTGTTTTTGACATACTGTGTTTGCAGTGATAGTGGATATCCATAAATTGTCTATAAAATTTCTGTATTCTATAGAATACCTATTTATATTATCACAAATTATATAAATAAATGTCTGGGTTCCTGGGTGAGTTAGAAGTGGGGGCAGTTTCCTTTACAAAACATTGTAACTTTAGTCAACTGTTTCATGTACTTTGCTACTAAACTGTTCTTCTTTTGCTTTTTATCTCTCTTGTCATGTGCTCTTCAAAACTACTTGCTTTGATTTATGACAGTGACCTTACAATGCACTTTATAATGCATGTACCTGGATGATAAAGTGTGATTTGTGATCTTTCTAGACTTGCACAGATAGATGACCATTTGTTTTGGCAAAATATTGTCTTTGGTAGCTTTGATAAGGAGTATTATATTGGAGTTGTGAGTATGAATGTCCAATTGGAAAAGGTAAGAAGAAAACCAAAGGACTGTAAGTACAGCAGGGGATTAGTTGAGGAATTTTTCTGAGGATAAGTGAGAAATAGGGTAGTGGTTGAACAAGGAGATAGGGCCATGTATACATGCGTGAAAAATGTGAAAGAACAAAGGGAATGTTTGGGCTTCAGAAGGAGCGCATATGTCCTTTCATTTTAGTATGATGAAAAGTAAAGTTGGTAGGTGGAGATGCGTGTAATTTGGTGGAACTGGTAGTGGAAAGATGAGGTCATTCTCACCTGACTATTAGTGATGGATTCAACAAGTCATCAGCAGGGAGGAGACCCGGAGCAGCTGGAGCTTTGAAGAGAGAGCATGAGGGATGCAGTTGTCATCTCTGAGAGTATTACAGTACAAACCAAGTATAAACTACATTAGGTACAAAGACAGTAGGTATTATTTGCAGAAATATGAATATAAAGGACTAATCAAGCCAAGCAACATATGAAAGGTAAAGCAATGATATAAAAAATGATACTGTTGAGTTCTTTTAAATGTAGGACTAAAGCTCAATGTTTTTAAGAATCATAGTTATAGAAGCAAAAATAAACCATGACAACATTGAATTAGTAATAAAACTAACAAAAATCAGGATATGGAGATGCTGAGAGGAAAAACTAAGGATAAAGTATAAGCAAACTGATTTTTTTCATTTTGAATATTGAAGGATCACATTATATCAAGTGAGAGAGAAAAATGTTATCCCATATAAGTATAAAGTGAAGTCCTAGAAAAGTTATAAAAAAAACAAAGTAAACCAAAGTACGATTGGGGTACACTTAAGAGATGTGTATTTTACTGAATGTTAAGTTTTACGTGGAAAAAAATACCATAAGCAAATATTAAATTGTAGGTAATTATATGCACATTAAGTGTGTAAGAGTAAAATATACTGATACGTGCAATTTACTTTGAAATTCATTAAAAACAAAGTTATAAATGGATAAGGGATATATATATATATATATGGATATTTTACATATGTATATATGAATTGTAGAAGCCAGGTGATGTATAGGTGTTCACTGTACAAGTTATTTTTTAAATACTTCTATATATTTAATTTTTTCACAAGAAAAATCTGTGCCAAAAATCAGATGGCTGCAGGTAGGAAAGAGAAAGAAAAAGATGGGAAAATTGGAAGTATAGCAATTCCATTATCTTTTATGATGGAAAGTTTGTGGATCTATGTAAATACATTGACTCAATTAATTGTGCTTTTGAGTTTGTAATTTAGTTATAAAGTTAATAAGTATAAAATTGTAGGGCAGATTAGCCTTTTCAAAATTTTAGGGAAAAAATACTCAAGCCTTCTGAAGTGCTAGAATTTGCTACATAATTGTATCTTGTATAATCTTTTCTTTAATAGATCTTTATTGGAGTATAATTGCTTTACAATACTGTGTTTCTGTTGTACAACAAAGCGAATCAGCTATATGCATACTATTTATGTTGACTCCTGCTGGAAGGGGGAAGGTGAAACCAGGCTGATATTTTATCCAAAGGGTATATTCTCATGTCTCCGGTCCACCTGGATCCTGTGAGAAGCCCCGTGCCAAATAGTAACTAGATAACTGCTCTGTGGATGCTCCTGTTAACAGTTCAGTAGTCCGGTCACTTGATAGAAACTGGTGTTGTAGGTGTCATACGGGAATTTTACTTCTTTTCTCCTCCATGCATTAAAAAAAAACAAAACAAAACAAAAAAAATGGGGGGTAGAAACCAGTTTCTCAAACCTAATTTACGGTTGGTTAAAGCATCTTCTCTCTGTACCCAACATGGTGGTGTCTTATTATTACTCTCCTGGTACCTTGTCCCAGTGTTGGATTAAGCCCTGGTATAACAGGAAGAAGGCCCTTTATTTGCCAGCTTCCTTTTGGTAGCTATGGCCTATGCTCATAGACCTCCTTCAGCAGCTGCTTCAAAAGCCATTGATCTGTGATGACAAAGTGGTTCTCCGCTGGTTCAAATAGAGACTCTCCATCAACTCCTTCAACAGCCCAGTGCTATCCAAGTTAGGGTATTAAATTCTGTCGATACATTCTTAATTCACTGTTCTTTAAAAAAAAAAAAAAAAAGTAATGTGCAGGTATCCTCTGATGAACACCATCTTAGTGTTTGCATGACTGAATTGGTTGCAAAGCATCTTGTATAAATTCCTTAAGTTGGTGGCATGTAGATTGCGTTTTCCTTATTCCTTATTATAAATAAGAAGACTTTAAGAATATAAGGAGATCAGCTCGGTGCTTTGTGTCCTTATATTCTTAAAGTCTTCTTATTCGAATGTATTGTATTATATAGTTAAATTTTTGAGCTTATAAATAAGTTAGTATCCTGTTTCTTCAGTTAGCACTATGTCATCAATACTCTTCTGAGTTTGTTCCCAGATATAATAGTTACTACTCTGATATTCTTCATTTTGAAAATAATTAGGTTTACAATTTGTGGCTATCACAAAAATGCTAAAATGAACACTTTCAGGCATAGAACTTTTTCACATTTTCATTATTATTTAAAGTTTTCTTTTAGAAATGGGAGTATAAAATCAAATGTCATGGCTGTTGTCATGCTTTGAATGCATTTAGTCAAATTGTTTTCTGAAAGTTGTACCAATTTACCTCTACTGGCAACTTTTTATTAGAATCCTAATTTCACTACATTATTATGAGCATTGGACATTTGATCATAGTTGAATCTGTAGGGTATTCATTTCTTCCTTGTCTCAATCCCTTAGCCATCCTTCCCACTGTAAGGAATGCATTTTTAAAAGTAAGAGGTGGTATCTGATCATAGTATCTACAATTCCTTTTCTAGGCATTTTGTTCTTAACTGAGGATTAAATGTCTAGTTCACTGTCTGCTATCCATTCTTTGAAATTTGCCCTCCAATATGTTGTCTTTTCTGGCCTGCTGGGTTTGCAATGAGATTTGTGGTAATGATTTTGTACCTGCATTCTTGCTATTATGTTCTATATCCCATGCTTGCTTAAGACTTACTAGAGATCAAGGAATATGGTACATTTCTAATCACATCCCAGGAGAATGCTGTGATGGGAAAGTATAACACATTAACTGTTAGAGAATGACCCGCCTCTTATATTATGTGTGGAGATTCTTATCATGTGTAGGTTATATTTATTGAATTTATTTGTTCATCATAGCTTCAACTTTGAGAACAAATAAAACTCAATTCAGATACAGGCTCTACCACTTCCTAGCTTAGATATAGGCTTTCAAATTTCTCAAGCCTCACGACAGTTGACTATGAAAAACTATGTCCACCTAATATGTTCGTTTTGAGAATTAAATGGGATTGTATACAAAGATCCAATTACAGTTGTTGGGACACAGTAAGTACTCAATATATATTAGTTAATCTGGCTCTATCCCCTTGATATGTAATTAACAAGGCCCATTTCCCTAGGGAGTAGAGTGAGTGAGCAAGTGGAAGGGTGCTGAGATACATCTGAATAACATTCTCCTGTCAGCCAACACATCATGGCCCTTTGGCTATGGAGGATGGACATTCATCCTTCCAGAAGCCAAACTGGTCTTCAGAACTCTAGGAGGACAATTGAGTTTGACCATGGTTCTACAGTCTTTCTTTAAGGAGACAACAGGAATGTCAATGAACCAATTCTTCTTCCCATGTGGCAAAAAAGGGTAAAAAGCTGATCACTTGAGGTGATAGGTAGGAGGTACGAGGGCAAGCGGTCAAGCAAATTGATAAATATTGCTAGCTTTTGAGGTCTAAAGTCAGAAACTGGTACTTGTAAAATGTGTCTTTTATTATATTGTTTTTATGTGTATTGCTTTATGTATTCTTCTCTAATGCAGTAAATTTTCTGTATTTCAATGTTATCTTAGCTATGGTAAGTGGAACAAAGGGAAATAACGCTTAATGGGAATCAACCTAATTTGTGGGCTAGGATGATGTGTCATCAAGAATATGAGTGGGGCAGAATCAGTAATATTTACCTAACTGACCTAAATAAAAGTAGTTTATCCTTCTTTTGTATTCACATCATGTTGTACCATGGCTGAGGTTGTTTCCTTATATGTTCTGGAAATATTTTCCTCATTTGTATAATTCACAAAGGAAGGTGTCTCAAAACTGGGCATCTTTCAATATCACTTAAACTTTCTTTATGGAATGGCAAATAACTGTGAGTCAATATGTAGTCAATTTTAATTGTAGTCCAGAAAGAAATCCCAGTCTCCACATTTCCTGTAGCTTCAGCCCTAGTACTTTCCTTTTAATTGTGATCACCTACAGTTTCATCTTTGAAAGCCAGTGTTTGCTGATCAAGTCTGGGCTTAAGAGGAAGTAACAGTTGATGCTATAATAAAAATGTTTCTGAAAAATAGTGTAGGGTGAGGTTACTTTTTATTATTCACCTAAACTTTATTAGAAATCATTTTTTTCTATTTAGAATTAATTCACATAATTAGGTAAAATAAATTAGATGCAACATGAAAGCAGAAGAGTTGCTAAGTTTCTAAATATACCTGGAACTGGATCTCATGCAAATGGTATATTTGAGAGGAAAGGACACACCCCTGTCTGTCTGTCTGTCTGTCTATCTATGTACTTTATTTTTGAAGTAAATTTAGGTTTATAGAAAAATGGAGCCGGAAATACAGAAAGTTCCCATATACACCCTACCGCTTACCGGTTTCCCCTATCTTGCATTAGTGTGGTGTATTTGTTACAATTTATGAGCCAATATTAAAACATTGTTGTTAAAGTCCACAGCTCATATTAGGGTTTCTTCTTTGTGTCGGACATGCTATGGGTTTTGACAAACGCATGACAGTGTGTCATGCATGACAGTGTGTATCCGATCACACAGAATGGTTTCATTGCCCTAAATGTCCCCTGTTCTCCACCTATTTATTCCACTCTCCCTCCTCTCTTGGCAGCTACTGATCTTTTTATTATAGTTTTGTCTTTTCCAGAAGGCATATGGTTGGAGTACAGGCTACAGTATGTAGCCTTTTCAGATTGGCTTCTTTCACTTAATAATATTCATTTAAGCGTTTTCTATGTCTTCTCATGCCTTGATAGCTCATTTCTTTTTGGCACTGAATAATATTCCATTGTATGGATGTACCAGAGTTTGTTTATCCATTCACCTATTGAAGAACATCTTGGTTGCTTCCACATTTTGACAAATATAAATATGCCTGCTACACACATCCACATGTGGGCTCTTGTGTGGACATAGTTTCCAACACATTTGGGTAAATACCAAGGAGCGTGATTGCTGGATCATCCTGGTACTGCCTGACTTCAAGACTTACTGTAAAGCTCTAGTAGTCACAACAGTATTGTACTGGAGAAAGAACAGGGAAATAGACAAATGAGTCCAAAAACAGACCCATAAAAATATAGTCAACTGGTCTTTGACGAAGAAACATTCTTGCCAACAGCTATCTTTTGTCTTTTTGATAATAATCATCCTAACAGGTGTGAGGTGATATCTCGTGGCTTTGATTTGCATTTTCCTGATGATCAGTGACATTGACCATTTTTCTCATACACCTGTTGTCATTTGAATGTCTTCTTTTGAGAAATGTCTGTTCAGATACTGGCCCATTTTTCAACCAAGTGTCTTTTTCTTGCTTTTGAGTTGTTTGTGTTTCTTATAGATTTTGGATGTTAACTCTTTATCAGATTTATTATTTGCGAATATTTTCATTCCATAGGTTATTTCTTCATTTTGTTGAATGTTCCCTTTGCTGTGCAGACTCTTTTGAGTTTGATGCAATCCTTTTGTCTGTTTTTGCTTTTGTTGCCTGTGCTTTTGGGGTCATATCCAAAAAATCGTTGCTCAGGCCAAGGTGAAGAAGCATCTTCCCTTCTAGTAGTTACATAGTTTCAGGTTTTTCATTTAAGCCTTTAATCTATTTTGAGTTGCAACAACACGCATGAAACTGGAGGACATTATGCTAAGTGAAATAAACCAGGCGCAAGAGGATAAATATTGTGTGATCTCACTTATATATGGAATCTAAAAAAGTCTAACTCATAGAAACAGACAGTAAAATGATGGTTGCCAGAGGCTGTAGAGTGGCAGAAATGGAGAAAAGTTTTGTCAAAGAGTTTCAGACATACAGGATGATTAAATTCTGGAGGTATAATTATGCTATGGTGACTAATCAATAATACTGTATTGTATACTTGAAATTTGCTAAGAAAGTGGATTTTAAATGTTCTCAACACAGGCACAGAAAAGTTAAATATGTGACTTGATGGATACGTTAATTAGCTTAATGCGGTAACCGTTTCATAATGTATGCGTATATCAAGGCATCACATCGTACACTGCAAATGTACTAATGACATTGACAGTTGATGTATTTTTGTCAATTATACCTCAACAAAGCTGGGAAAATGAAGTGATCATTGATATAGTTGGATTCGTATCTACCGTATTTTTACTCTTTTCCTTGTCCTTGCTCTCTTTTTTCTTTTTTCTTGTCTTCCACTCTTTTTCTGCCTTCTGTGGCTTTAATTGAGGAGTATTAGTGCTCATAAATGATTTTATTTTTTCTCCTCTTTTAGTATATCAATTATACTTCTTTTTGACTTTAAATGGTGCCTTTGAGTTTGCAGTATAGATTTACAACTAATCCAAGTCCTCTTTCAGATGGACTCTACAGCTTGCCGTAGCTGTAGGTGTCTAGGTTGCAGCCTCCTCTGGTGTCCTTGATTTGTCTCCCGTCTTGTACAAGATTTACCCCCACTGACGTGGTGGTAAGTGTGGGAAGACTTCCATAGTCCTTTTATTGGATCTCAGTCTTTTAGTGAATCTGTGCCTCTGAACTATTAACATCACAAGTAATTCTCATAGAATTACTATGAGAATTCACCCCAGATAGAAGATTAAATTGTAGTTGGGTATTTTCCTTCTACCAGGTCAGTTAGGCTCTGGCAAAATAGTTTCTCTAGGGGACAGGTCTTATTAGGAACAGAATGCATTGCACATATTTCAAAATGACTGAGTTTCTCCTCTCTCCTGCTAGAAGTACCAAGGAATTTTTCTCCAGTCTTCACTGTGAGAAACTAGTAGAGATCTTGTAGGTAAAACTCACAAAAGTGTGGAACCCCCATAATGCCTCTCTCGTGTTGTTAATTCTCAGACGTGTCCACACTGAGCCTTGAACAGTTCATCAATTACAGCTGAAGGTTTCCTACCCTGGTAGTCCTCTTGATTTTAATTAATTTTAAAAAATTACATTATTCTATTACAATGTCTCCCTCCTTTTTTATGATAGGATCTCATTATCTTTTTTGTCCTGAGATTTTACCATATGCTGTTTGCAAATTTACAACATTAGAGAAAGAAGCCAACTCTGAAGGTATGCCAGGAAATAAGATTTGAAGAATCAACATGACCCATTCAAAAGCCTCTATAATAAGCTTCATGAATTCCTTGGCTTTTCCTTTGTAATTATATTAAATGGAAGAGAACGAGACTCTATCCGTGAAAGAAGTCAGTACCTTTCAAAGTGTGCCACTCTCTGGCCCAGACTTTGAATAGCATTGATTTGGTTTGTGACATCACAACACTGAGTATTAGGACTTACCCTTCTAGGCAAGTCTGAGGGGCATCCTCGGCATTGTCTGTCACTCAGGACAACAATGTATTCAGAAAGAAAGGTTTATGTTTTCTACTTTATAACTGCAGAAGTGTTATTTTCTGTGCCAGAATAGTGGTGACAAATCAGTTGGGAAAATTACAGAATAACTTTGATTTAGACATTGAAGGGTTATATTATGTCAGTGGATCGTATTTTCAGAGACAGAAGAGCAAATTGCATAAAGCTTTATTTGAAAAAAATCACCTGCTAAGAATCACAGTTGATCTGGTAATGGAATCTCCATAAATGCACTAAACCTTATCTAGTGAAAAGTCGATATAGTTTAACTAAGTTAAAATTTAGTTATTTTTTTTCCTCACTGTACATTTAGAAAGTCAAGAGGGTAAAAAAGAAAATAAAGTTAACTTCATCTCACAACCCTGATATACCTACAATATTAGTTTTCTAGTAATACCATGACGAATTACCACAAACTTAGCAGCTTAAAATAAAACAAATTTATTATCTAGTAGTTCTTTAGGTCAGAAATCTGGGTGGCCTTGGCTGACTCTTCTGATTAGAATCTCACAAGGCTGGAATCAAGGTGTTTGCTGGACTGGGCTCTCACTTAGAGGCTCTGGAGGAGAATCTGCTTCCAGGTTTTTTCCAAGTCGTTGAAGATTCAGATCCTTCGTGGCTGTAGGGCTGAGGTCCCTGAATCCTGGCTGGCTGTCAGCTGGAGCGTCTCTCATCCACTTAGTGCTCCTGTGTTTCTTGTTGTGCTGCCCTCTCCATCTTCAAACCAGTAATGGTGCTTCAAATCCTTATGCTTCAATCACTCCAACTTCTGCTGCTGCATCTCCTCTGCCTCTAGTTTGAGAAAGTTCTTTGCTTTTAAGTGATCAGACTTTTAAGTGACTAGATTGGGCCAACTTGGCTAATCTCTCTACTTTAAAATCCATGAATTCTATCTCCAAATTTCCTTATGTCATGTATAGTAACATTCACAGGTTCCAGGGAATAGGATATGACTATTTTGGGGGCATTCTGCCTAATATCACATTTTAATGTCCCTCAATTTTATTGTATTTGATGCATTCATTAGTATGTAATTCCTGACAAAGAGAATGCCTCATAATTGATTTTTTCACTGAACAGTGTGGGTGACATCTTTACATATTTTGAAATAATCTGTTCAATCCTCATCGTGGCCTTTATCCCAAGCACATTGGTGTGTTTTGGTTATGAGTGAGGAGTGCCGCATAATTTCGTACCCATGATACATAGAACACATAAATTTGGAATGACTTACTATCTTAAAAATTATACCAGATTCAAGTTTTGTGGTACAGAGTCACTCTTACTAATTTATATTCCTTTTTGCTTTCTTGAGAGGGAGGAAAAGGGCACGGCTCTCATGCTGGGAGCCGTGAGTGACTTTTATCTGAATGTTATTCAGGGTATACATCTTGACAAGAAGAAGACAGAAGTTTGGCTTTAGTCTGAACAAGGTATGGTTTTTAATGACTATGTTGTATTCCATTGTGAGGAAGGACAGACATTTTAACCAAATCGATATTTTTGAAATTATTTGTGTCCAACTTAGTAATGTTTTGAATATACACCTTTGTGTAGGGGAACTGCTAGGGCTGAAATATAACTCTGTTATTGATTAGTAATATTTATTGTCAAATTGCTACCCAGAAAGAATGTCCTAGTTTAAATTCCCATCAATCTTCTACAACAATGTCTATTTTATTATGTCAGCCCCAGAATAAATGATGAATATACTTTAATTATAATACTGGCTAATGGTTTTTAAAGATATTTTATATCTTGTTAAGCAGGCATTTGTCAAAGAGCTTTATCTGTTTTCAGTGAGTTTTCATCTGGAATAGATTTGTCTTCTTTTAAAATTTTTAACATTTTCTTTTTTTCTTTCTTTCCTTCCCTCTCTTTCCTCTTTTCTTTCCTTCCTTCCTCCCTCCCTTCCTCCCTCCCTCCCTCCCTCCCCCGCTCCCTCCTCTTCTCCTTTTTTCTCTTCTCTCCTATTTTCCTTTAAAAAATATTGTAGGACCATGGTAAAATACACACACACACACACACACACATATATATGAAAACTGATACTAAACGAAGAGTCAATGTACTTCTCATTCTGGATCCCAAAGTAGAAGCAAGTGCTGTTAATGGGATCTATTCTAGTAATGTACAAATATTTTTGAATTAGTGAAAAGATATGCAGCATTAATTTAGCAGGACAAATAGTGCCCCAGATTCTGGAAGTTCTCAAAATTGATATTACTGAAATTTTCCTGTGCACAGAAGTTTAAAATGAATGTCTTTTTTTGGAGAAATATCTGATGTTTAGTGAGATGCACTCTTTTATTTATGAATTATTGGCATTTCCCAAGTCCCTTCAGAACTTTATTCTTAGATATGCTATAAGATTTGTAACTGTCATATTTTTGTAGTGTACATTTCAAATATATATGCAGTGCTGGCAAGCCTACATTTCTTGGCTGGAAAGTTTGACATTGAAAATATGTATTAATGTTCTAAAATATGTTTCTGACTCCAAAGGTACTGCTTAGCAGTGCTGGGTGCTGAGGGAAATGTTTTGTGGCCATGAAGCATGAAGCGTTACTAATATCTCTTAGAATATAAAATGAGTTTGTTTTCTAAAGTCATTGTGATTCTAGGTTCTCAAAATTTCTCTGTAGCTATTTAGATCATAGAGTTTGAGTCCAATAATTTGAAAAATAAGATTTAACATCTATGGTATTGACATTGCTGTTGATTAGTGGATTAAAAACAAGAAAATTTGACATCCAATTAGAGATGAATACCCTTTAAGAATAGTACTTCTCAGTCTTTGAGAGGCTGCGATTCAGGAGGTAGTTTGTGAAATGTTCAGAGACATTGATATAGCTAATCATCTTGTGAGATGATAATACATATATTCTAGAAAATATTTCTATTTTATATGCATGTACTTCTTCCTGTAATGAATATAATGTTTGCGGGAGCTCATATCTGTAAGTTGTCATTTGTTTAGTTACATTTGAATATATAGTCAATCATTAAAAAAACAGAAGGGGCACCGGTATTTTATTTTAACAGCAGACTACTTTGGGCCACTTTGTGGAACATTCGTGTTTCATGGGAGCCAAGTTTGAAAACCTTTATTTTATTTTTATTATTTTTTTTGCGGTGTGCGGGCCTCTCACTGTTGTGGTCTCCCCCGTTGCGGAGCACAGGCTCCAGACGCTCAGGCCCAGCCTCCGTGGCTCACGGGCCCAGCCGCTCCGCGGCACATGGGATCCTCCCGGACCGGGGCACGAACCCACGTCCCCTGCATCGGCAGGCGGACTCTCAACCACTGTGCCACCAGGGAAGCCCTGAAAACATTTATTTTAGTGCAGATGTGTAGAACAGCATTTTACAATGAGCTTGGCATGTTTATACTCTGTTCATTTTAATCTGTTTATTTCACAAGTTGTGGGCAGAGAAGTATAAATACTAGAGCTTTATGCC
The DNA here is from genome assembly GCF_003031525.2 of Neophocaena asiaeorientalis asiaeorientalis. Taxonomy (NCBI): domain Eukaryota; kingdom Metazoa; phylum Chordata; class Mammalia; order Artiodactyla; family Phocoenidae; genus Neophocaena; species Neophocaena asiaeorientalis. Next base: position 4,398,489 of record NW_020172724.1, read on the forward strand.
AATAGCCAGAATTAATTTTTACAAATGGGAAAATGTGAATAAATTGATTTTTAAAGAGTCAAATTGAATTTAATAAGCATTTGCCCGCTCTCACTTTGTGGCTTAGAAAAATCATTAATGAAATAATCATTACTTACTGAGCATTAACTATGTGCAGTTAACGCTTTATTATGATTTTTTTTAACAGGAAAGGAAACTAAAATTAAGGAAAGAGAAATAGCTTGCATGAAGTTCAGAAATTTGTGCTAGAAGCAAAGTTTGAATCCACTTTTTGTTCAGAGCTCACAGTCTTAAACATTATTCTACCTGTGATAAAACTGCCCATTATCTCCCCTTCCCTCTAATCCCATTACCTATCCGCAGTGATTCTCAAAATTCCTTCTGCACCCAAATCTCCTAGAAGGCTTTTATATAAAACACAGATTGTTAGACCCCGCTCCCAGAGTCTCTGATTCAGTAAGTGTGGGTCAGTCCTGATATTTATATTTCTAACACGTCGCAGGTGATCTTAATGCTACCTATCCAGGGACCACACTTTGAAAACCGCGGTTGTGTAGTCTCTAATGTTTATTGATAAATAGGTGGTAGCCTTTGGGATCTATTATTATTCTATACACCTGTTTTGGTTAAGTTAGATCTGGAAATTTGTGAGTCCAGATATCATTGATTTGAAGATGATGTTAAGCGTTCTAGTACCTTCTTAAAGCTCTCGCTAATTACCTATCACATAAAAGTCCTAATTTATTAATTTATTATTCATAACTGTAGCTGTGCAGAGCTATTCAGTCTAGACATAGTTTGTGAATTTAGAAATGTATCCTAGAGAATTCACTGATATATACCTGATTATAGGAAGATAAATAAAGGAAAATGTCTGGCCATGAATATATCTAGAGTCTTCAGATACAAGGACTCTACTTAAGAATACATACTCAAATTAACTTTATATCTTTATTTCTAGTTCCTCATTGTTAATTGTATGTTGCTTCTTTATTACATCACCTGTAGACTCTTCAGAGTATACAAATTTTTCAGTATTGTCCTTTTTATTTTATACTTTTTAGGTATACCTATTTCTTCAAATAAACACTTTCTTGTATTTATTTACAGGTTTAGTTAACATCCCCAACATTTAAACATAACTAAGTGGTTTACTACAAATCTATCTAGGCAGATTTTAACTTATTTTAGTAGGAAACACAATGCCATGGGACCTCAGTAGGTACCATTAGAAGTGGTGCTTCTGTGATAGGTCGGATCCTTCACTTCCGAGTGTGTTTAATAAATTTCAGGCATTAAGACTTATCACAATCGCAGAAAGAGATAGCAAAATTCTGTATGTGGGGGGATCTGATAAAAGCTAGCCATTTAATCCTTGAAGAGGGAGATGAAAAAGGGGAAGGGAGGCAGATAAGATGTACCATTAAATAGACAAACAAGCAAACAGAAAATAATTACGTGTTACTGATTACCTGAGCTTTCCTTGCAACTAACTGTTCGTGTGAGACAAAAAGGCTAGTGAGAATACCAAGAATGTGCTTTAGATATTATTTTAAATACTAGTGTACTTAGCCTTAACAATGGTCTCTTTTAAACAGGATACACGTATGCTACATGCACTCACGTGACTTGTACATACAGAGGTGCACACATAGACATACCTGTCTGCATGCAAGCACACAGTGAAAAACTTCGCCAAGGCAGTACCCTTCAACATGTTTTTAAAAATCTGTTATAATCTCCCAGAGAACACTATTGCCATAGTAACTCAAAAGCCATTGGTATTCAAAATTAAAACAACCTACTCTTGCTATTCAAGATACTGATTATTTTATTGTCCTATTACATGGATTTAATTAGATGCACTCAGTTTTTTCTTATTTAATGTTGAAGGACATACAACCTTGGATATAAACACTGAGGAACAGGTACCAACATTTCATTCGAAAGAAGTGTTTTTTTTAATATTGTCCATTTATGTGCAATTTTTTTCTACATTTGCCCAACTTTTTTTTAAAACCCATATGCCTACAGTGTAGACAAACTGAATGCTGCTTGTGGCCAGAAGTAATGGTATGAGCACTTTTCCCTGCCTTCTTAACCCCAGGCTTCCACAAACAAGGGAACTTATCTGAAATCAAGTCTCAGAACTAAATGGCCTTATTCTTGACCTCCATCTGCCCAAACTATCTCATGTCCCAGCTCAAAGCACTACTTACCACGTGACACACTCCCTGATAAATCATTCTACCATTCTACACTTATGTTCTCCATTTCCTCCTGCAGCATTTTCATAATGCATTCATTAAAAATGATATCATAGGGGCTTCCCTAGTGGCGCAGTGGTTGAGAGTCCGCCTGCCGATGCAGGGGACGCGGGTTCGTGCCCGGTACGGGAAGATCCCTCACGCCACGGAGCGGGTAGCCCCGTGAGCCATGGCCGCTGAGCCTGCGCGTCCGGAGCCTGTGCTCTGCAGCGGAAGAGGCCGCAACAGTGAGAGGCCCGCGTACCACAAAAAAAAAAAAATAAAGAAAGATATCATAGGGACCTCCATGGCTGTGCAGTGGTTAAGAATCCGCCTGCCAATGCAGGGAACACGGTTCAATCCCCGGTCCAGGAAGATCCCACATGCCGCGGAGCAACTAAGCCCGTGTAACACAAATACTGAGCCTGCGCTCTAGAGCCCGTGAGCCAAAACTACTGAAGCCTGTGCGCCTAGAGCCCATGCTCTGAAACAGGAGAAGCCACCACAATGAGAAGCCCACGCACTGCAGCGAAGAGTAGCCCCTGTTCGCTGCAACTAGAGAAAGCCCACGCTCAGCAGCGAAGACCCAACGCAGCCAAAAATAAATAAATTAAATTATCAAAAAAAGGGAGTGATAGATTTATAAAAAAAAAAGTGGTATCATAGCATATAACGTTTGATGTCAATAGATTGTGTTTTTCTTGAACGTTTCCTTCTGTTTCCTGTAGTCTTCTGTCTCTCCCTCTTTCCATCAATAGGGAGGGAAGAATGCTGATTTTCACTGAGTACGATTGCTGGCCCAAACCCTCTGTTAGGCACATATATAGGTTATCTTTCTTAAGCTCTGCTAGAGTCTTATAAGGTATGAATTGTTTTCACTTTGTATATGAAAAGATCGAAGCCCTGAGAGGCTAAGTAAATTGTTTAGATTATAAAATTGAAGGTAAAATGTATTTCTGTGAATGTGCATTGGAGGATTAGAAACCCTCTGTTTTTTCTGAGTGCCCTGGTTGAGGGGTGTTCTCTGCCAATGCTGTAATAGGCAGGGGCTCTGCCTGTGCAAGCCTGGGGAAGATGCTCAGATGCTATGCATTCACACACACACACACACAGACACACACACACACGTGCATGGAGACACCCAGACAAAGTTCACGGAGAAGGATGAAGCATGAAGGGGAGAGAGGAGTCTGACACCAGTGAGTGAGGAGAGGCGAGGCTGAGGACCTCTGGGGAGCCTGCAAGGCTGGAACATAAACGTCTGCTGGGGATTAGTAAAAGGCCCGGTGTGATAGTCTCCTCTTGATTGTTATCTCTGTGGAATCTGCCTATGAAGTCCAAAAAGAAAACCACAAATTGCTAAGAGAAATGAGATTTCTTATGAAAAACAATGACAAAGTGAGCTTCCTGTACTGCTTGGCAGGAGACCAAGGCAAGGCAATAGGAGAGAGTTGCATAAGTATGGGAGCATTACATAAGTCACAGGCTGATTGGCACGGAAATCACAGTTTCTTCCTCTACACCATGCAAGCGTTTCCTCAGGTCTTCAATTGTGTTGGGGGGATTTGTTGATGTAGGGAGCTAGGGTCCATCTGTCTACACCGGGCAAACATTTCTAAAGTTCTTTGAGGTTGCTTAATTCTGATTATTCACTGTTTCTAATAAAGTAGTCAACTAAAATATCATTACGGAAGAGAAGAGTATTTCTCAGGCCTTCAGTGAGGACCCGTGTCCTAGCCAGCAATTCCACCTGTGATCTGTGTCTCCTGCCCATCGGGGCTGCTAGAGCTTCTGTGGTTATATGTTTCTCCCAATGTTTTAGACAGATTTCCTCCAAATTGCTCCGTTTTCTTTAACAGGCCACAACATGATTGTGATTAATTTGGCTATAATTGAGTTTTATTGCAAGAGTGACATTTGTCTTTGACTTTGGCAGGATGCTTGCCTCTTTTTTTTTTATTTTTAACATCTTTATTGGAGTATAATTGCTTTACAATGGTGTGTTAGTTTCTGCTTTATAACAAAGTGAATCAGTTATACATATACATATGTCCCCATATCTCTTCTCTCTTGCGTCTCCCTCCCTATCCCACCCCTCTTGGTGGTCACAAAGAACCGAGCTGATCTCCCTGTGCTATGCGGCTGCTTCCCACTAGCTATCTATTTTATGCTTGGTAGTGTATTATATGTCCATGCCTCTCTCTCACTTCGTCCCAGCTTACCCTTCCCCCTCCCCGTATCCTCAAGTCCATTCTCTAGTAGGTCCGCGTCTTTATTCTCGTCTTGCCCCTAGGCTCCTCATGACCTTTTATTTTATTTTTTTTTTAGATTCCATATATATTGTTAGCATATGGTATTTGTTTTTCTCTTTCTGACTTACTTCACTCTGTATGACAGACTCTAGGTCCAGGATGCTTGCCTCCTGGTCATCATCTCCAGCCAGTGAGTTGGAGCTATGGTTCCAGACATTGCACAAATGACAGCCCAACCAGATAGAATATATGTGTGCTTGTGTGTGTGCGTGTGTAGGGGCTCTGGTAGGGAGAGCAAGTGATGGTACAAGGAGAGGGGTGGGCACAGAGGCCTTTATGCACAAAGTCGATCCAATGGTCATTAAAAATAGTCGAGATGACAAGATGAATGAAGTAGTAGCCCTGCTTCCTTATTGCCAGAGAGTTTCTATTAATTGGTTTAGGAAGGACTCTGCTTACGTCACCTCGAACCTATTTCCCACTGCTTATAATGAGGTAACAAGTTAAACATTTTAAACAAAATATGGTGATATTTCATTAAGGATATCAATGTATACATTCATAGGCTTGAATATATGTGTTATCACCAAACATAACAGAAAAGTAAGCAAAAAATAAGGGAAAGGAATGAACACATTACTTACAATGGAAAAAATATGCAAATAAAACCAAATATATGAATTCTTTCAGTGCCAAACTTTAGAGAAATGGTGAAATAAATGAAACTATATATCATGAAATGTTATTCATTAAACTCTAATTTTCAGCGAATTGTAGTGTCATAATTATATAATTACAATATGGAGTATAAAAAGCATGATATTAAATGATACAATGCCAGTTATACAATAGTATAACAATGTCCATGTACATGTTTGAAGTCTTTCTGGAATAGTGCATAATTTTAATGGTGTTTCTCTCTGGAAAGAGAGATGAGTGATTTTTATTTTCTTATTTATTTTACTATCATTTCAAAATTTACATATTCTGAATTTCTACATTAATAAAGGTATAGTCATTTATAATCAGAAAAAACTGTTTAAAGAAATTCTAGTACAAATCAAAGAATGAGTGAAGTTTTGGGCATTAACATTAAAGAGGCACAGTTTTTTACTTTAACCTACTCTGTTGGGCCAAAGGATTAGCGGTATTCTTTCCATTTAAATTTTACTATGGCTCCAATATTTACAAACTCCACCAATGTCAGTTAGAGGAAATGGGGACTTAATATTTAGGAAAAAAACATGTAGGATAGAAAAATTTTTAAATATTTGCTCCAGAAACTTTGAAATCCTCTGTCACTATGTGAATTTTAAGGGGCAGAAGCACATTAGCTCCCAGCTGTCCTTTGAAGGGAATGGGGGTGGGTGGAGGCTATAGAACCCATGAGAGCTGGAGAGCAAGAAAGGTGTGGCTTGGCAAAGAACTAAGACTCTAAAACATAGGCTCTGCAAGATTTCTTCCAGTTTTTGTTTTCATAAGGACCATGGAAACTACCCAAGTAACAGGGACTGGTATTTGTGCATATAAAGTAGAAATTTCCCCTAAACCATTAAAAAGAAAAATACCTGAAGAAAATGTGAAATTCCTTCATCTGCCAGACTTTCGTATGCTCAAAACTTCCTAATTCGTCTCCCTTCATTGGATGAACCCCTCAAATTCACATGTTGATACTCGAATCCCGGGTACTTCAGAATGGGAATGTGTTTCGAGATAGGACCTTTAAGGAGGAAACTAAGTTAAAATGGGGTCATTTAAAGTGAACCCTAATCCAATATGACTGGTGTCCTTAAAAGTACAGGATAATTTTTTTTAACATCTTTATTGGAGTATAATTGCTTTAAAATGGTGTGTTAGTTTCTGCTGTAAAACAAAGTGATTCAGCTATATGTATACATATATCCTCATATCCCCTCCTTCTTGCATCTCCTTCCCACCCCTCTCGGTGGTCACAAAGCACCCAGCTGATCTCCCTGTGCTATGCGGCTGCTTCCCACTAGCTATCTGTTTTACGTCTGGTAGTGTATATATGTCCATGCCACTCTCTCACTTCATCCCAGCTTACCCTTCCCCCTCCCCGTATCCTCAAGTCCATTCTCTAATAGGTCTGTGTCTTTATTCCCGTCTTGCCCCTAGGTTATTCTGAGCATTTTCTTTCTTTTTTTTTTTTTTAGATTCCAAATATATATGTTAGCATATGGTATTTGTTTCTCTCCTAACTTACTTCACTCTGTATGACACACTCTAGGCCCATCCACCTCACTACAAATAACTCAATTTTGTTTCTTTTTATGGCTGAGTAATATTGCATTGTATATATGTGCCACATCTTCTTTTTCCATTCATCTGTTGATGGACACTTAGGTTGCTTCTATTTCCTGGCTATTGTAAATAGAGCTGCAATGAACATTGTGGTACATGACTCTTTTTGAATTATGGTTTCTCAGGGTATATGCCCAGTAGTGGGATTTCTGGATCGTGTGGTAGTTCTGTTTTTAGTTTTTTTAAGGAACCTCCATACTGTTCTTCATAGCGGCTGTATCAATTTACATTCCCACCAACAGTGCAAGAGGGTTGCCTTTTCTCCATACCCTCTCCAGCATTTATTGTTTGTACATTTTTTGATGATGGCCATTCTGACTGGTGTGAGGTGATACTTCATTGTAGTTTTGATTTGTATTTCTCTAATCATTAGTGATGTTGATCATTCTTTCATGTGTTTGTTGGCAATCTGTATATCTTCTTTGGAGAAATGCCTATTTGGGTCTTCTGCCCATTTTTGGATTGGGTTGTTTGCTTTTTTGATATTGAGCTGCATGAGCTGCTTGTAAATTTTGGACATTAATCATCCGTCAGTTGCTTCATTTGCAAATATTTTCTCCCATTCTAAGGGTTGTCTTTTCATCTTGTTTATGTTTTCCTTTGCTATGCAAAAGCTTTTAAGTTTCATTAGGTCCCATTTGTTTATTTTTGTTTTTATTTCAATTTCTCTAGGAGGTGGGTCAAAAAGGATCTTGCTGTGATTTATGTCATAGAGTGTTCTCCTCTAAGAGGAGAGTTTTCCTCTAAGTTTTGTAGTGTCTGGCCTTACATGTAGGTCTTTAATCCAGTTTGAGTTTATTTTCGTGTATGGTGTTAGGGAGTGTTCTAATTTCATTCTTTTACATGTAGCTGTCCAGTTTTCCCAGCACCACTTATTGAAGAGGCTGTCTTTTCTCCATCGTATATCCTTGCCTCCTTTGTCATAGATTAGTTGACCATAGGTGTGTGGGTTTATCTCTGGACTTTTTATCCTGTTCCCTTGATCTATATTTCTGTTTTTGTGCCAGTACCATACTGTCTAGATTACTGTAGCTTTGTAGTATAGTCTGAAGTCCGGGAGCCTGATTCCTCCAGCTCCATTTTTCTTTCTCAAGATTGCTTTGGCTTCTCGGGGTCTTTTGTGTTTCCATACAAATTGTGAAATTTTTTGTTCTAGTTCTTTGAAAAATGCCATTGGTACTTTGATAGGGATTGCGTTGAATCTGTAGATTGCTTTGAGTAGTATAGTCATTTTCACAATGTTGCTTCTTCCAATCAAGAGAGAACATGGTATATGTTTCCATCTGTTTGTATCGTCTTTAATTTCTTTCATCAGTATCTTATAGTTTTCTGCATACAGGTCTTTTGTCTCCTTAGGTAGGTTTATTCCTAGGTACTTTATTCTTTTTGTTGCAGTGGTAAGTGGGAGTTTTTCCTTAATTTCTCTTTCAGATTTTTCATCATTAGTGTATAGGAATGCAAGAGATTTCTGTGCATTAATTTTGTATCCCAAGCACAGGATATTGAGATACATACACTACAGATGGAAGACCATATGTGGACATTGGGAGAAGACCCCACCTGCAAGTCAAGGAGAAAAGTCTCAGAAAACACCAACCCTGAAAGTGCCTTGATCTTGAACTTCTGGCCTTTGTTTAAGCCATGAAGTCTGTAGTAGTTTGCTGTGGCAGCTCTAGAACATGAATACAATCGCTAAGTCATCCTACTCACTGTTGCCTTATAAGATTAAGAAGCACTAGCCTTGATCCTTTTTCTGTAAAGGCCTTTGGTCTTTTGTCATCTGCAGGTTAATAACAATCCCTATGTGCTTATTGCAATCAGCAACATCAAGGGTATAATATATATATATATTATTTAATATTCATAACATCTCAGTGAGATGGAGATTCTTAATTTCGTTTCAGAGCATCTGAGCCCAGTGTCACTGAGAACTGGTGCCCCAGTGTTGAGATGACAGTTGCACTTAAGTTTTTTATTATTCCACATGTAAATTAGGAAAGTTGGAATCTTGAAGATTTGGGGAACTTAAAAGTTTGCTTCTTCAAACTTCGCCTTTTGCTCTAGTTAAAGACTTATTGATCAGGATAAAATCAGACCTGCTGGAAGGTTACATCATGGATGATGGTGAAAAGTGGATTCATGGGCCTCTCTCATCTTTCCCCAACAAAACTTAATATAGGGGCCTTGGAGACAGACAGACCTTGGGAAAATCCTAGCTCTAACAACTAACCAGGTCTATTTTCTGGTAGAGAAGCCTCATTTTTTTTCCCTTTAAAATGAGGATAGTAACCACTTTATGGAGGTGTGATGAATGAATGATTGGCTGCCTGTGAAACAGCACAGTGGCTGACAATAAATAGTGTGTGTCGACTATTAGTATTACCTGAGATTACACAGGGTTGGTTATTCTCCCAAAAGACAGAGATCCCACTAAAAGCCATTAACACTTTCCCACTGACTATAAAATAACATTGATCTGATTAACTTGAAATAGACTGGGGTGAGGTAGTAAAACATCTCATTTACTCTTCATGGAAAACCTAAGATGAAGCTATCCTTACGGACTTTCTGTTGAAGATGACTTAACTTAAGCTTAGTTAATTCCCAAGGTCAAACAGCTATTAGATATTACAGTACTGTTGGAAGCTCAGGCATGTCTGACACTACCATCCATATTTTTCACAGCTACTGCAGCCAAAGCCTGCCTCAAGTCTGTTAATTCCCAGCCTGTCCGTATGTCTGTCTTGTTTTCTCAGACCCTGTGCCTGGGGTTGGTGAAGTAGAATGCAAGCATTAACCATGGTTTCCCAGGCTTCATTCTTCCTGCCTAAATTCACATGTCAATAAAAGATGTGGGAAGGAACACAGAATTTTCTAGTTCCTTTTTTCATCTGGGTCAGCAGATGGCCAAAAAATGGCTGTGGCTGAGTAAGAGCTGAACACATTTAACATCCTTTCAAAGCATACTCTGTAAGGGGCTCGAACTGCATATACATTATCTCTGGCATTTCCTTTTACTAAAATATAATTTCACATTTATAAAGCTAGTAAGGACCTAAGAAATTAGCTGTGTTATTCATCATAAAGGCAATACCGGGCTTCCCTGGTGGCGCAGTGGTTGAGAGTCCGCCTGCCGATGCAGGGGACACGGGTTCGTGCCCCGGTGCGGGAAGATCCCACATGCCGCGGAGCGGTTGGGCCCGTGAGCCATGGCCGTTGAGCCTGCGCGTCCGGAGCCTGTGCTTCGCAACGGGAGAGGCCACAACAGTGAGAGGGCCGCGTACCGCAAAAAAAAAAAAAAAAAATAAAGGCAATACCATTTCTATACAGTGATGGTCCTTCCTCTTCTGACTTGGAAGCAAATTGTCTTTCTTGAAACAAGAAATTTTATCCCTCTGAAATTCACAACAACATGGTCTTTTTCTTTGCTGGGGGGTGGGGGTGCGGGCTGTGTTAATTTATTTGGAGAAAAGATACAAGGAGTGTAACAGTGGAGTTGATAAAAATCATTTGCCCAAGACGAATACCATGTTCATTCCATTATCTCCACCCCCTTTTCTATTGATGATTCAAACCTAAAATGAAAAACTATGTGTGTATTTTAGTTCTACTCTATAATCTCTGCCAGGACTTTCTTTAAACTTTGGGCTTCCTCACTGTATTTGAATGAGACCGCAATTCACCCGGGGTTCCAATAATCATAGTGATAACATGAATCGGATTCTAGATATTCTTTCTCTTTGTACTCCTTGAGCAAATAAAGAAGGATGTGAAAAGTTGTTACTTTGGGGATTCCTCCTTGTGAAGTTTGGGAGTAGGGCTGAAGCATTCTAGAGCTCTGTTTTTAACACCACAATGCCCGAACTGGTCCCTCAGCCCCAGGCTCCTTCTGCCTTTTGTAAAGGGCCTATGCTTCTGTGTATTATTGCCCTTTGGGGTTTGCCTAGGCAACGCCTCCAAAATCTGCTTAGTTCATTTGTCTCTCCTCCAGTGAGGACTCTCAATCAGATCCGTTCTCCTCCTGGTTCCCAGGATTTTCAGAATTTTACTTGCTTATCGTTTATCCATCCTTCCCACACACTTTACTTTAGCATCTTCTCTGTGCCAGGCATTGTGTTAGGCTTCAGGGATAGATACAGGGTTCAGCAAAGTAGACATGGGCCCAGCCTTCCTGGTGTTCTCAGCCAAATCACAGAACAGTCGTAGTGATACAGAAGGGCCTAGCACCTCTTGCAAAGCAGGAGGGAAAGTGGAAGAGGCAGATATTTGCAATGTAAAACCTTTTCCTTCTAAAATAGGCAATGGACTTTAATTATGAAAATTATTTTTAAGCATATAATCTCTGCGCAGTGTTTTGGGATACTTTTGCATGTGCACAGGGTAGAAGTCTCAGTTCCAACCAAAAAAAAAAAACTCATTACTATGGCCCTGCCTGGGCTATTGCATTTGCTTCCCCCATAGTTACATGATCTTTTTCAGAGACAGGTGGAATGGAGAAGGAAGCCTAGAAGGCTTCCTGCAGCCACATTAAAATTTTCACACTCCTACTTGGTCTTTCCTAACCACTCCTAACAGGATTCCCTTAGGAGGCGCTGGGCTATCCTGGGCTTTGAGACAGAAAGACCTGGCATTTATTACTACCTTCATGACTTTAGTCAACAACTTCATGCTTTATTCTTGTCACACTAAATGTGTGTCTGGATAATTGACACAGCTTTACAGCACTATTGTAAAATTTAAAGGAGTTAATACATGTAAAATTCCTCCAGCACTTAAGATGTATGAGTATTATTTCTTTATTTAGTCTGACTTTCGAAAAAGTCAACTCTGTTTCATTAAAGACAACAGCAAAAAAAATCAACTCTTTCATAAATTTTCTATTTTCTTGAATTGCTATGCAGCTCGTGTTTGAAGCCACAAGATTTAACATTTGAGATAGAAACTCTTTTGCTCTAATGACTACCAAATATCCCCTCCCTTCCTTTTTTTTTAAACTGTTTTCTTACTTTTCCCTGGTGGCAAAATCTGGTGATGCAGTAAGATATCTCTGTACCTCTAGAATACATAGTAATGTCATACTCTGCCTTATACTAGTGAGAACATAAATTACAAAATGAAATATTTATCAGTTGAAAATGTTTGAATCAGTTTTTAAAAACTCAGTGTTTTGAACAACTTTTTATTCTAGGAAATTATAAGCCTAGTGTTTAATCCAATGTTAATTTTAAAATAACCATAATGTACCAGCTTGACACGTTTTGTTTTAGTTTTTTATAAGGAATAAATGAAATAGACTGCTTAATAAATTCATAGAATATTAGACCCAACTTAGTACTTGGGAACCACAAATGCCTTATTAAATTCAAGAAAGGACAAAGTATAATACGTACATTTGATAAAGCATTTTTGAACCTGAATACGTATCAAGGAGTTGCTAGATCAGTGAGCTTCAAAGGACCTTAAAGATCTTGCCCACTCTGGACAGACCAGAAGTGATATTAATGCATGTTGAGTGCGTGTAGTACTCTCTGGATAGTGTGCTGGTTGCTTCACAGTCTTGGCCTCCTTGAATCCTCCAGAAACCCCATTTTTAAAGTGTTAATATGCTCACTTAAGGATAAGGAGCCTGTAGCTCTCAAGGCTAACTTTCCCTCTCATTGCTAGTAAGTGGTGTAAAGAGGCTTATATGCTCTGTGAACCTAGCCCGTGTACTTTTCTATTTCCCACACTCCTTTTTGTGTAAAAAAATGCATCCCAAATCTATAATAACCATTTGTAACAATGAACAGTGAGTTTATAACCCAGAATTCAATTAAATACACAGATAACTGTCCTATTACCGAGTTGGTTTATGTGACAGTCTAATTAATATGCCCTTTATGGATAGAAATGCAGAAAGACTGGTGCCTAAAAATAACTTTTGTAAAATATGGCATTGCCTCCTTGGAAGTAAACATTTAATCTGAGGCAATGCTTTTCTAATATAGGGCCCAGTTTTGCTTGGGCGCTTCAGAGACTATTTCAACCTCCATCCTTGTTTTCTATCTCTCTGGTCTTTGCAAAGCAGAACAGATGTAAATGCAAGAGTTCTGAGCCATTCAGTTAGATTTCGTGCACTACTGACCCAGCCATTTATCCTCAGTCTTACCTGAGTTGGTGGCAGACGCGTGGCATGTCAAAAAGCATTTCTAAATTAAAGAGGGAAACATACTGAATGTTGGTTAATAGGGTCACAAGATATATAAATGGTGAAATGTGTCATCATTGTAGCAGCAATGATGTTGCAGAAGGGGACAGTGCAAATGTGCATTTCCAACTTCCTTATTGTGTTATGTTTGGGTCCACAAGATAAGAAAGAGAAAGCAGAGGTTGTCAAACATGCTTTGGAAAGTATGGGCCTCCTGATAGGTGATAAACACCATTGCAAACCTAATTGGATTGGACTCTGCATTCTGCCATTCACAGCCTTTAATATGCCGACTTGATGATAGTGCTGAGTCTGTGATTATTTGTGTAGGTGGAGCTTTGGCATCGCTGAAGATGATGGGCCCTACGTTCAGGGACCTTAATCATCATCAGTTTACTCAGACCCACCATCGGTGGTTGAATGACTCTACTATGCTGTGAATCAGCTAACTGCAAAGGAGATCCTTGCAAGTTGTAGATGATGAATCAATATTTGTGAATTGATAAGATGTTTTTGATGGACTCCGGCAGTTTTCCTTTTGAGGTCATTCAAGCTAGTTAGTCATGAAAAAGAAAAAGGACCAAAATACATCTATGGATAATCTACCAACTGTATGGACCCTGGGAATGGTGGAAATATGTGTGTGCCCTGGGGAAGGGTAGAGCCCAGGAAAGCCTTCTGGAACCGTGAGGAGTATTCTGAACTTCTGCAGTAACCCACAGCCTCAATCATTATCAGGGAGAGTGTGCAAAAAGGCAGGAATAAAGAAATATCTCCACGCACATAAATCATTTTAAAAACTCTTTCTTTGGGCTGTAGAAGTGAATTCACTTGAGTAAAGGGCATTAACTTTTAAAATCATAGCTTAAATAAGCTATAAAGGATATGAGGAAGAATTTAACCTGACCCTTCCTTCCATCCAATGCTTGAGTTACTGTTCCACGCTCCCACACAGCGTAACTTCTAAATCCGTTTGTTCCCAGAATATTGAATTTGACTTCATCCAATTGACTTGACAATCAGTCAATTGTTGATTGACTGACAGCCAGCCAGTTCTTGACTCGTGATAGTTAAGAGCAGAGGCCTACTCATTCCTGTTCCTTGAGACCTTTTTATCTGCTAGGTTCTGCCAATACCAGGAAGCTCTCTATCAGACTCAAAGTTGACTTGTAGATGTCAGTTTTACTAGCTCTCTGGCATAGTCCCATACTGCTCAATTCCATTGTACTCCATACATTTATTTTTATTATCAGCTACTTTGAGGAAGACAGAAGACTATTCATAGATTGGTTTAGCCACTCTTGAATCATATTGCTATTCATTGTGGTTTAATAACTCTGCAATGGTTGTATTTTAGTAAGGCTGCTTCTGACAGAAGTTCTGGCTGGTTATGCCAAAAATAAAGTGAGGAGCCCCAGTAGGTTTTTTGGACTCTGCCATTAGAGACGGGTTTTGCCTCCATCAGTGCGTTTCCAGCCATGGTTACCCTCCTGCACACTCTCAATGTAATCTGCTGGGAACGGAAGCTGAAAATGCTAGAGTTCTCCATTTAAATCACTTTAAGCAAAATACAGGTTATTTGAGCGTATCTTTGCATCCTCCATGCCCAGTAGTAATTTTGCAGAATTACTGGGATCTATTTCAGGGTAAACTTGGCATTTAAATTAGGTGGTTTTAATTAGCATCTTGACTGCATGCAGTCAACAGCATGAAAGGAAGAGCAGGGAAAAAATTCCATTGGCTTATTTTTGCTGTAGAAGAAAATAAAAGAATAAAAAAGTAGTACACTGGAAAGAAAAGCACCCCAAAACCCCACACAGTTTTGAAGTAAGATGGCTTGCAATTTCCTGGAATCAAAATGATAAACTTTATCACACATTCAAATTATTATATACCGAAAGAATCGTTTTTAAGTCTCTTTACCAGAACATTCACAAAAATTTACCTTTCTTCTCTAGAGAAGCCCAAAGACAGTGTCCTGATCTTGAAATTATTCTAACACAAGTGCCAAATGAACGTTCACACTCAGTCCTTCCTCCACAGCTCTGCAAGTCTTACCCCTCACTCAAACCGCGACTCAAAACTCACTTCTAGGGGCTTCCCTGGTGGCGCAGTGGTTGGGAGTCCGCCTGCCGATGCAGGGGGCGCAGGTTCGTGCCCCGGTCCGGGAGGATCCCACGTGCGGCAGAGCGGCTGGGCCTGTGAGCCATGGCCGCTGAGCCTGCGCGTCCGGAGCCTGTGCTCCGCAACGGGAGAGGGAGGGGCCCTTGTTGACTTCTCTTCACCCACCCCTCTGGTGATGCCGCTGCCCTGAGCTGGGTTTGGATATTGACTTTATTGCAAGGAAAATAGTGGTTTCCCACTATTCATGCGTAATATCTTGTTGAGTTCTAGGCACCCTCTGGGCAACACTCAAAAGTGATGACCCAGTGCAGAGAAGGGGCTGGAAACTCTGTCATTTCAGGGAGCAGTTAAGGACATGAGAGTACAAATGAATTTCTGAGGACATTATTTACTACTGTAGTTCAATGATTTGAACAGCTCCTTTGTGGCGTAAGGATTAGACTTATTTTGTGCAGGAAAAACAAGAGAAAGATAGATTTGGCTTGAGATTAAGAATATAAAATGGTCACATAGTATACTGGAAAGAGCACAGGAGTTTTATTTAGGACACTTGATGCTGAGCTGGGACCCTGGCCCTGCTGCTGTCTTCCCATGAAGTTTCCCGTGAGGTTTAGCCTGTCTGAAATTTACTTCCTCCGATGTTAAATGAGGATAATATCTCTGTTTTATAGTCAGGAAGAAATAAAAGATACTAGAAGATAAGGCATTTAGCGCTCATATTAACATTAGGGAGGGCCACTCAAGGGAAGGAGGAGGCCGTACAGCCTTTTTCTGGAAGTGTCAAATGGGAACTCAAAAGGACACTAAACCTATGAAATTACTTCCAACTTTTGAACTTCATGAAAACTTCATGAAAAATGAACATATGTACTCTTCTCCCTATAGCCTATTAAGGGATTCACATGGTTACAATGAATTACATACATTTTCTCAGTCCAGATTTTAGGAAACTGGAGCTGGAAACATAACAATAAATTGAGTAATGTGTGCATTTTCATGTTACCTCCTAGAGACAATTTCTTAACCTATAGGAATGGTTATAGTCTGCAAAAAAAAGTAGACACCAATCTGGTCAGTGAGAAAGAAATTGTTTTAAATATGTAACTTCTTAAATGAAACCTTCGCCAGTGAGCAGAAGATATAGGAGGGAAGTCTTTTGGTCTAGGGTAGAACTTTCCAAGCAAGTTGCCCCTAAAAGGGCATCCTCATGAGGTAATGAGATTCCTACTATGAATGCATGCTGGAGTTGGTTAAAGATCAGTTGAGCAATACTTGGGTGAGGATATTGCAAATAGCATCTCCATTCAGATTGGGGAAGTGAACTAAAAGTAGATTTTAAAGGCTCCTGTCTACCGTGATTCCATTATATTTCAGGACTTAACAACTGGGAGAAGTAAAGATGTATCTGTCAATAATCACATTTAAAACTGAGGGCATTCTCAAAGATAAGCTTGACGATGGCGACAGAAACAGAATAAAACAGTTTTCTCAAG
Source organism: Neophocaena asiaeorientalis asiaeorientalis (assembly GCF_003031525.2). NCBI lineage: Eukaryota > Metazoa > Chordata > Mammalia > Artiodactyla > Phocoenidae > Neophocaena > Neophocaena asiaeorientalis. Next base: position 4,415,113 of record NW_020172724.1, read on the forward strand.
AATGCCTTTGCCTCCCGGGTAGTCTCAATGTAATATTCCCTCTTTGTCAGTGAAGAGAAATGGGGTGAAAGGTGTTTAAGCAGCCGTCCCAGTGGAGGATGTGCTTTAGCACAGTTCTGGGGAAATGAAACCAAAGGGAACCCACAGAGAAGGAGCCACAGATCACCCTCTGTTAGTAGCAGTAAATGGGGGGAGGGGGCTGGTAGCAATCGAACCACAGCTCCAGGTAGGGAGTGTGGCATTTCCGCTGCCACGAGCAAAAGCCAACACAAACGGATGGGCCTATTCCGGTGCACATCTCAGCAAAAAGATTTGTCAACTGAAGAAAATGTACAGTGTGAGAGTTGTGAGTTAAGTTTTATTTGGGGCAAAATGAGGACTGTATCACAGGAGACAGCATGTCAGAAAGCTCTGAGAAACTGCTCCGAAGAGGCAGGGGGGAAGGTCAGTATGTATGGGATTTTGGTGAAGTGAGGTACATGCAGTCAGACACACATTTTTGCAGAAGGTTACTGCTAGTCACGAGGAGCAGGTGTCACCATTTACGATTTTAGCGCTCTTCTAGACATGAGGAGATGTAGGAATTGGGCTCATAAAATCTTCTCCTGAACACGTCTGTCTGAAGGCCTGTTCTGCTAGTTTTTCCCAGAGCACAGAGGGCCTCATTCCTGATCTCCAGCCTGAACTTTTAGGGTGTGTTGAAGGTCAGTGACTCTGGTGGCTAGTGATTTCATCCTTGTAGAGGCAGATGGCAAGTGACAATTTTTAGTTGGGAGATTTGAACTCCAAATCCCATATTAATTAGGAATAAGAAGAAATAAGAAGAAAACGTGAGGGGCCAGAAAGTAAAAAGTCAGAGAAAAGCAAAGAAAGAGGTAATTTTAAGAAATAATAGCAATATGGAAAGCTTTTCAACATAGGGTGCCATAGCCAGACTGTGTGGGCAGAGGCAAAATAGACCGTTTTCTCACTGCTTTGGTTTTCTTAATAAAAATAGATGTGGTAACTTGAGACGTTTGGACCAGAAAGAAAAGTAGAAATAGGATATGTCAGTTATAGTCCTATCTTCCAAACAGAGCAACTCTTCCTACTTGGGCTATTTCCTCCCACTGTTTTCAAAGTAAGAATTTTTAGTTAAAAACAGTTTCAGTGGCCAGTTTTGTATTTCATTTTCATCTGATTCCAAAATAGTTCTCTTGGTTATTATAAACCTTTAAAATACAATTTTATAATATAAACCCTTTAAAAAAATGTAGTGTACCTTAACACATTAGATGCACATTAATTTATTCTCCCATCTTCCTATTGTTGGGCAATGAAGTTTGCCTCCATTATTTTTACTACTAAAAAAACCTAAAAACTACATTTTTGTTCACAGAGCTCTTTTTTATTCATTAATTTATAGTACTAATAGTGAGTGGAGTTACTAGATATGAATATAATCAAGGTTTCAATGTATAATGTTACACTGAGTTTCCAAATTGCATTCAGATAAGCAAATACAGTGCATGACTTTTTAGCACCTCTCTAAGGAAGGATTTTGGTAGTTGCTCTAACCTTCCCTTCAGGATAAATTCCGGGAGTTAGTCATTAATCTGTCTCCTGAGGAAGAGAACAAACGTACAACACTTTGCAGAAAGGTGCTAATTAAGCCTCCCAACTCCCTAGTCAGAGAGGGGCCAGAATTGTCCTTACTGCAGTGTTGACTAAGAAATGTCGTTAATCTATGTGACAGATACCGATTCAAATTCAGGAGCAATCTTCTGCTAGAGATGATGATTTCTTCTAAATATGACCCAGCTAGCTCCTGGGCTTTCCTGGAAGATTCTGGCCTGCAGCATCTGCCATGCCCCATATTTCTCATGTGTGAGCCCATGAGAACCCTTGATTCTAATTCAGGATTCCACCTCCAGCTCTGTGTGTTCTCCAGGCATAAACCTTTCTGTGCGTGAATTCTCCATAATCTCAAGGTGAAGATGGACTTTACATAATCTTGGAGATGATGTTTGAAACTCCTCTGTCTAATTCCGCATCACTAGGTGGCTTCAGCTTGTTCTTTAGTCTTTACAGATAGTACAATTAATAGTTAACACCTATTTACACATTGGCTCAGGGTTTCCTTTTAGATTTTATATTCCTGTAAAACAGGATGGCTCAGTGCAGCCCTGACAGTGTTCAGGGTTTTTGTTTTTGGATATGCTGTTGTTGTCATTTTTTACTTTTGCTTTGGGAGTAACTTCAAACTTACTGAAAAGGTGCAAAAATAAAAGCATTTCAAAGATCAGTCATATACTCTTACCTAAACTCAGCTATTGATAACATATTACCTCGTTTACCATTTGTATATTACGTCGTTTATCATTTGCAGTCTATCAATCAGTTGATCGATATATAACTTGTTTAAAAAAATTCATCAGTGGCCCTTTGTCTCTAAATATTTCAGTGTGTGTTTCCTCCCATGTGCTAGTAATGTCCATAGTGAGCATCAACTTAAAAACCAGGTGGATGTCCCTTGATGAAAAATGGCCTCTGGGCCTACAGTAGCTACTGTTACAGAGAGTTGGAGATATGCTTTGCCCATGTTTAGTTAGATGAGACATCCAGAGACTTTCTTTGAGGCGTCTGTTTTACCTGGAGGACTCAGAGATTTTATACCTCCATGTTCTTTCCTTTACCTTGAGTGCTCTTCAATTCCTGTTCCTCCTTAATATCACATTTTCTCTTACTAAAAGCACTCATGTTTCAAGGATCAGTTCAAATATCACACTTTTATGACTTTCTCTGAACTTTTCCCTGGCAAAAATTTCCTTTACAATGACTCATATCATATGGCTGTTTTCCCCTGTGTGTTTCTTTGTGTCAGGTGGTAAGCTTCTCAAAAGAAAGAGCCTATGTAGTATTACAATATTTTCCTTTGTATCTAGCAATTAGTAGAGTGGGTGTCACATTTTATGTATCCAGAAATGCTTTTGAACCATACTAATGCAAGTCATTTGCTCTTATCCGCTTACATTGTTATTGTTTATTTTGTTTAATCTTTGTCTTGGTGATTATGACTGGTTACATTTAATACAATTAATTCAGCTTTTACTCTCTGCAGGCTATTGTGACAGTGGCTTGAGTGGAAACTTACACCAGTTAGGAATGCTTTTGGCTGCAATACCAGAAAACCCGTAGCTAAGATATCTCAATATAGGTGATTTTGTCTTGAATGCGGTGGCTCATTTCTCGGGCTTGGTCTGTCTTTTCACTCTGCCATCCACAGGCTTATCGACTCGTCACAGGATAGCTACTACAGCTCCAAGCATCACATCTTTATATAACCATGTTTAAGGAAAGCAGAAAAAGGTAAAGGAGGTTTCTCTTTATTAGGAGAAAACTGTTTTCTATAAACTATACAGAAGACTTCTTACAGTGCATTTACTGGAAGTGTGTCACATAAATATACTTAGTGGCAAAAGGAACATAGAAGAGTAGAATTTCCATGATTTGTTTAAACCAATCACTAATTGTATCTAGACTGGGCCCAGTATCATCATAAACAAAACTAAGTTTCTCCTAGCAAAGAAAAGGAGGGATTAGCTCTTGGTTAGTAAGTAACAGTGTCTGAAAGTAGCTGTGTCAGAGCTGAAAGGCCACTTTATCCTGTTGGTCAACTTGTATGACATAGTCACAAATCAATGGACTGGTGCAGGAGCCCAACACAAAACCCAGATATTCTAGTAGAGTTGGGAGGGTGAAAAAGCAGACAAAGGAAACACCATTAACCATTGTCTGGAGGATGAGAAGAGAGGGAATAGATGCATTTTATAGAGATAATTAGTATTAGTGAGGTCCAGTTAACGTTTGAAGCGTGGCCTAGAAATCTGGAAATGGAAACATTCAGATTTGCAAGCATCAGGAATGTGTCAGCAGACTGGTGTTTACAAAAGTGAAGGACTCTTAACCGGATTATCCAAAGTGTTCGTGGACCATTCTTTCCATAGATGTTGTTAGAAAAATGGAGGCTATAGCCACGGTTGGGAGAGGAGCTATTTGGACTTGTTAATGTACCAATATGTACTGTGAATTTACAAGAGGAGTTTGTAGAGGTCAGTGTTTCCCGAACTGACTTGCAGAGCATAGATCAAGTCCACAGAGAAGCTCGTAAGTGTAATCCAGCTAAATACATTTTGGTAAATGTTGCCCTAAATTGTGAAAGGAAAACTGGCAAGAAAAAGGCAGGAGCCCAATCCTAGAAAAAGAGCTGCATTTCTAGTCAGATTATTAAGAAAGATAGTAAAAATACTGGTAACAAAAACACAGTGATTGGAACTTGGGCAGAAGTAGAGAATGGATCATAACATCCAATTGGTTATGATACATTAGCAGTAAGGTTGTTTGGTGTTGGATCATCTTGAGTATTGGACTAAGAGTCAGGAAAATTCCTCCAACTTATAGGAGGGGTTGCCCAAGAATGAGCCATATGCAAGGTAATGGTGGAGTTATTTTTCTTTTGACAGCAGTGCATTGGAGAGAGCATTTAGTCATGGCTGGGTGATCAGTGTAAAGCAGGTTGAGGAGAGGAGGAAAGGAAAAACAAGACATAAAGCAAGGCTTGGCAATGTATATGTACAAGTGTGTTTTTGTATGCTGTATATATATGTATGTGTGTATGTATTACACATAAAAATGAAATTAGAGTCCCTTTATTCTTTTTGTGATCTTCCTGTATTTATAGATGTTTAAAAATAGCATATCTAATTTCAAGGTAAATTGGGGCCTACATATAGAAAGTTGAAATAAAATAGGCTTCATCAATGGTTTTAGAGATCCCTTGAAATGAACTCAGAAGAGAACCAAAACTTCCCTCAAATATATGAAAATCTCTTACTCAGAGGAATATACTAAGGAAGTCTGGCAGAATTCAGCCTGATACTTTGTCCTAAAAAGAAGGTCAAACATTGATCAGTGCAAAGTACTTTGGAGAAAGTGTTAAGGAGCCACTAAAGGAGAACAGGGCTTATTTCACATTTGTTAATGAGCACATCTTTAATTAGTCATTTGTCTTCAATATGCAGAGCAGATGGAGGGTGGATAGAGTGCTATATGTTACAATGTTACATTGTTACAAATTGTAGGGGACAGAAGACAAGAGAAGCAATCAGAGGCACCTTTCTATAAATGTGGGCTGGGCTGATGAAAGAGGATGGGGTCAGTCACATCCTGCTCATTTGGGCCCTGGGAGAGCTACTGGGTATGTGGGTTGGTTCGAACTGCTCTAGAATTTTCTTCTTAACCAAATTAGAAAGAATATTTATGTCTTTGAAATGTATCAAGGTGATCATAAGATCACTTGAAAATACTTGAAGAAAAACCTTGATCCACATGGCTTTATATGCAACAAACCCCAGGCAGTTCAGGGACATGAATCTTAGGAGAGGCCAGGATTGTACATTAAACCTCTTTAGAGTCCCTTACTATGGCTTTCATGTGGCTCTTGTCTTCTCCTTTGTGCTATGGTTCTATCTTGCCTTACATTTGCCATGGGTCAGAACCTATATTCTTATTTGAAAAGTTTTCTCTCATCAATGAAAGATTCAAACTTGACTCAGTTTCTAAAGTTTCAGTGATCCAAAATGCAAGGGCTTTTGTCCCTCTTTAGCTACTTTTGTTGTCTTGGGATTCTGTAGAAATACATGACCTTGCTGGAGATGTTAGGGTGTTTCCCATTCCCCAAGAAGGTTCCTGTTCCTGTCTTCTGAGGAGGCTCTAGAGCTGAGGAAGTGTCCTTCTGTGGGATGCATATATAAAGCTCAAATCAAATAGGTTTCTGTTGTGCTGGGGCAGGATTCATGGTCTGCCATGGGTGGGGAACATGTCCCTTCCTGGCTGAGCTTTACACTTCCTCATAGTGTCTGAATTGTTCCATACACAGATGACACTAATATCAAGAGTAAATGCTGTTACCATAAAACAACAGACTAGACATGCATAGTATTACGTGTAGTGTAAAATGACGTGTGTTACACGTAATGTGTAGTATTACGTGTGTGGTGTAACAATATGAGCATTACAAAACAAAACTAGAACCTTCTCTTTTTTATCTTCCTTTCTCAAACAATTCTGTCCTAAAGCCATAAGGTGGAGCAGGGCAAAGTATGTGGCTGTGTCCAGGATGGTTGGAGAGGGGACACCACAGTGGACTAAGGTTGGGTTTTGGAGTACAAGTGGGAAGAAAGAGTTCATGCCGTGGGAAGGGCCTTTCCTGGTATAGGATGTCAGAGCCAAAGGAGTGAGGAGGTATCCACATGTAGGGTGATAGTAATAGATAATAGCTCATTGAATAAAATAGGAAAAAATGAATCCATTTTGATATAAATACTGATATATAAATATTTGATGAAGGGCTTCCCTGGTGGTGCAGTGGTTGAGAGTCCGCCTGCCGATGCAGGGGACACGGGTTTGTGTCCCGGTCCTGGAAGATCCCACATGCTGCGGAGCGGCTAGGCCCGTGAGCTATGGCCGCTGAGCCTGCGCGTCCGGAGCCTGTGCTCCACAGCGGGAGGGGCCGCAAGAGTGAGAGACCCGCGTACCGCCAAAAAAAAAAAATATATATATATATATATTTGATGAGGAACAGTATATTTACATAGTTTCAGAGTGCCTCTTCACACAATACTTTTTAATCACAAAAGGAAATTGTAAATTTATGGTGGAGAAGCCTGTCATGCACCATTTTAATCAAGTAATCAATGTGAACATCCTTAGCAATTGGGACAAATTCACCACCCTATAGGATGCAATCAGAGGAATAGGACATTACGTACATCTATAATGTATAACCGGAATCTAATCATGAGGGAACATCAGGAAAACTCAAATTGAGAGACGTTACACGAGATAACTGGCCTGAAATCTTCAAAAGTATCAAAGTCATGGAAGTTAAGGAAAAATTGAAGAAATGTCCCAAACTAAAGAAAACTAAAGAGGTATGACAGCCAAGTGTAATACTTAATTCTGACTTGGGTCTTTTTGTACAAAACACATTATTGCAAAACTCGATAAACCTTGAATGATGACTGAGGATTAGGTGATAATGTAGCAAAGTTAATTTCCTAATTTTTCCAGTCATGGTATGGTATGTACAAAAATGTCCTCGTCTGTAAATAAACAGTAAAGTTCTTGAGGGTAGTAGAGATCATGTCAGCAACTTCCTTTCAAAATTTTCAGGGAAACAATTCTTTGTACTGTACTGGCAACTTTCCTATAACTCTTGAGTTGTTTTAATATTATAAAATAAAACTAAAGAAGTGGGAAAGGATACAGTGCTGAATTAAGTGCATGCGTCACGTTACGAGTGCTCTTCTGGGATGACGTGCTCTTGCTACAGATGCTCCTGGTGCAATGTCTTCATAAAGGTTAATAGTAGCAACATACCCATTTCCCACACCATGTTCAAAGGTAAATGGATTATGCAATGTCCATTACGTCTAGGTTGGAGACTTGGAGTTAGTCTAAGCGTAAAACAATTGGATGGACTTAATTTTGGAATCTGGTCCTGTTTTGAATGCAAGTACTCTCATGAAAAGTAAAACATATTGCACCATGTCCTTGGAAATACTCTGGTAATCTTTAAAACACTCACTACTAAAGGTAATTATTATTAAGACAGGCTTGCATTTGCCCGCTCTGACCTGGGGAGGTCAGAATTGAAATAAATTCTGAAATGAATTGTGACTGATGTCCCAGCTGGTGTTCCCACATTATGGCAAGGATTCGATTTTATCCATTACTGTGAATGACTTCTTGCCAGACACCTGAGATCTGAATATCTAAAATCACACTCCAAGGGATTCCTGAAATCAGATTTTGTTTTTTAAGTTATCATATAACCATTCCCTTGGTAAGCCTGTCAAAGTGAAATCTTTTGTTTGGAATCATTCCCTTGAACTCTGTTGTCTTCTTATGAAAAGACCAAATTGAATAAGCTACACAGTGTATCTTTATGTATGAAGACGCTTAAATGGAGCACAGGATACCATTTACCCATCTAAAGAACAGGCTGGTGATTATGAAGGCAGTCACCACAATACGGGTCAGTTGCATCCATTGTAGAAAGCCAATGGGATATTTAGCTGGGAGAATTTGGGTGATATATTTCTCTCAATTTTTGGTGAAATTATTCAAAGCTGCCATAAGTTCTGGACTTTTCTAACACTCCCATTGAAAACCAGAGAAGCTATACTTATATTGCTATGACAGCATTTCTTAGCATCATCTTCTGAGCTCTACCGATGTTTAATCTGGAACTCAAATCCAGAATCACATAGTGGTGGGTTTTCTCTAAAAACTGGACAAGAGCAGATTTTTTTCAGCCCATCTTTTGTCTAGACTGGACTATTGGTAGAAATAGAGCAAGGATACCTTTTATCCCTTTTACCTGAAGATGGATGTATTAAGTATTAACTAACTAGGTGTTTGCAAAATACTTTCGGGGAACAAAGGCAATAAAAGTGATAAATGCAGTTGTTATTATAAAATTATAACAGAATCATTTAGATGAGTCATTTGAAAGGTCTTTATTAAACATGTTTAGATATTATGTTTATTAATTCATTAAGCTCTATTTAAAATGCCAGATAAATAAAATGCATTATTAATAGGTCATAAACTAAATGGAATAATGGCACACAGACCTAATATTTTTTAAATGCCTTGAAAATATCAACTAATTCACTTTCACCATTCTTTCAAGGACAGCTTGTATGATTTAACAGGAATTGTTAGAGTAATTTTATTTGCCATAATACAAAATCCTTACTACAAAATCTGAACTCTTTTTATTTTTTAGTCTGCTTTTTCTTTCCTTGAAGTAATATATGCTTATTATAAAATATAGGTACCTATAAATATGAAAGTAAAAATCCTTGTTAATCATTAAACTACCAGAGCAAATCTATGTTAACATTTTGGAATTTTTTATTTGGCCTCCTAGGCTCGACTCTATGAAGTGTGTTTGTGTGTGTGTGTTTCTTTTATAAAGTTGAAGTCTTATGTATATAATGTCTAATATGTCATATTCACTTAAATATATTAATATCATTACTTATGAGCCTGCAACATTCTAATGACAGGTAGTAAGGAAACCAGAAACTGCAGTGGCCCATTAAGAGCACTCATGAGCCAGTTTAGAGCCAAAGCCCCAGCAGAGACAGAATCCAACTGGCCAAATGTCAGACAGTTTGAGCATTAAGTTAATAAACTAATCAATCAAAACACATCAAATATGTTTAAAATCCATGGATTCACAGTAATACAAAAGAAAACAAAATTTATTGTTTATCATTGCAGGGTGCTTGTGAATCAACTCATGATTAAAAAAAAAATAAACCCATGAATAGAGAAAACCAAGCTTTTATTTTATCTTTTATCTCCTTAATCAATGGAGTAACCAAACAGTATACTGAGGAAGATTTTTCTTTCTAAGTATTCTAGCTGGCAGGTGAGAAAGAACTGATAGACTATCACCATTTGGCAACTCCAAATGAGTTAATAGACCTAGGCATTGATTATTAGCAACTGCTAAAATCAGTAGATGAGAGACAACCAAGCATCATGTAGTTCATGGTGGAAGAATATACACCACCTGTGAATTAGTCTTGATTGACAAAATACGCCCCGGTTCTGATCAAACCTCTAGATCCAACTACTAAATTACAGAAAATACAGAAAATGGAGGAAAATGTTAGGTGACACTGTGGCTGAAACTAGCAAAAATAAGACTGTAGGGAAATCTACAGGGGAAAAAAGCTTGGTTTTATTGGAGAAAAATAAGAGAAATCTATAGGGTAGATGAAACTTAAGAGAAATATCAACCAGTTGCACTGAGCAGACTTTAAGATGAATTCAAAGCAAAAAAAAATGTGTAAACCGTTTTTAACATGTATGAGGCAATTAGAAATGTGAACACTAACTGAATATTTGACTATTTAGGAAAGTATTAATAATTTTATATGTGATTATGGTGTGTGAATATATATGTATGTGTGTATATATATATATATATTTATACATATATCTATATTTAAAAGGATGTTTGTCACATAGAGGTAGATTCTAAAAATGTATATTAACGAAATGGTATGAGGTTAATTTAAAGTAATTGGAAGGCAGAAGATGAGATCAAATTGGTCACAAGAGAATTATTGAAATGGATGATAGTGTTCATTATACTCTTGTCTACTTTTATATATTTTTAAAATTTATATAATTTAAAAAAATATGTGCAGATCTTGACTCTTCTTCCTTACAACAAAATAATCTTAGAAGATACGATTGCCAAGGTATCCTATGGCATGAATAATAATCTATTAATGCTCTTTAAGTGGATCCTAAGATCTAAGACCTATAAGCTATAAACCTATAAACTGTGTCACCTTGGAAAAGACGTGAATCCTTTTAGAAACTTTGTGTTCCAATTTACTGCATTTTTTTCTCCAAAGCTATCAATTTTCCAAACTCGAATTATTAAAATAACTTACCCTTTTTTCATTATAATAAAATGACTCTTTTGCTACATTCAAAAATGCTGTGTATAGTTTCTGTTCTCCGATATGTCCCTGAGCTAATCTTGGAGTCCACTTATTTGTCAGTTAACTGGCTCTCTGATTTAGTTCCTTTCTTTTTTTGATTCCTTTTGTTTTCTCTCTCTGTCTTTCTCTCTGTCTCTCTTTCTCACTGGAGAATTTCTCAAATATCTGATCCTTAATTAACCATTTACATTTCAAAGCGCTAAAAAAGCTGATTGGATACTCTGGATGTAGGGTCAGTTGGGTTTCACCAGCAGCAGTAGGTCTTTTCTCTTTGACCGATCAATTTCTACAACGGTAAATCCTCCAGTCTTCTGCCTTATGTGCTTGGCTGCCAGCTTTCTAGACGCTAACAGAAGAGCTTCCCTTAAGGCGAGGCATAGGGTATCTAATTCTCCTTTCACAAGCTTTATGCCACTGTGTTTTCAGCTCTCCTCCACCTTCAGAGGGTACCTGGATTCCTTCAATTCCTGATGCTTTCCATTCACATATGGGAATGGCTTTTTCTTTTTGGCTTCCCTTTCTATGTGCATAGTTATTAGGTTTCTAAGGCGTTCACTTCCTAAATCAATTATAACTAGAAACTTTTCTGCTTCCAAACAACTGTCCATATCTCTGCTTATTTTCTTTCAAGCTTGAGGGCTCATGCCTTTTCTTTCTTTTTTTTTTTTTTTTGCGGTTCGCGGGCCTCTCACTGTTGTGGCCTCTCCCGTTGCGGAGCACAGGCTCCGGACGTGCAGGCTCAGCGGCCATGGCTCACGGGCCCAGCCACTCTGCGGCATGTGGGATCTTCCCAGACCGGGGCACGAGCCCGTGTCCCCTGCATCAGTAGGTGGACTCTCAACCACTGCGCCACCAGGGAAGCCCTTCTTTCTATTTTTTAAAGTTGTTGTTTAAGTTAGGTTTTGAGATGTTAGATATAATCTGTAAAAGAAGGTAAAATCATGACTCTCAGCATTAATGAGGAAACTAGTGAGACCTTACAACCAGTTGGAAGAAGAACCCAAAGAACATTATTTATAATTAGGAGTATTGAAATGAATGTGCAAGTAGAGGCAAAACTAGTGTCTTCTGCAGTGGGGGAGGAAAATCAATCGAAACTCTACCAGACAAGACAGAATGTGTATTTTTACAAACCAGAATCATTTTGCATTGCTATGAGTTATCTGCAGTTTACAGAGTTGTAAAATAACTCCCACAGAATCAAAATCAGGTATCTCAGGAGTGTGCTAAAACAATGCATCATTTCCCAACGAAACACAATTTTTTTCCCCTGTTGGACCTAAACAAGGATAAAGGCATGGATTCAACTGCCTAAGTTTTTTTTTCCAGTTGGGCTCTATATGATGAAGTGAATCCTACATGTTTTTCTCTCAATCCAGAACAATCAAATTTAAAGTTTTAGAAGGGCCTGTTGATACTATAACAAAGGTTACCTGACTTCCATTTTTCAGCCGTGTGTTTTCATACTTTCCTTTTTCCTCCCTAGCATTTTAGTGAGTCAGAGGTGCCATAACAAAACTATTAAATTAGAAGTATCTGATTTCAAATACTCTTAGAAATATCTCATCTATGTGGTTTTACCAACATTTAAACAATAATTGAAAAGCTTTTCACTTATAATTGAAGGCTTTACTTCACTCAGGATCTGTCACTGCCAGAGAATAATTCCTCTTCCAGCACCTTCTGCAAGGTGTGGGATTATTCTCTCTGTGCGCCAGATCAAAAAAATAGATGAAGTGCATCACTGAATTTTTTTATTCCTGAAGTGGCTGGTGCAAGTCACTGTCCTGGCCTGATCAGTATTGTATTTGCATTAATGTGCCACACCTATATGGTCTCCTCATCCTTCTCATTGAACTTTACAGCCCAGGCTGCCATCAGTGTTCCAGTTCCTTTCAGAAATTATTCATCCATAGTTGCTCCAAAGTTCTTCTTCAGTGTGTAAACTATCTCTGCCTCTACCATCATCAGCTGGGCAAATATATTTCTATAGCTTGTGCTGTTTCTGTTTCTGATTGCCGGTACACAAATTCAGGGCAGAGCAAGACTTACGGAATATGTGAATATAGACTTCTTTTGAAGACTAATGCATTTTACAGTCCTCTTCTTGGGTCTTCTACTAAGGCTGCAAAAGAAGTTTACCGCCCTTCATGGTTGTAGGTATTAAAAAAAAAAAAAAGGCAAATAAGACTTTTGTGTTGAGCTCTGCCTCAAAATCTCTTCCATTTTTCCAATCCCTTTCTTCTGTGATAATTTTCATGTCTCACGGAGCAACTCCCCTTCCCCCAGCTGTGGCACCTGGAGATAAAAGCTGTCAGCTTGCAAAAAAGGTAATTTAGACATAGTTCAGTGGCTTGCTCCAGAATTTCTATAAAATGGAGAATTAAGTTTAGCAGTTTGGTTGGAATGAGGCTGGGCGGATATTAAAACAGTGTTCTTAATGACACTTACATGAAAATAAGAAAAAACAATTGTCCATAAGAAAGAATGGGAGGGAACCAAGCAGGAAATATTCCTGGGAATTGGGATGCGTGTTCCTCTCCTCCTCCCATCCCAGCTACCTCTAGGCTCTGCAGCTGACTCTGCCCTTCGAGGAACAGCTCAAAGGAAAGAATGTGGCTGGGGATTTATAGAGGCCAGTAGACAAGGAAATCATCAACAAGTCTATGGAAGCAATGAGGACAGATGTGTCATCTTGGAATGGGTCTTATCTTGGAATATGCAAGCACAGGGTGGTCATGTGCACTTAGCCATTTCTCATTTCTAGGAATAAAAAGGGATGGAGGGGGGGAATTCTCAGCCTTCACTGTGTCCCGGCTTCTAGGAATGCAGAGCTCATATAAAACTCAACATTATTACTGTTCTCATGTGGTTTAAATTCATGTTCTTTCCAGAAGTACATCATAGCATATACCCTGATTTTCAGGTATAAGACAAATTAACTTCCCATTAGAGTAAATCATACTGTCAAAGATAAACAAAGATGGGCAATGGTTAGAAACAGTCAAGACAGATTTTTAAAATTTTTATTTTATATTGGAGTACAGCAAAGTGATTCAGTTATGCATATACATATATCTATTCTTTTTCAAATTCTTTTCCCATTTAGGTTGTTACAGAATATTGAGCAGAGTTCCCCATGCTATACAGTAGTTCCTTGTTAGTTATGTGTTTTTTTATTTTTTGTTTGTTTTTTGCGTTACGCGGGCCTCTCACTGTTGTGGCCTCTCCCGTTGCGGAGCACAGGCTCCGGACGCGCAGGCTTAGCGGCCATGGCTCACAGGCCCAGGCGCTCTGCGGCATGTGGGATCCTCCCGGACCGGGGCACGAACCCGTGTCCCCTGCATCAGCAGGCGGACTCTCAACCACTGTGCCACCAGGGAAGCCCAGTTATGTGTTTTAAATATAGTAGTATGTATTGCAATTGGGAAGAGTCCGGTGGAAACTGAGCTTCACTTCACCAGACTAAAAAGCAGGAAACTTTTTAAATGCTAGGGTATTCTGAAGGAAAGCCTCCGAAGGGCAATAAGCGGGGGGTGGTTTGGTCCATGTGACGGGCTATCTGGGTATGGCACTTATCTGGAGGAATACAAATTTTCTATCTTTAAGACAGGAAATAGTGATGTGAGTTAGAGCAAGGTGCCCACAAAAGATAGACCCTTACCCTCCCAAGGGAATGAGGAGAGAGTGCTATCTCCTTGAATGTTTGCATTTCAAAGAGAGAAGGCTCCTAGGTCTTTGAGAAGACAGTTTAAGTGGTAGATTTACATCTCAAAGGGCAGAGAAAAGATTTACAGATGGTCCATGACTTGCAATGTTTTGACTTAGAATTTCTTGACTTTATGATGGTGTGAAAGCGATACGTATTCAAGAGAAACCTTACTTTAGATTTTGAATTTTGCTCTTTCCTGGGCTGGCAATATGCAATACGATACTGTCTCCTGATCCTGGGCAGAGGCAGCTAGCCACAGCTCCCAGTCACCCACACAATAAACAATTCAAACACTTAAAACCGTTCTGTACCCATACAAACATTCTGGGTTGTTTTGTTGCTGTTGTTCAGTTGTTTTTGTTTTACTTTCAGTACAGTATTCAATAAATTACATGAGATGTTCCATACTTTATTATAAAATAGGCTTGGTGTTAGATGATTTTGCCCAACTGTGAGCTAATGTAAGCGTTCTGAGCACTTTTAATGTAGACCGGGCTAAGCTATGATGTTCGGTAGGTTAGGTGTATTAAATGCATTTTTGACTTACGATATTTTCAATTTATGATGGGTTTACCAGGATGTAAACCCATCTTAAGTCAAGGAAGATCTCTGTAATCCAAGCTTTCTCCACTACCTGCTCTTAGTGGGAGTTCAGAGGCCTATCAGCCTATTCCTATGTTTTGGATAGAACAGATAATAAATTCTCCAGGCAGCATTGAGCTTTCTCAGGCAGGCATTTTAAGAGGGACCGGGTTCATCCTAGGGACACAGCCTTAAGCTGTTAGAAGCCATGCTAAAGTTGCATCAAGCCTCGTAGTACAGGAGATTGGATAGACTGGTTATGTGCTGAGAGTATTTTCCAATTCTCAGAAACAATTTTTTAGACTAACCCACAGGTGACCTCATTGATGTAATGGTGGACATTTGCAGTGAAAGAATATCTTTGAAGCAGATTGCATCCCTGTAAGCTTCTCAAAGACTCAGCTAAATCCAAGAATTCCCAGAAAATTAACCCTGTTCAGTCAATCGAGCCAGATAAGCATGGGGCCAGGTAGTACCGTAAGATTATTCGACATTCAACAAAAACATAAGAAAAAAAACCAACACTAGTGTGACCTACTTCCCCAAATCCCAAACTTCTCCAACTTCATGATATGTGTGTGTGTGTGTGTGAGTGTGTGTGTGTGTGTGTTTTCCTTTCAGGCTGTATGCTTTGTTTCCAACCCTTAGTATTTTGTAATTGCTCTAACAACCTTGACTTAGGAGTTTGCCTTGGCTACTGTACCTTAACTAGGAAACTGGCCCTGGGCTGTGCTTAGAGCTGACAGCTACTCCCCAACAGCTAAGAATTCCTTTAAAACATTCTGGTATTTAATATGCTGCTTCTTAATTTATAATATTTTATTAAAAGCAACAACAACAGCAAAACACCTAATGTTGCTTGTTTGACCTCTCCTATATCAGCACGAGGGAGTTATCTCTGTCTCACTAGCAAATAAAACGAAAGTCACGCAAGTGATATCCACATTTTGGTGAGAAAGTGATTCATAGCTGGGCAAATCTCCAGTGATTCTGACTTTGAGTATCATAGACACTGTAAGTAAGATTCAGAAGGTTAACTGCTGAATCCTCCTTAGTTTATGTAACAGTCATTAACTGGTCAAGTCATTTTCAGAGGCATACAGAATCTGATGTAGATTTTTACTCTTAGAATTCCAGAAGAACGTCTCCATAATCATATAATCATTTATTTGATATTGTTATAGAAAGGAAAACAAAAGATTCAGTAATCACTTAGCTTTTATAAAAGGAGCAGATGCTGACACCCACCTCCAGATATCTGACAGAGTCAGACTGTCCAGAGAGAGCCTCAATTTCTTTTTTTTTTTTTTTTGAGAGCCTCAATTTCTACATTTCATCAAATGATCCCGATCCAGTAACTTCAAGTCCACACACTGGGGAACAACTCTTTTAGACACTTTAACGCCTCTAACCAGAGAAGCTTTTGCTCAGGTTTGCATGCAAACATCTCTAACTGATAGAAGGGTGTAATTAGGCTGGTAGTGGAGAAAGGCAGACGGTAACAGGACCCAGAGAGATAAGGAGGAGAAAGAGTAAGGACAGGAGGCCAACTGTTTCCAGGGCCCTTATTTAATTTTCTTATTTAGTTTAGATTGTCCAGAAGAAGGCAATATGTACAAAGTATAAAATGAGGGTGGTGAGAGTCTGGATGAAGGGAGACCACCGTGGGCTGTGGAAGTCTGGAACAGGAAGATGGGCTGAGAAACAAAGGAGTGTCTGTGTGAAAAGGATTTTAGAGATCTCTAGATTAAATAGAGATTTGCAGATTTTGCAATAGGGGGGAAAGAAAAATACATCAAAATAAAGACACATAATGTAGGCAAAAGGAAAGAGATATCACACACACAAAAGGAAGAATAACAAGTAGGGTGGGGAGATAAACCAGATATTTCATGATAAGTTCCTGAGCATCTTATATGAAGAGGGCATTTTTTAATAGGGAGCCTTGTGGTACTTTAAAAGTATTGCCAGAAATTCCTTGATACTTTTCTCCCTTCAAGAAATGGAGATTAATTCCTCTTCTCTTGAGTGTTGGCTTGATTTAAGGACTAACTTGTAATAATGTAGAACTGAAGGAGTGTGTCTTCCAAAACTAGGTCATAAAGGTAGCTTCCTCCATACTCTCTCTTGAATCATTCACTCTGGGGAAAGCTAGCCGCATGTCATAGGAACACTCAAGCATCCTTATGGAGGAGCCCACATGGCAAGGAACTGAGGCCTCCCAGTAAAGAGGCAACAAGGAGCAGAGGCCTTCAGCCAACAATCTATTAGTGCACCATTTTGGAAGCAGAGGCTCTAGCCCTGTGGTTTGCAACTAGGGATGATTTTGCTGCCCAGGAGACTTAGGAATGTCTGGTCCTGTGTTGCTTGTCACAGTTGGAAGAGGAGGTACTGCTGGCATCTAGAAAATAGAAGCCATTGATGCTATTAAACATCCTATAATGCAAAAGAAGTCTCCCAGCAACAAAGGATTATCCAGCCCCAAATATCAATAGTTCTAAGGTTGAGAAACCCTGCTCTAGTCCCAGTCAAGCCTTCAGATGACTTGTAGCCCTGCTGACAGCTAGACTGCAATGTCCTGAGGGACTCTGAGCCAGAAACACCCAGATAAGCTGCTTCTAGATTTCTTACTCTTAGAAAGTCTAATACATATGTGTGGTTTTAAACTGCTTTGTTTTGGGGGTAGTTATACAGCAATGGATAACTAATACAGCCCCCCACATATGTCTCTGGGCAGGAGTATATATTGGAAAGAACTGATTCTGGCTGGGAATGTTAAGGGTGTTCAGAGGGCATAAAATGCATAGGAAGAACACGAGAAACTATTTCTACAAAATATCAGGTTTGGCAATAGAGCTTATTATCGTAGCTTCCGAGACTTACCAAAACCTCAACTAGTGATAATTATAACACTGGTATGTTAGAATTGAAACTTGTATGTTTAACAGGTCTTGGCAGAAAGGCACTGGTAACTGTCAAGATTTCCAGGAACAAATTAGGGGACTGAAAGAGGCTGCAGGGTATTACAGAATCAGTAGGTAGAGAAAAGTCATATATTCACTGATTAAGCAGTGAAGTGAGATGGTGCTAAATGGAGAAGCTGGCAGGACAGAAGAAAGATATTTTAGAGATGATGCTGACATCTTTGTAAATGTCAGCAGAGGACTCAACCAATAGTGAAGATGTCAATGAGAGAAGAGGTCTAAGCCAGTGCTCTGTCGATGTGTTTGCAAATTCCATGGATAGCTTATGAAAATGCAGATTCTAATTCAACAGGTCTAGCAAGAGGCCAGAGATCCTGCATTTGAGTAACAAAATGCCAATAAGAGATGGAAGGACTTGATTTTGTAGGGGACACATTTCTTCTTGTAAGACCTCAGGGTTTGAGAAGGAGTTATGTTAATAAGATAGTTAATTAAAGAAAGGGAAGAGGATTCCATTCTAGTGTGGACTGTACAGGTAAAAAATAATAATTTTTAAAAAGGGTCACCATAATCCTACCAAGATTGAAGATACTGGAAATGGAGAATGAGAGTAACAGGGGAAAGGAGATGGTTTGGAATGGCTACAAAGAATGAATAAGGTGGTAATAAACTGTGTCCTAACAGTGAGGGTTCCACCATCTGGATAGATAGGGTTTCTTTGAGCCATACCACACGATCACAAAAGCAGGAAGCTTCTGCCCTTAAAAATGCATCTCACACACACACAGACACACACACACACACATACCCCGCACACACGCCACACACGTGCACACACACACAGAGTGGGGCAAGGGCATGCAGTGCCAGAAATTAGGTACTACTGCAGACTTTTATCTTTCAAAGAGACCCTGGGGCAGCCAAGATTTGCAGCTGGATAGCAAGCTGCATAGAACAGTTAGACAAGAGAACTACATTATATGTGTAGTTTTTAGGGCTTGTGAAATGGAACTACAAATACCATTTTTTTAAACTGAAGTAGAGTTGATTTACAATGCTCTGTTAATTTCTGCTGTACAGCAAAGCGATTCAGTTATACATATACATACATTCTTTTTTTGTGTTCTTTTCCATTGTGGCTTATCATAGGATACTGAATATAGTTCTTTGTGCTGTACAGTAGGACCTGTTGTTTATCCATTCCGTATATAATAGTTTACATCTGCTCACCCCAACTTCCCACTCCATCCCTCCCCTAACCCCGTCCCCCTCGGCAACCACCAGTCTGTTCTCTATGTCCGTGAGTCTGTTTCTGTTTCATAGATAGGTTCATTTGTGTCGTATTTTAGATTCCACATATAAGTGATATCAGATGGTATTTGTCTTTCTCTTTCTGACTTACTTCACTTAGTATGATAATCTCTAGTTGCATCCATGTTGCTGCAAATGGCATTAATTCATTCTTTTTTTTTATGGCTGAGTATACAAATACCATTTTTCGCCAGGTTTCTTGGGATGTGATTTTTGGTGACAGACTGGACATGACTTCCTTCCCTCTTAAGGGAAGGTTGGAGGAGCTACGTTGAGTGAGAGGATTTAAAATACATTTTATTTTTCTCAAGCATTTTATCTCTCATGGCAGGCTTTTTGGCAGGTAGTTAAGACTCCATGCAAATCATTTTAAAAGAGAGTTCATATGCTCACTGACTGTGTAGTGTGCAAGCTTATGAACATAGCTTGGAGTCATTTTCTAATGTCACGGGCAAGAATGTGGTGCTGACTGAACCTTGGGCTAAAAAGGATTTAGAAATACCAGTTGTTCCATCCCTGAAGCGTGCAACCTGTAACCTCTGGAAAAAACTTTCACTCCAGACAAACAGATATGCTTAAGGTAAAAAGAAATTTTATTATTATATAGTCATCTTAGACTTTTTCTAAATGTGGGCAGAGCATGGTAAGTAAGTGGCTGGATGTCATTCAATGTGTCTGATAGAAACTTCTATCAATTCTTTTATTACATATTGATTGATTAATAGCACTGTGTGACTTGTTCTGTTGATATAGAGGTAAATAAAATGTGGTTACTTTCCCAAGGAGCTTACAGTTTCTTAAGGAGGCAGCAAGGAAACGTTTATACAGCAATGCAATAAATAGTATGTTGAAGACAAACACCATAAGAAATAATTCCTCTACATCAGAAGAAATTTCTTGGGTGGCCAAATCTTTAGGTAATATAGAAGCCTATAGATGGAAAAAACAGTATTTTTATGTATTTACCACCAAAACATGTTACCAGGACAATCTCTGAAGTATCTAAAAAGTATAAACAATTATATATTGAAAATAGGTTATTGTCTAAATGAGTAGTATGGAATTTTTTTCACTGAGAAAGGCTTATTTGTTGCAACTATTATATAAAATATATTGAATAGAATATAGTTATTTAGGTTTAAAATTATATACTGCCTTATTTCTTATATACCAGATACGTTTCAAATGGATCAAAGATTTAAATTGTGTTAAAAAAAATAGTGCCATGACAGAACATGATGACAAAGTTGTATTCATTTTATATTTTCTTACTGAAAGAGTCATTTCTATGGGAACAAAAAGGCCAAAAAAAAAAAAAAAAAAAAGATAAAATGTAGTTATTGTTCTGCAGAGTAGGGAAATGCAAAGGACCTGAAATAGCTAAAACAGTCTTGAAAAGAAGAACAAAATTGGAGGACTGATATTGCCTGATTTCCAGCCTTATTGTAAATTATAGTAATGAAAAAGTGTTATATTAGGATAAAGATATACATATAGGTGAATAAAATAGGTGAGCTCACATATACAAATAACTTTCTTTGACAAAGGTACAAAGTCAAGCGTTTTCGGCAAAAGGGACTGGAATAACAGGACATCTATATGCAAGAATAAATAAATAGAATGACACTTAAAGTAATGAAAAGATTAGCCACAGAATGTATCCAGAATTTTATGTATATATATAATTCACAAAATTAAATAAGTAAGCAAGCAACACAACTTAAAAAGTGGGCGAAAGATTTTAAGAGACATTTCACTAAGGAGGATTTGTAGGTAGTAAGTCTCATCCACCCCGTGGAAGTATAAAATGGTACAATAACTTTGGAAGACGTTTTAGCAATGTATTAAAATGTTAAATTTATACCTATGATCTCATAGGTATTTACTCAGAAATAAAAGTGTATGTCTATACAAAAACTTGTCATGAACATTCACAGAAGCTTTATTTGTCATAAGGAAAATCAGGAAACAAACCAAATGTCCATTAACATATAACTTTACTGATACACATTACGACATGGGTAAATCTCAAAAAAATTACACTGAGGGAAAGATAAAGAATACTTAATGATTCCATTTAGACTACACACTAGAAAATGCAATCTAATCTATAATAACAGAAAGTATATCAGTGGTTACCTGAAGAAGGGGGACTGGGGAAGGATGGGAGGGAGGGATTACAAAGAGAAACTTAGAAACTTTTGAGAGTGATGTATATGCTCATGTTTTTAAAAAAATTTACTAACTTTATTGAAGTATAGTTGAGTTACAATGTCCTGTCCATTTCTGCTGTACAGCAAAGTGATTGAGTTTTACACACACACACATTCTTTTTCATATTCTTTTCCATTATGGTTTATCACAGGATTTTGAATATAGTTCCCTGTGATATACAGTAGGACCTTGTCGTTTATCCATCCTATATATTACTAGTTTGCATCTGCTAATCCCAAACTCCCAGTCCATCCCTCCTCCACCCCCTCTTCCCCTCGGCATTAATTCATTTAATGAACACAGGTTCATTTGTGTCATATTTTAGATTCCACATATAAGTGATATCATATGGTATTTGTCTTTCTCTTTCTGACTTACTTCGCTTAGTGTGATAATCTCTAGGTCCATCCATGTTGCTGCAAAGGGCATTATTTCATTCTTTTTTATGGCTGAGTAGTATTCTGTTGTATTGTACATATATTGTACATATATATATGTACCACATCTTCTTTATCCATTCATCTGTTGATGGACATTTAGGTTGTTTCCATGTCTTGGCTATTTGAATAGTGATGTTATGAGCATAGGGGTGCATGTATCTTTTTGAATTATAGTTTTTTTCTGAATATATGCCCAGGAGTGGGATTTCTGAATCACATGGTAATTCTATTTTTAGTTTTCTGAGGAACCTCCATACTGTTTTCCATAGTGGCTGCAGTAACTTACAATCCTACCAGCAGTGTAGGAGGGTGTCCTCTTCTCCACACACTCTCCAGCATTTGTTATTTGTAGACTTTTTAGGGAATTTCCTGGTGCTCCAGTGGTTAAGACTCCACACTTCCACTTCAGAGGGCCCAGGTTTGATCCCTGGTTGGGCAGGTAAGATCCCGCAAGCTGCTCGGTGCAGCCAAAAAAAAAAAAATTGTAGCTTTTTTAATGATGGCCATTTTGACCAGTGTGAGGTGGCACTTCACTGTAGTTTTGATTTGCAGTTCTCTAAAAATTAGCAGCGTTGAGCATCTTTTCATGCCTGTTGGCCATCTGTATGTCTTCTTTGAAGAAATGTCTATTTAGGTCTTCTGGCCATTTTTCAGTTGGGCTGTTGGTTTTTTGTTGTTGAGTTGCATGAGCTGTTTGTATATTTTGGAAATTAAGCCCTTGTTGGTCGTATCATCTGCAAATATTTTCTTCCATAGGTTGTCTTTTCATCTTGTCTATGGCATACGCTCATTGTCTTGACTGTAGTCCATGGCTTCTTAGGTGTATACATATTTCAAAACTTATCAAAATTTTGTTTTAGATATGTGAAGTTTATTGTATGTCAATTAAACATAGATAAAACTGTTAAAGGATAATTTTTTTATTCAAATATTTTTCATGTGGGAAATACTATTATATATATTATATTAGAATACACATATATATGTATTTAGAGAGAGAGAGATGTGTTTTGATTTAATTTATCTGCCTATTACTGTGCTACTCAATAGGGGTAATTTTTGAATTTACAGATGCCTTTATTATGTACTCTGGTGTGTGTGTGTTTGTGTGTGTGTGTGTGTGTCTGATTTATGTGGAGAATCTCAGGACATAGCAATGTTCACTGGACAAACAGTAACAGCGGCTCAGTTAAAAACTGTTGCATGTCATTCAGTTGTCAATTCTGTTTACCTTTAGTTGTGCTCAGACCAATAGGAGTTACAGGAAGGAAGATCTCGAGAGCTTACACACGTGTGTGTGTGTGTGTGTGTGTGTGGTGTTGGACAGGGTTTCAGTGATTTTAAGTCTCTAACCAGAGCTAGAACCATGTATGTGGTATATTTACATATGCAGGTCTGTGGACGTCACAATTGCCTACTGAGGTGGTATGGAAATGAATACACTGCTTTCCAAAACAAAATACACACACACTCTACTCAAATGTTTGTCTTTAATAAGAAGCAAGAAGACATGATCCACATAAGAGCAGTAAACAAAGACCCCAGGGTCATTGACGCTTCAGGCCTTTGAACTAACAAACACAGACATTCGGAAGCCTCACAAGCAGTTGGGACTAGGTTTTCTATCTGATGTGGGAGATGTTTTGTGAAAGGTTTGGAGAACAAGCACCTCCTTCTCTCCATACCCTTATTTCAGCAGTCTCTTAAAAGCCAGGGAAGGGAGCACAAAGCCAAATGTGCCTGATACCGCTGGCAATACTGATATCACGTTTGCTGTATCTACATAGTTCTGTTTCTAAAATAACAGACTTGCATTGTGTGCTGTCATGGCTGTCTATTTTCTTCTCTTTCATTTCTTTTTTTATGTTTTTGAAGTGGCTTTGATGTGTGAATGCAAAGGAACACATGAAGAGGCGTGGGGGAGTGGTGAATGGCACCCTCTAGGCTACAGGTTGTTTGTCCATCAGACATAATCACGCTCTGCATTAGAAAACTTTCAAAGCTACCAGCAAAGCTTTAAAATACTTTTTTTCTTTTTTAAATCATGAATACACATGAGCCGTTTCACAGGTTGTGTTTGTAATTAATAGAAGGCCTAGGGTATCCTTCCTCTAAAAGATGTGTAGACACAAAGCCAGTCCTTGAAATTATCAAGGCGTTTGTCTCAAAACCACTCAGGGAAACAGTCTCAACTCCCAGTGCCCGGGACAGAGTCAGTCACACGCAAATAGCTACATGATGTTTCAGGAGAGCCAGGCTGAAGCTACAGTATGAGGAAACCGACATGTGCAGAGTCCAGCTACTGCCTTAGCATTTTCATATACACTCATATTTAACTCTCATCTGATCACTGGGAAGGAGCATATCATTTAGATTCTCATGATTTGACCAAAGATGCTTAGACGGGATAGAGGTGTATTTCTTTCTCACGTAGGGTCCTTGGTAAGAGTCCAAAGTGATTAAGGAAACTCCATAAAGTCAGTGGGGTCACAGCCTCCTTTTAACTTTATGCTTTGCTCTCCCTAGCACATGGCTTCCATCCTCAAGGTCACAAGACAGCTATTACAGCTCCAGCTGTTATAGCTGCATCCCAGGTAGGAATAACGAAAGGACAAAATGATGTGAAGAGACCTTCTTGAAGCCCCATTTCATGACTTCTACCTGTAATCTCTTAGTGGCAATCACTGTCATTCCAAATAAAAAAATCATGTTCTCTAACCAAATGATTGGGGAGATGAATACTGAATAGATAAGTAGCAGTCTCTGGCCGGACAGGAATAAGTATCCCAATTAAAAACGGAGTTTCAGTGAGATAAATGAACTGAACCTAGGTCAACACCGAGCCAGAGAATGGTGACAGCTTTCTGTGAGGAAAGTCGGTAAATATGTGGACCGCCAAGGTCAGAGCTTGAGCCTAAGCAGGGCCTGATGTTTGTTTGAGCTCATCTGCCATTGGGTTTAACAGGGGTCGAATTACATAAGCCAATTAGAATTAAAATGTTTGGATGGAGACAAACAAAAAGCCAGTGTGTGCAGGGAATATGGACCTGAGAAGGGCTATGGGGAAAGGGGATGTGAAGGAGAACTGTCACCTATCTGGGGTATCTTTTCCCCCAGATTGCCCCGTGAGCACACAACCGAACCTCATGTCATAAAGGGAGTTGACAAAAGGTGAAGAGGAATTCTATGAGTGTTAAGGTAGTTGGCCTCTGTCAACATGGAGCGGGAAAGGGGGTACCTAAGTGATTTTTTTTTTTTTGGCGATACGTGGGCCTCTCACTGCTGTGGCCTCTCCCGTTGCGGAGCACAGGCTCTGGACACGCAGGCTCAGCGGCCATGGCTCACGGGCCCAGCCTCTCCGCAGCATGTGGGATCTTTCCGGACCGGGGCATGAACCTGTGTCCCCTGCATCGGCAGGCGGACTCTCAACCACTGCGCCACCAGGGTAGCCCTAAGTGACTTTTTTGAAAACCCAGTGTGCCTTAAGCTCAGCGAGACCTTCAAGGAGGAGGTCAGCAACTTGTCAAGGGTTTGCAGCTTTTAGGGAGGTGTGTTCTTGCCACTGGGGACTGTCACCACGAACCTTAGAAACGTGGGGTCTGTGTGAAGATGTTTGAAGCTGCAGTCATGCCATCCCATGCTCCAGGTCGGCTACCAATGATGAGTATGTTTATAGCAAACCTTCCATACCCAAATCCTATCTGGACTTTGAAAAATCGATGATAAGAGGTATTTCCAGGGCTAGGAACCATATCCAAGGCTACTGACCTGCTAAGTCACTGACCTCGTCTGAATGTAAAATGTCATTGGAAGCTTGAACCATCAAACTGGTTAGCCTTAAGCCAACCCATGGCATGCCCACTCCCTGGGGATGCTTTGCATGTGGTGGGGCTGGCAAAGCCCCAGGCTTACAGGTTGATAGTTACGTGTGCTCAAATGTCCTTCTCTCTTACACCCTTACCCCCATATTTCTAAGGAAGTTTTTTATGGCCGTAATATATATCACCACGGATGACAGTTGTACTGGAACTAGTAAGTGCTCTAAATAATAACATCATAAAGTTTTTGTCATTACTCTCTGCACTACACCCTCTCCTTCATGTACTTTCATCCTGTCCATCAGTCCTCTTAGTACTAGGTAATTTAAAAAACAAACAAACAAAAAACTCCTGCCAATAAATCTGGTAACCAGTGAAACATTTGAGACACACACTCCCAAAGTTGTTTTTTCATCACTGGTGGATTACTAACAATTTGCCAATGAAGACTTTCTTTTAATTATTGGGGAAAAGGCACTTCTTAATTAATAGAGAGGAGGATTGGTTTCATCCCGATTAGTGATTGCTGGGAATGTGTCCCAGGCCCACCAGGCAGACGCTATTTAAAGTGAGCATATTATCAACAAAATTAAGCAGCTCGGGGTTGAGTCCTAATAAGGTGGACCATGGTAATTAAATTGAGGTTTATAGATGGAACATCTTCTGGGGGTCCAAGAACTCAAAATGTTGATACAGTCTCTTCCATAACTTTCTCCGCTTCTCAGTAGGGTCCATGATGATAGACATGTGTATGCAGTAGTCTCAGGGGTCCCTGTCATCCCAGGCCCCACAACACATACCTGCTTTCACCGCATGGCGGTACAGTCATCTGTCGTTATGAGGCTCAGACCTATGGCCAAGGGAGCCAAAGCCCTGAGCTGAAGAGACACCTGGACTAGTGCAACTAGCTCTCTCTTCTCATCTCTTACTACAGAATGCTCAAAGTGTTCGTGTCGCCTCCTTGGTCTCCTCCGTCCTCTGTGCTCACAATTCATATTTTCCTACTGCTCACCCTGACCTCCACTTCCTTCCCTTGCTCTCAGAATTGTCCATGGCGGTGTCTGGAATTGTGCCTCTGTATTTAACAAATATCCTTCCATTCCCATTCTCAGCCAGTTTTTTTCTGAGTGCTTCCTCCACAACCCCTTCCCTTCTTGAAACCTGACTGTCCATTGTTGACACACCTTCTCCAGGAAAAGCTGATTTTTATGTTTTTTCCCCATGCCCCTCATGCTCTGAAAGTAGGTTTGGTGTCCTACTGATTACCCACTGCCCTTCTGATAGCATTTATTCCTTCAGTTCTTGAAAAACAAAATACGATTCTTTGAGACACATTATAACACAATGAATTCTATCTAGGCTGTTGTTACCTACAGACTCTTTCACACCTCATCTTTTATGACATCGTTGGCTTCCTCCAGTTCTACAATGGCCTTGACAGCCTCATCTCCATAATTTTTTCTGTCACCACATCACATCCACCCACTTCCATGGCCACACCTGAGACATAATCATCACCTCTATACTAATTCCATTGCTCTGCTCTCAGAAATCTTCAACTCCTCCTGACTGACTTGTTCCATTACACCTACCCTCATCTGCTTTTATTAACCTCATGAGCATCTCTAGTCTCTTAATCCCTCCTTTTTTTTTTTTTTTTTTTTTGAAACCACTGCGCCACCAGGGAAGCCCTTAATCCCTCCTTTTTTATGCCAGACAAACAGCCCTAATATTTTCATTTCCTCCTTAATGCTGCTTCGATTCTGGGTCCATCAATACAATAATATCAGTGTACCTCCACATCACAGAGCGTAAAGGATATTTCTGAGTCCTCATGTCGCGATATTGAAATCTCAACAATATGTCATCTTGTTGAACCCACCCTCTCTAGTTTGGCTTCCTTTTCCACTGGACATCCATGGTGTATCGCACTATGCTCACTTCCCTCCTATCCCCTGGCTACTACTTTGTAGTCACGTTTGCAAGCTCAGCTGCTGCTTCTCAGCCATTAAATGTTAGAGTACTTCCACGTACTCTCTCAGGTCCTTTTCTTATATCACTTTGTACTCTCTTCCTTGGCAACATGCTTTTACCATCTATGTGCACAGGACGTCCAAATTTTTAGCTGGAGCTCAAACTCTCCTGTGAACTCTAGGCTTTCGTAACATCTTCCCATGAATGTCTCAACAGCACATTACATTCAACTTGCTGACAGCCGAAATCCCAGTGATTCCATTTAACCTGGTTATCTTCCAGTGTTCACTTCTCAGGCTAACACTCGATCACCATCAAGTTCCATAGGCTAAAAGCCTAAGCCTCCTCTCTAATGCTACTCTCTTCCTTATTTGCCATTTAAAAAATTTGATTTGGGGCTTCCCTGGTGGCGCAGTGGTTGAGAGTCCGCCTGCCAATGCAGGGGACGCGGGTTCGTGCCCCGGTCTGGGAAGATCCCACATGATGCGGAGCGGCTGGGCCCGTGAGCCATGGCCGCTGAGCCTGCGTGTCCGGAGCCTGTGCGTCCGGAGCCTGTGCTCCGCAAAATTTGATTTCCAGTCTGCCAGATCCATCCATTTCCTTTCATCTTTGTTTCCATCATAATAGTGTTACCGTTTATGATTTTGTGGACTAATGCTGAAGAATTTCCAATCCAGTAATGCCATATGTTTAATCCTTTACATCTTTTCTCCTCTGTAGCTAGTGTTCTTTTCAAACTGCAAGTCTGATGGGAACCTCAGGCTCTCCCACCCTTCACTCTCCACTGTTAAAACCCATCAGTGGCTTTCGGTTACTAAGCTGGATTTTCCAGAGGCAAATTGTACCACATCTCCTTATTCTCATTACTCTAGCCATTTGTTCATTCTTACTTTTACTTGAATATGCTAATGAATATGTGTGGATTGGCTTAACAAATACATGGTACATAATAAATGTGTAGTTTAGTGAGACTGCAAATCGTGTAACAACTTTTCAGCAACAGTGGTGCTGAAGAGACATCCTTTCCATTGCTCGGAGGTTCATTGGCACCAAATTGAAGTGAAAAGTGAGTTCTGTGCATCTGAGTCCACAAAAGAGGGTCCCTGCCTCTCTGTCCAGCCTCCTTACCTCCCTCAGCAGCGGTCAAAGCATAGCCTCAGGCCCTGAGGAAGCTGGCAGGCTTGTGAGAAGATTCTCACGGCCAGCCCCTCCCTATGTGGCACACAGATTTTTGTCTTTCTACAAAAACATGTAATAGCCTAGGGGCAGTGTGAGGATTCTGAGTATAAACACTGCCCAGAAGTGGCCCTTTAATGCCTCAGGTCCATGACAGACATGACAAACGATGTCCTCACCACAAGTGGCAGGGCCGATGATCTGAAGCTTTCCAGCTGCCACTGACTTAGGTTTCTCAACAGTGGAAGGCTCAGCACATGGCATCCACAGACTCTAATGAGATCTTTAGCTCAAATGCTTTAACTCTATGTGCCACCAGCTGGGAAGAAAGGCTTGCCTTTTTCTAACTCATAGGGTAGAGAGAATCTCAAAAGGAGAGGCCAAAAAAAAAAAAAAAAAAAAAAAGCAGGGACTGGGGGTGGTACTTGAGAGAGGAGGAGAAAGTAGACCACCATGGCTGGGCAGCGTCAAGCCCCACTCTTGGCAAAGGGCATCAGGAAGCTGATGTGTGCTTGCTTCCCGCCGTCACTCTGAGCTCAGAAAGACAGGACTCAGGATCATTGGAGAGCTTCATGGTTCCACTCAGAAGTCCTCACTAACCTCCAGAATGCCTCTCAGGAGACGTGGTTGTAACATTCCAGATAATTTAACATTTTTATGTGCAAAGGTACACATGCACACACACAAGCAAGAAGTTTTAGAGACAAAACTGGTAACATTCCAAAAATTTTGATTGAGCACCTACTAATTGTAGATACTTGTTAGGCAGTGGAAATATTAATAAAAAGTTACTCTGATGTTAAGATGTTTGGAGACTAGTCCCAGAACAAAGTGTTCTTTGGTTGAGGGCAGTGTACAGTTTTCTAATGATTATCATTTTTTTGAGTTGAACAAAGAGTGAACTTTTGGTACTTTATTTTCCTGGTTCTTCAGTTTAATTTTGCTACCCAAACTCCCTCCCAATTATGGTTTATTTATTTCTGAACTCCAGAACTCCCTGACAATTTGCAGTAGTGAGATTTTTATCTTTCCAGTAACTGCTGGAAAGCAAATTCCAAAACATAAAGAAAGTTTGCCATTGGCAGAAATGGTCCATATGAGACACATTTATCAAAAATGAGAAATAAGATGGGTTTTTTTGTTTGTTTTTTGGTTTTGTTTTTCACTTTTTGGCACCCAGGTGACGAGAGACTTTTCCAATTAAAAATTACTTTACTGAGGGTTGTTTTGTCAGAATAGCCGCAAGATTTTTTTTAATTAATATATTGTTTCCTAAAAGGTTCAAGATAACTTTGCTTATGGTGATTAGAAAAACACTTACTTGTTCTCCTTGCCTTCTTCCCTTCCTCCCTCCCTCCTTCCTTCCTTCCTTCCTTCCTTCCTTCCATCCGGCCATCCATTCATCCATTCATCCATCATTTCTTCCCACCCTCGCTTCTCATTACTCACCATTTCTCCTTCTGTCTCTTTGCCCTGGTTTTTCACATCTCTGTTTAAGTCTCTCTCTTTGTGTCTATCTTTCCTTCACAAGTCAATAAATATTCTTCTTAGTCCCCACTTCAATACACAGAGAACAGACACACAAACACACAGAAATACAAACATACAGCAGAAACAGATACAGCGGAAGTACACACACACAAACTCACTCTCCCCAGGTTCACAGAGAACTGTTAGAGATGGAGTAACACTTGTAATTATTAGTTAGCTCATTAATGCTTGCTGTCTGCTTCTGTGTCATTTTTCTATACCCAAATGACCAAGTATGGCTATAACGATTTGGGGACAGAATACCTACTTTTCTTGAAACCTGTAGGAAGATCCCTCACTCCCACTAAGAGGCTTCAGTCACTGCCTTCCTACCTCAGCTTGTTTGTCTAGCAATAGATTTAAAGAGCATATTTAGTGTGAAACTGAAGAGAAACTTAGGGTCATAAGCCTCAAGACTCACAAAACAGGGCTCTTCCCCTGTGGATCCTAAAGCTTATACAATTCTGTGGCCCTCTTTAAGAAGAGAATACAAATTTACAAACGTAAAAAGTTACAAGTTACTGGAGATTTGGAGATCCAGGTCTCCTCTTTGCTCTCCTTTTAAGTAATGTATTTTTAAAAACTGCTTACGCAGAAAGTTTCCTGAATGCAACCTGGCTTCTCCTCTCCATTTAGAACACTCTGCATTTCCCATCAACGCCCAGCCTCAGGGGATCATACAAGAGATGGGTCCTGAACTTTGGCTTCATTCCCTGCACAGTATATCCACTTCTGGTGGGGAGTGTGCCCAGGTTCCCGGTTTCCTGCTCAGATGGAGAGTGACTGTGATAATGGGTCTGAGACCACAGATTCCCTTGTCAGTGAGTCAGACCGGCTTCTTGCCAGTCCATGGCCCCCATGCCCTGAGGTCCTCATCAGCACCTTGCAAACCTATCCTGCTTCAGGGCACTGTAGCCTCTAAACATCTGCAACACCTGGGACTTCAGCACCTTCCTCTTAGTTACCTCACTCTCAGTAAGCCCTGTTGTTCTAGGAGGATTTACCTCTGTCTGGGTCCCTACCCTGGGTGGTATCAGCCCCATAGGTTGTTGTGTCTTAACGTGGCCTGAGAAGCCAGAGAATTCTGGCCAGTTTTTTTTTTTCTGCAGTAGGGGGGCCTCTCACGGACGCGCAGGCTCAGCGGCCATGGCTCACGGGCCCAGCCTCTCCGCGGCATGTGGGATCTTCCCGGACCGGGGCTCGAACCCACGTTCCCTGCATCGGCAGGCAGACTCTCGACCACTGCGCCACCAGGGAAGCCCAGGTTGTTGTGTCTTAACGTGGCCTGAGAAGCCAGATAGTTCTGGCCAGTTTTTATCAAAGTAGGGATTAGGTAATTTTCAGGAACTGCCCAGAGCAAGTGTCTTTGACCGCTAATTCAGCAGCAGATGGCCTGAAGAGCTTTTCCCTGGCCTGTATTTGTCATTTTTTGGCATGCTGAGGACCACTGAGGGTGCAGGGAGCAGTGGCTTAGTGGGTCCTGTCCTTTGAGGGCTGTGCTGTACAGGGTGCAGGGCTTACAGAGATCTGAGTTCTAGTCCTGGCCCTGCCACTCACTGGCTGTGACCTGGGACATATCTCTCATCCTTATTTTGTCCTTTGTAAAATGGGGTTAAGGACACTTCACAGGTAGCGGAGGAGCTGATCGCAGACTGGTGAATGAACTCAGCTGAGGTTACATACCTGTTCAAAAGTAAAACTGCCTTAGGGTGCTCTAATATCACATGTGTCATTGCTTTACAAGATGAGTTGGGAAATCATAATTAGGCAGCAGCCGAAAATAACTTGAAGAAGTGCTGTCATCCATTTCTCATAGGTAAATTTTGATGAGTTTAATTAAATGAGTGGGATCTCTTTCTTTTTTGCTTACCTCTAATCTCTTCTTCTCTCTGTCTTTCCGTCTGTCTCATATCGGAGTAGGTATGTTCCCCAAATTTCAGACCTGAATTATTGTGTTGTGGGTTTTTTTTTTTTCATATATTCTCTCCTTACATACCTCTAATATTAGTGACACTTGCAGATTTGCTTTTCCAGTCCCGGCCCACCTCTTAGGCCATAGCCTGCATCTCCAGATAATGACTTCCTTTCTGCCCTCTTTCGCTCACTCTATGTAGCTTGCATATTGCCAGTAGAACTTGATTCTGTGAATTTGTAAAATAGGGGAAACTACATAGTCAAGAAATTCAAGACACTGTCTTTGAAGTACTGAGAACTTGGGAAGAAGTAGGCCTTGGCCAGGCAAGGAGTTTCAAGAAGAAGATATTTGGAATTCGAAGTGGCAGAGATTTCTGAGAGATCAGATGTGAGAGTGAAGAAAAGCAAGGGGTCAGGGAGGCCTCCTGGGTTTCTGGCTTGGGAACTGGGTGGGTGGTGGTAAGGCCCACCGAGATAGGGCACGCTGGAGACAATCCAAGGTTTGGGGAGATTGGACTGGGGCCGGGGGGCAGCATCAGCTATGAATTTTCATCTGGCTTTCAGACAAGTGGAGTTTGAAGTGACTTTGAGGTATCTACGTGAAGATGCCAACTGGAGAGTTAGGTCTGGAGCACAGGGGAGAGGTCTTCAATGACAATATGAACGGCCTCTTTCAAATTGGTGACAATTTCAGCCAGAGGCATGAGTGCAAATGCTCAAAGAGAAAGAATATAGAGGCAGAAGAGAGCCTAGGACTCAACACTGAGCCTTGGAACTTTAATAGTAAAATGGGAGTTTAGGAGAATGATTTGATCAGTGGAACATAAAAGTTGGCTCCATAGTGTCCGGTGATCATTAGGGTGGTCATATGATTTATTGTCCAAACTGGAAAATGTTTAAGAATGAAAGGGTGCTAACCAGATAGAATACCAAGGCAACACATATAAACTGGGACTCTGGGCTGCAAATCAGGGATAGAAGGTAGTTGGATTTATTCAGATTGGAATTATGACAGATATACATGCCAGGAGAACAGGGAGAGAAAATAATTTAGAGTATTGAATTAATCAGAAAATGCCATCTCATCTACATGCTTGCCTACCAACTCTTTCTACATTCTGCTCCCTAAACTTTCCACGCCACATCTTTTTTTCATTTTGCCACTTTCCTGCTCAGAAAAATTTCAGTGGCTCTCAGTTATCTAGGATAAAGTTCAGAATTCTTAGCTTGGAATTTGAAACCCTTCTTGTTCCATGTGGCCAATCTTCCTAGTCTGTCACTTACTCATTCATTCTCCTGTAGAATTATACTTGCCTTTTCAATGATACTTAAATATGCCTTAAACATTACAATCTCTAGGCTTTTAATAAGTGGTTGAATCCAATCCCCTTCATGACCTTAGCAATGAGTGGTCCTTCAAATGAGGCATACCACTCATTTGAATCTATTAAAAGGCTGGCTCATCAAGAAGTCTCCTCATGTCTGCCAACCTTTAGAGCACCAGTTCTGAGGGAGATGTATTTATGGAAGGTGCCAATTCTGTTCTTGATGGAAAGTCTCGAATCTCTCAGATGAAGGCCAGTTTTTTCCACAGTGAGTTCTGCATTCTATATGTGATGTACGATAGTTCACTGGTAAACAGGCAGAGAAGTTCATCTTTTGTTTACATGCCTGGGCAAGTCTAATTCAGTGGCAAAACTCTATGAATCCATAATTTCATTCCCATGAAAGCTTCTGGAACTCCGCATTCAATTGTGCTGGCAAGACTTTTAGAGTGAAAGAAAAACACATGTTGGAATTAAAGAGGTGTATTATCATTCAACAGTATCATCAAAATATCTTTATTTTGCTCAAATCAATAGCAAAAATCTTTAGACAGTCTGTGTGCATTTTAAAAATGATTGTAATAACAAAATTGAATTTGTCTCTTTATTTGGAGGACGAGTAATTGTAGCATATAAAGTACCACTTTGATAGAAAATTAAAGCATCCATTTGGATTGCTTTATAGAAAACCAAATTGTTTTTTCTTCTGCTAAGGATGTTTGCATTTCTTGCTGCTCTAAAGGTGACAGGCATCAGAGGACCCCTTGGTGCCGTGTCCCTGGACCAAAGAAGAGGATGAAAATCCTTTTCTTTGCCATTTCCATCTGTTGTTCCCTAGTACAAGCCCCTGAATTTTGATTTTGTCCTTGAACAATGTGTCTTTTGTAGTTTTGAAATGCTTTTAGGGAGAGTTAATACACTTCTTGGCCTCTGTGTCATCCTGGGGCAAAGGGAGCTTCGATCAGGCTTCTTTGTTTTCTTAGGTCTCCCGACTCTTCCAATTTGTGCAGTGTTTGTGCTTGAGAAGATCTCTAGCCAATGTCTCTTTTAATCTTTTTTTAAAAAAATCTTCCCTTTACTTCTTCATAATCATTTTCACTTGAGCTTGCATGTAGACATTGAGAGTTTCCTTTTGTTTTCTTCAGCGTAGGTTTGTGACTCTGTACTTTTTGTGACTGATAGATACCTTTACAGGCAATAAGATCTTCTATTCAAAAGTGAAGAGACATGAAAATGAACCTCTTCTGTTTCTTTCTCAGGCTTTTCTTCCCCCATGGATCATTTTCTTCCTCTTATTATTTTCCTCCCTGAATATCTTTTCATAGAGTTGAACATCGCTTAAATTATAGAACAGCAGTGGAAACACCCAGCCTTCTTGTCAAAGAGATCACTCCTGCTTCCTGATGCACATGGCATTAGCACAGCCAGGACCACCGACTCTGGTGCCTATTGCACTTTGAGAAGTCCCTTTCATCAGAAGAATGTTGAAGAGATGAAGACATAACTACAAAACACAGCACCATCCTGTATTTTCCTGGACACTGAGCTATTCCCAGTTCTTAAGTAATTGCTTTTTCAAGAAATTTCCTTTCTCTTCTTAAAGTCCGATGTACATATATAAAATGAGGGACTTACAAACATGCCATTCATTTACTCACTCTCCAAGATGGACAGAAATGGAAATTTGGGAATTGTAGTAGGATGACCTGGGTTCAAATCTTGATATTCTTGTTTTTGTGATTCTGGCTGGGTTATATAGAACTCCTTGAACTTTAGTGTCATCATCCACAAAAGTAGGATAACGTTACTTTATAGGAACACTGCAGGGATTGGAAGAGACGATAGTTGTGCTGCTTTACACATAGGAGATGCTCAGTAAGTGTTAGATCTTTTCTTCCTGGGACGCACCCTCATTTCCACTCTCCACCTTCATCTGGACAGGTGTGCTGTCATAGGCAGAACTTTGTGACCAAAGCCTATCATAAAACTAGCATATTCTTCATGAAACTGACATCTCATAGCAGGTGGTATATTGCATTTAATGCTAAGGTAAATAACCATTTACATTGTGTACATATATATATATATTTTTTCTGTTCTAGGGGAAACAGAAATGTTGGATTTTTATAATAACTTGGAAATAAGACTCTCTAATGTCAAAATGAAGAGAACAAAATAATATAATAGCTAACACATAGCACTTTTTATGTGTCAGTCACTATTTTAATCTTTTACATAGTAGCGCATTTAATTCTTGTCATGACTGACTACATAATTTCTAGGACCCAGCGCAAAATAAAAGTTCAGAGCCCTTGTTCAAAAATGATTAAGAGTATTTTATGAAGTTCAGGGCCCTTCAAAGCACAGAACCATGTATAACTGCATAGGTCACATACTCCAATCATCACATCAAGCCCTTGAGATAAAAACTATCTTTTCATTGTAGATAATGAAGTTGAGATACAGAGGGAAAAGTTAACTTACTAAAGATTATGGAGACAGGAAGTGGTGAAGCTGGATTCCACTGAGGTAATCTGTGTCCAGAGACTGTGTCCTTTATCTACTTTAAAAACAACAAAAAAAAGTTTTTCATTGATGTAATGACATTCAGCTTCAAAATCATTTTAGCTACATTATTTTATGAAATAATCTCTATGAAAGTCTCTACTTTGACATTGTCATATAATATGCTATATTTATCTACATAATTATCAGTGCCCTGGTTCGTACAAGTTGAGAAAGAGCTAATGGAAAGTATTATCCGTGTAGCTAACAACACCAAAACTTATATGGAACTTAGCAAGTACCAAACAGGGCTGTTCTAAGCACCTTATATATGTTAACATCCTATGCATTTCCCTAACCTTCTACGAAGTTGGTGCTAGTATGGCTATCGTATTTTAGATGAGGAAGTTGGAAGATACATGTTTTGAGCAAAGCCACATGCCTGAGAACTTTTGAGGCTGGAATTTTAACCCAGGTAGACTGGTGCCAGAGGCTGGATCTTAAATACCACCCTCTGCTCCTCTCTTGACTACGAGAGGCATCAGGTATGTCATCCTTTTAATCTTATCCACTGCTGAATTATGACTGGCAGATTGCCTGACACACTAGATAACCAAACAGTATTTGATGAAGTAATGAATAGGTTGAATGTTTTTAAAATTAAAATTTTATTTATTCAAGTAATACCAGAAGGCATGCTCCTTGTAAAATGCTAAAAAATATTCGAAGAAAAGCAAAAACTTCCTCCCCCAATCTTAAACTCCTTCCCAGACCACCCTTTTCTTCCTTTGTCATAATTTGAATCTTTAGTCTCTGGACTTATTTAGTAGAGACCAAGATATTCAGTGGTGTTCAGTGTTTATGAACTGCCATTGATCATGGTATGAACTGACAAAGTTGATGTTTGCTCTGAGTATTCAAGGTAGCGCAGTAGGATTGTGTATATGATGGAGCTTTATTTAGAGCCATTTCTTTGACTAGAAATGCATTAAAAAATGCCCTGGTTTCACGATGCAGCATCAGTAGAATTGAAAGTGCAGTATTATGCAAATAATTACAAGCGGCTTCGATTTCCGTTACCATCCAATCCCTGACGGAAAGCTCCTTACCCAGGGGTGTTAGCCACATGACCACGGTGGCTGCTGGAGTTTAAGCTTTAAGCTGTTGTAGGCAAGAGTTTAAAGTCCGGGCAATGGGGTGAGTTTCTTTCTTTCCAAATTGTTCATGCTGTGTTCTCTGTAGCCTTGCAGCCCAGCCTTTAGACAAGATACTACCAGACTATATATTTCAAAGAAGACTATAAGATTGAAATATAACTGGGGAATTATTCTTAGTTGTTAAGTTTTTCTTGTGATAAGAGATGATGTGGGCAGAAAACTGCCTTTTGGGTGGCGTTACAACTCATTTTCCTCCTTTGTAAACTGGAGATTATAATAGTGTCTATGCCGTAGGATTATGGTAATATGAATATGATGCCATCAATGCGAAATACCTGGTGTGCTGAAAGTCTCAGTAAATATTAGCTATCAAAAGCATTTTATAAGCTAAATAAAATTAAAATAGACAGGAAGAGCAATTTCAGAATCAGAGGAAATCTTTTGCACTTAAGTCTAGTTGGAAATCTTAGGCCGGTGTCTTTTGGCTGAGAGCTGTTGAGAACCTCATTTGGGACTAGTGGAATACCTGTGCTCTATTACCCTTTTCTAGGACATAATAGTGTCCTGCAATCGACAAATGACATGTTTATCTTTCGTCAATAAAAGTGACATTCTAAAACGAAGGAGCTACTCTTTGGTATCCTTGCTATTTAATAATACGTTCATGAGTGAACTGACTTAGTAACATTAACTGGACGTATCTCGGGTAGATATTCTCCTCCGTGGCTGAGAGAGTGCTTAGAACACTTCCTGGCCCACGGTAGGTACAGAATAAATATTGGGTGATTTGCAATCCACTCTTCCCATGGCTTGCATCTCCTATAATATACCAGTGCTTGTTAGGCTCCTCACAATAGGATACTAAGCCCCTTTATTTCTCTCTCCCCAGTACCCAGCACAGGCTATGGCATGACCTCGGTTCTCAGTGACCACTTGCTAAATAGGATACTGGGAAAGAGAAGGAGGGGTCTCAAAGATACTGATAGCTTTCAAGAGTGATGAGAGCCATAAATTCAGAAGAAAATTTGGAGAATAAAAGATTCAGAAAGGTGACTCGAGTAGGAGGAGGGAAACGAAAAACTTTGAAGTACGCTTCTCTTTGAAGCACCGCGTCCTCTCACCATTAATGGTTTAGCAGCTACCCCTGGATTCCAACCTAAGCATGGCTCTGTCCTCACAGTCCTTGTCACATGCCTTTTTGGAGCTTCCAGTGTGTTTGTGAACATCATATACTGTTCACTTAGATAGAAGGTATCTGGTAGGTAGATAGATAGAGAATGATTTTATATTTATCTAGTGATGCGAAGTCTTGAAGTTTAGAGTCAGCCTGATTTAGGGTAAATTAGTATCACTTGTACATACTAGTTGAGTGATATTATACAATTTAGCAGAAATAACCCCTTTACGGACGAGGACTGCTAATTAGTTGATTCATTGTTTGTTTGGGTTTTTTTAAATTATGTTAAGCAGAAAAAGAATCCTGAAAATTCATATCTCTCTTAAATATCTTATGTTAGTTTGAAACATATAAATTTAGTTGTCAGTCTTTTAAGGTAGATCTAAGGCCTTTCTTGAGTATTGACCTGCTGATTGAATTTCTTGCAAAAATCACTATATATCAATATAAACTGTACACATAATATAATCTATACACATAAACTGTAATTTCCAGTTTCAGTTTCTTTATATAGGACAAGAACTAAAAATCTTGGCAAAGCGTGCTATGGGAAGGACGTGACAGAAGTTCAACACACTCCCCCTCCCAAATAGTTAGTTCTGTGAAGGTACAGACCGTGTTTTAATTTTATTTCTCCCCTCCTCCATCCTCCTTTTCCCCGTTTCTCTTTTTTTTTCACCTTGATCACAATGCCTACTAAAGGGCTTTGTATATAGTAGCTTCATGAGATGAAAGAATTAAATTAATAACGGATAAAAAATTCCCTACTATAACATTCAATGAAAATGTCCTTTTCATTATTGTTGTCATTATATTTATTATTTTGTTTTTAATGTTTTGTTTTTTTTATTATTATTATGTTGCTGCAGATGCAAAGTAAACTGGTGTCTTTAAACTAATATTAGAAAAATTGCTTGAGAAGGCTTAGATGAGGAGATTTTCAGCAAAGTTCCATGAATGGAAGAAATATAACTAGTTGATCCAGCCTAGACTTCTTCATATCCATAGAGTGATTAAAAAAACACTCTAAATTGGTTTAAGTTTTCTGGCCCATTCTATTGAAGTATGTGTTCTCATATGTAGTTTTTGCAAGTAATTGTGTTTCTGTGGCGAAATTGTTATGCTCTCAGAAAAGAATGAGGTGCGGTTATTTTAGTGCATAACTGTTAAGGGATTGAGCTAGAAAACCAACTTGCTTGCTTGCCTTATTTCATTTTATTTATTTCTTTTTATTTTTTCTTAAACTAAGCACAGGCAAATAGATATTGAGGAAAATGCTAGTCGTGGGCGAGAGCCCAGAGGTACAACTTGTCTGCATACTATCGAATTGAGTTCACCTCTTTGCAAACAGGATGCTTCCTGCAAAATTGCTTCTGTGTATACATTTAGAGTGTCCCTGTGTTCATTGTTTTAAGTATTGGGTTAGAGATCTCACCAAGCAATAAAGTGACATTAGCTTCCCATAGATGTGTAATCCTATTATATTTAGATATAAGAATATATTTTAATGAGTACAGATACAGAGATTAAAGTAGAAGAATTGAGGAAGCAGCCTGTTCCCTCAGGGATAATGGGTAATATAATCATTCTCTTGAAAAAAAAGCAGGTAACTTAGAAGTCTTCATTGCATCACAGTGGATGAAATTCACATTTTCATTTCTACCAAAAGGGATGGCCGCATGATTCCAAGCTAAGTCAGTTTAACATGTCTTTTTACATCATCACCAATTTTTGAAAAATGTTTAAACTTGAACCAAGAGGCAAATATATATAATGCTAGTTAATGCTTTAGGGGATATATCTTTAAATAGAAATCTCTCTTTCACTGCCATTAAAAACCAAATTTCAAGTTGAACTCTAGAAGTAAGCCAGTAATTACCATTAATGGAGCAGAGGAAACTGCATATTTTGGTCAATATTACTGCTCTTCATTCCTCTCCCTTTGATAATTAACTCCCATTATGTATGAGGCTCTCTAAGCCAAAGAAAAGGTTAGTAAAAGTCTTGACTGTATGCCAAGTACATCTTCTAAGTAACTGATGGAGAAAGACACTGTGGTCTGGATAAAAGTTCTAAAAGAACTTGAGAAGACAGAAGACATTCCACAGAGGAGGTGGGATCAAATCTGTGTCTTGCACTAGAGAGAGGAAGGAGATGGCATGAGGAAAAAAACTGTGTAGCAAAGGTACAGGAAATTGTTCCAGAAACAATTGGACTAAATTGGAATTGTCAGAAGTGTCAAGGAAATAGAATTGGGTAGATTCTTAAGGACCTTGAGTGCCATGATAAGGAATCAGACTTCAGAACATTTACAGTGTTTTTCAATAGGTGTGTGACTTGATGGCAGTGGGTCTGGGAAAATGAAGATGAGAAGGGGAAGGAAGATCTCCTAAGAAATTAGAAGGCCTTCATTTTGCATATTGAAAGATAAATGAGCAGAAGAATATGAAAAATGAATGGACAAGACTATAGACGACTGGATAGGTAGAGAGGCCCCCCAACCCTTAACCACAGTCTCATCTAGCAAGAGCCCAGCTATTTTCCCTATGCATCATCTCTGCTTCTCAGTGGCTCATGCAATTTTAAAGCAAGAAGAAATAATAAAATAATGATGAAGCAGATGTGCTGTGTAAGTGCACCCTGGGGTGAATAAATTATAGAAAGTACACTGTAGTACGATAGAAGGAAAGGAAATTACTGAGAGAAAATGGCCTCGTGTTTCTTATTGAGTTCAAACTCAGTTCTTCTTTAATTCAAAGAAAATAGGTACTCTTGGTCTGGTGGCCTGAAGGGGAGCTCAGGAACTTGTAGTACAGAGATGCCAAAAGGGACAGGGGAAAAAAAATGACCTCATTGTCTAGTCACCATTCCCTCTAAAGGTCAGCTCTCTACTTCTTGCCTCTGAATACTCTCTCTCCGGTATCGTACCCTGGCCACAAGAATATTTCTGCTACTTCTCCTGTTTAAAAATCTTTGATGACCCTTCCCCATGTCCTACAGTTGAATTCTGTTTCCCTTCCCTGGCACACAGGATTCTCCAGCACCTGCAGACCTCTCCTGCCCTGTAGCTGAGTCTTGTTCAACGGAGAGACTTGCTACTTTCAAAAGAACCAGGCACGTGTCGTTTCTTCTGCACATCGTCCTTCCCCTTATCATCCTAGGGTCACCCTTGACCAGATACTAGTGCAGACATCTTCCCAGGAAGCCTTCTTTGATCCTGTCCTCTCTCAGACCCATCCTACCACCCTAGCTCATGTTTATGATGCGATTGCTATCTCGTGGGTATTGTTCAAAGTATTTAACAAATATCTTACTTGGCCTTACTTGGCTGACAGCCCTCCTTTGTAATGCTACCTTGCACTGAATGTATCTCTGTCAGTGTCCAAATGTGCTTGTATATGTGCTTGTGCAGGTCTGTGCTCCCTTCCAAACCAGGAGAGTTCTGAAGGCAGGCACTTCTAGCTACATCTGGAAAATAGAAATGATCCCAACTATGATAACCCATATTTATTAATACTAACTTTGTGTTAGGCATGGTCCCAGCAGAGTTACATTTCACCTACCCTTCATGACAATTTTCTGAGACAGGTACTACTATTATCTCCAACTATATGTAACATGGGGTAGTGATGGTGACTACCACATAGGATCAAGTGAAAATTAAATAAGAATTAAACTTGTAAACCATTTAGCTTGAGCACATGAGACATTTCCAGAACTTTTTGCTATTATTATTCATACAAGAGAGGTCAGTAATATGTATATTTGACTCTGCAGTTAGCTCAGGATCTGAAATTCTAAGGGCCTTTCTTTTTTTTTTTTTTTTTTTTTTTTTTTTGGGGGGGAAAGGGGGGGGATTCACGGGCCCAGCCGCTCCGCGGCATGTGGGATCTTCCCAGACTGGGACACGAACCCGTGTCCCCTGCATCGGCAGGCGGACTCCCACCCACTGTGCCACCAGGGAAGCCCAGGGCCTTTCATTTTGATGTATTTTCTTTTTATTGCTTTTCCACACAATAAGATGCCCTTTAA
The DNA here is from genome assembly GCF_003031525.2 of Neophocaena asiaeorientalis asiaeorientalis. Classification (NCBI taxonomy): domain Eukaryota; kingdom Metazoa; phylum Chordata; class Mammalia; order Artiodactyla; family Phocoenidae; genus Neophocaena; species Neophocaena asiaeorientalis. Next base: position 4,457,478 of record NW_020172724.1, read on the forward strand.
ACTTGGTTTAGCAAAATCCCTAAAATCTGATCAATGTATATATGTCCTGGATGTATGAAAGAAGTAAGTATTTTGATTCCTAAGAGAACAATAAGCGAACCTGGCTGGGAGATGTAAATGTCAGTGAGGAATGGGTGATGGGACATAAAGCATATTCTTGGATTCCCAGAGAACCAAGCACTCAGGTCCTGATGGCTTCATGTTAAAGCGATGCAGGTAGAATCAATTTAGCATTCCTGCTGACAAGCTTCCATTCTCAGTAAGTAAGCCATCATAACCTCTGGAGCTGCCATCTTAGGTCAATCGAGGCATTTGGCCTCATTAACCACTTTGGATTCATCTTAAGACTTTCTTATTTATAGTCTTCCTAAGGCTTAATGGGCTTCAGAATGTACTTGGCCTTGGTTCACACTGAGTCTTACCAAGCCGTGTGCTTTTACTCAGTAGGCAGCCGTTTGACTGTCAGCTTTTATATTTTCCTCTGCAAGGCAAAGAAAGCCTTGCAGCTGCTCCTAGATGCCCAATTAACATTTCCATGTCACTGTATTCCTGCTTGTAGTTATTCTTTATGTCGTCTTTGTTGCCTCGATCATTGTAATAATTCTGACTTAGCTCTTCTCTATGCTTCAAGCGTATCAGATTTAAGTTTTTTTGTCATATAAATCTGATCTTTCAGTAGATTCCTGTGATTTTTTGGTCAGAAGTAGAAATTAAGCTAAATCTTGCAGAGTTGTCATGGTTTGGAAAGATAGAAGGAAGGATGCTGCAGTGCAGGGGAGTTTTGAGAGCAAAGATAAGAAGACGGGAATCCGGTTGGGTGGTGTGGATGTGTGTAGATATGTGTGGATAGAGGGCACACCAATGGATTAAGAGAGCGATATCAAGGGCAGGGTTGAGAGAATAAGATATACATTAGAATAAGCCAATCTGCACACCTTTAACTCAACCCCCCTCCCCAGCCATCCAGCAGACAGTCCCATCCCCAGATATGATCTTTGTTATTCCTGTACTCTGGATCTTCCAGTGAGTCTCCAGTGCCATCCGCTAAATTTCATATGATTTCTCCTGCCATTTTCAACTCGGAAGGGCCCAGCACAAGTGATTTTTCTAAACTAATCATCAGTTATTCCTCTCCCACCATGCATCTCACATTTTAGCCCCCCCTAACAACATGTGACTCATTGAACTCACCATGCATTCTGATCCCCACATCACCACCTGTGCCTTCTCCCCCTCTGATCTTCCACCTCTTGAGTGCTCTTATGGACTCCTATGCAGTATTTAACATACAGATAAAATATAACTCATAGTCTGTATCTTTCTCAGGCATAATTGTTCACTCCTCCACATGTGCATCCAGTGTCCTCGACCATACCTGTATTACAACACTTACTACAGCCTAATCTGTGTATGCACTTATACGTCTAACCTACCACCTAGGCTTGAGCTCAGTGAAGTTTTTATTCATCCATGTTCCCCTTAAAGTTTCTCATGGGGCCTGGCAGGTAGTAGGTGCTCAGTCAATGTCTGTTCAAGTGCTTTGAGTGGAGAATCACTGCAATTTTCCACTCTAGGAAATGTTGAGAACTGGTGGTATAATCAGACTGGTTATCGTTTAATTAATGTTTTCTACTGGAGACTTTTCTTTAATCAGTCTTCAAGGTTTTTCTGGTTAACAAATACTTTTGAAGATCCTTAGGGCCAAAATTATTTATAGAAAATCACTCCTGTGGTTGTTGGTCATTCACTTAGAAAGGATTTACTGAATGCTCCCAATTAATGAGCTAATTTCAGTTTCCTGAATCACAATAATATTTATTTCCCAAGAAATAAACAACTTTCTGCATATAAATTAGAGTTTTATTAAGTAGCAAGTTTATAAATCAATGATGTAGAATGGCATTCAGCTAGAACTAATCCATAAGTCTTTTTTAGTGAGAAATGAAAACGTGGCCTCAATAATTTTAGATACAATTTCCATACACTTCTGTGTTCGTGGACATTATAGATTGATTTCTGCTGCCGATAGACTTTGAAGTTGTTTAAGCGTATAAAAGCCCCGATGTAATTTTCTACAGATAGAAATAGCCCACTAAATACAACATTCTCATTTGTGTGTCTGAATCCCTACTCTTTTAAAACCCTCTCCATTCTCCCTTCAGCAGAGAGAATGTTTATGATTGTTAAGAAGGAATCCAACCTGATTTGATAAAATACTTTATTTTTGAAAATAAAGAAAACACTAGGTGGCACCTTATAAAATTATTACTCAAAACTGGTCAAATGTTGGCACTTTCATATGATTCATCCTACTATCGACAGTTCGATTCTTTAGGAGGAAAAATATCAATCCTAAAATCTTCAGGTAATTGCAAATGATATCTGAGAAAGAACTAGAATGTGAATGTTGCCATACTGAGTATATAATGTATGTTCATAACAACAATTGCAATCTGGCAAAACAAGGCATCATTCTTCTGCACTTTGAACACCAAGGCAGAATAAATTTAGGGTGTTTTCCATCCGTCAGTTACTGCATGTTACTCTGATCCTATTTGGAATGAGGAAACTCAGCTACCATTAGAACTACTATTAGCGTTGACTGTGACAGTCCACCAGATGCTCAGGACTGATAATCCAAGCCTCAGGTGAGCACCTATAGTAGTAGGATAGGTTATGCTTCAGTAACAAAAAAGCCCTCACAGTCATAGCAGCCTAACACAATTCACATTTAAGTTATGCTTATAGTGTTGGTGTGGGTTGAGTGACACTCCAGGGCAGATTTTGGAAGAGAAGAATATTGCAGGGTCTATGCAGGTTTTCATTGATTCAAGTGGAAATGACACATGTCACTTCCAGTTGCATTTCATTGGCTAGAACTATCTTCTGACTTAATTACAAGGGAAAAGGGAAATACAATGAGTGGAGAAAAAAGAAGAAAAGCAGATATGGGTGAGCGCTAGATATCTCTACCAGAGATTTTAAGACTATAGTAGACTTTGTACATTTTACTTAACATTTCTTCATTCTTGCTTGCCAACATTTTCCCATGATACATTGCTAACTGGGGCAAACCAAGATGAAAGTCTGAAACCCAAAGGCTGCCCTTTCCCAAAACGATTTCAGAAGACCAAGAATCTTCCTGATACTTCTTACCCCAAGAGGCATAAGTCCACATGGCAGGATTTTTCCCCATTAGTTGTCATCATTTTCATAATCCAATTCTGCACACATAAGGAGAATGAGCTACAGTGTCAGAGAGAAAGCTTCAGCTGTGCAGTAGGATGGCCCAGAAGAAAGCATGTATTGTACATGGAAAGAGAGTCTCTTATATTTAGAGAAAATTTAGATTTCAATAGAGTGATTTCCTTAAAATTGGCATTTTTTTCCCCCTTTCATTTCATAGGAAATTAGGGAATCTTAAGTCCAGAAGCAATTGTCATCCATTCTTTCTGCCTGGATGGGTGAGGATTGCCTCCCTATCAGCTCCCCCAAAGACCTAAGCCTCAAAAATTGACAGCATATAATTACATGCAGATGGAGAGGGGATTGGTTCTAGTTTGCATGTTTTCCCCCTAGCAAATGTGTTACTATCAAAAATGTGAGAGAAAACACCATTACCTATTATAAAGCAGAAGTCACAGTTCTATTTATTCTGTCATAAGATAAACTGAACAAAACTTTCATTGATACATAAAAACAGAAAACTTACGGAATCCTGTAAAATGAAACTGACAGCACTCCATTGCACTACCTTAATGTGACTGATCTTATGGACTCCCCTTCTTCATTGTACTACCTGAAAAGTTTTCATCATCTGAAACACAAATTTCTTACTTGACCTTCAGTATTTTATTATTTGCCGTTTTTACTGTATGTTCTCTATTTCTTTAGTTACTTGAAAAACGATGTCAAAATAGAGCTCATCTCTTAGATCACCATTACAGTCTTTCAGTGCCAATGTCTCCCTCATAGTCCCAGCCCATTCATTCTTTTTTTCAGTGTGTCTCTTTGCTTTACTTCTCTCCCTCCCCCACCACCTCCTCCCTCTTTCTGTTCTCCCTCTCCTTGCCTGGAACTGACTTATTACTCACTTGAATTCCTGGGAACAGGAAACATGACCAACTTAAAGAAAAAGCTGATTCTAAACAGCCCTCAATGAAAGTATTTACAACATTGTGAAGATATACAAATTTCCCCTGGTTTTCTACTGGCACTCACCTCAGAAAATCCCCTAATAATGCAAGGCCTATGAAGGGTTAGTAATTAGTAATTCAACTGATGGGCTGTTGGCTCTGATCCTAACTATTGCTTTATGACATTGTCTCCATTCAAATACTTAAAGAAATTTTCTTCACTCTTTATATTTAGTAACATATTTTTTAAAATATATTTTAGAAATGATGTGTGTGTGTTATACAAATGACACGTGCATTTTTCTTCAGTCTTTATATTTAGTAACAGATTTTTTAAAATATATTTTAGAAGTTGTGTGTGTGTATACAAATGACACATGCAGTTTCCATACTAGTACCATGAATCACTGTGCCTTATTATATATAGCTTCCCACGAATATTTTTCCTCTGTGCTATATCAATTTTTTGATCTTATATATCATGCTGAAATTGAAATTTTAGTGCATTTTCCCCTTTCTTCTTTATTTATTAGTTTCTTAAGTTAAAATATCAGAAATAAAATTACTTAACAGAATTTGAATGGGTTAGTAATTAGTACTTCAACTGATGGGCTCTTGGCTCTGATCCTAACTGTTGCTTTATGACATTGTCTCCATTCAAATACTATTTTCTTGTTCAAAAATTAGATATTACCTTTATTTGGTTTTCTCTAGCATCTCCTTCTCCCCTGCATACACACCTGTGATGAGTTCCAGACTGAAATCCTAGCTGCTGACAACCTTCTAGATCTCACTGTAAATGTAGGCTCTGTCTAGAGTGATAGGGCCAAGACTCACATTTCAGGATATTAAGAGCAGGCCAGAAACAAAAACGGAGACAGAACAGAATCTCAATAAATCTCAGGTTTTTCTGTTTGTTTGTTTTTGTGGATGACAATGATCTCTCCACTTCCTTCTTCTCTCTCTAATACCTATATTAAAGTACGAACCCTCTTAAGAAAAGAGGATGAAACTTATGATTCTCTCATACTCAGGGTCAAGCACTGCTCCAGACCTAGTACATATACTGTCCTATTTAATTCTCACACAATCCTATAAAAGAAGTGCTACATTCCTCTTCTATTGATGAAGAGACAAAGTCCAGAGGTGTCAAATAAGTTGCAAAGACAAACCATTATGTGATAGAGTAGGGATTCCAATCTTGACACATTATTGCATCTGCTCTTTCCTGTGCACTATAAATGCCTCCCCTAAAATAAGATGTATCCAGTACATTACATTTCCTAAACCACGTACACTTACCCTAATAAGGAAGGATAAATGACAATGGTTACTTCTATTTTTAAAGATGAGAAAACTGGATTGTAGAGAATGTGTATGGCTTGTTTATCATCTCTTGGTAAAAAGAAGATCTAGGACCAGACCTAGTTTAGAATTTTAAAAATTACACCATGATGTTTAGAACTAAGAGGGAAAAAAAAAAAAAAAATATATATATATATATATATACACATATATATTTATAGTACTTTGTGTGCCTATGAGGCAGAGATAGTTCCCTTACTGTAATACTAATGGTCATGAAAGTGGGTCGGCAGAGGGTAAGAACACACGGTGGGAAACAGCATCTAGTCAGCAAACACGTTTGTTGCTCTGACGTCACTAAAAGTGTTGCTGTCCCACAGGTTGTCTCTGTCGATGCCTGTGAGTCCTGGTTGTTCACAATTAATTATTGACCTATTTGATCTTCCTTACTAATTTGTAATTAATCACATTCTACTTTGTCACATTTTTTTTTCCCTCCTGACTACCCCATGCATAAAATCCCGCTAGAGTACTTCTTTTTACACTTTCCCTAATGTAAATAACATGGTACATGTTGTCAAGCCAATGGGATATTATCAAGTATGAAATATTTTACAACTGGAAATTCTATTTTTTAACCAAATTTCCAGACTCAAAAAATGAAAACGTCTTTTATTCAATGAATGTTTGTTGATGATCATTTCATTTGTTTTGAAAAAGGAGCACAGGATTCATTATGCATTTCCAATTTTCCAACAACACTAGATAGGAATATTTCTGTTTTGAATATTCTATAATTGTTCCAACCTGGAGAGTGCTGGCACGGGAGCCAGCCTGTCCTAGTTCACATCCGGGTTCCATCTTTTACCAGCTATGTGATCATGAGGAAGTTACCAAATCACTCTGTGCTTCAGTTTTCTTACTATAGAATGCAGATAATCCCAATTTTGTAAGGTTATGGTTAGGTATAAATAAAGGAATATAGGTAAAGAATTTTTCATAATTCTGGCAGATGGTAGCTGCTTACTAAAAGTTAGTTTTTCTTGTTGCCATGTTTTACTTTAAAGATATATGTTTTCTTGGGCTTCCCTGATGGCGCAGTGGTTGAGAGTCCGCCTGCCGATGCAGGGGACACGGGTTCGTGCCCCGGTCCGGGAAGATCCCACATACCGCGGAGTGGCTGGGCCCGTGAGCCATGGCCGCTGAGCCTGCGTGTCCGGAGCCTGTGCTCCGCAACGGGAGAGGCCACAACAGGGAGAAGCCCCCGTACCGCCAAAAAAAAAAAAAAAAAAAGATATATGTTTTCTTAGAAATGCACACATTCCTTGAATAAATTCATTTTTGTAAACTTTAGTTATGCACAAAACTGTGAAAAAGATATATATATATATATATATGAAGGTTCATAGAACCTTATTTAATACATTACAAACCTGACAAAATTATTTCCAATAGGGACATATACAGAAAATTTATGGTACATTAATAGGATTTTAAAGCAGCCATTTAACCACTGTCATTTCAAATAATAACTTCATGAAATAGGAACATTTTATAATATTTAGGAAACATAATTTATACAAGTGTATATATACTTTAATCCCATTAAACGAAACATATATTTACATTGGATATACACCAAAATATTATCATTGATTATGTTTAAGTGGTAGGAGTGTGAATGACTTTATTACTTACTTATACTTCCTGTATTTTCCAAATTTCCTGCATCAAGTTGATATTATTTTATAATAAGGATAATGTGTATGTATGTATTTTAAACATATATTTAAAATGGTTCTATAACCTGACCTCATAATCCATAATTATTTAGTATCTCATCCAAGTTTTAACTGTTGAGTAATTTTATTTCTGATATTTTAACTTAAGAAAACAATAAATAAAGAAGAAAGGGAAAAATGCACTAAAATGTAAATTTCAGCATGATATATAAGACCAAAACCTTGATGTAGCATGGAGGAAAAATATTTGTGGAAAGCCTAAATATAATAAGGCACAGTGATTCATGGTACTAGTATGGAAACTGCATGTGTCATTTGTATATACACACACACATAATTTCTAAAATACAGTTTTAAAAATCTGGTACTAAATATAAAGACTGAAGAAAATTTCTGTAAGTTTTAATAGTAATTACTTCTGAAGAATAAATTTTCCCATTTTTCTTTCTATTATTCTTCATTTTCCACATTTTAAAATATGACGCTTACTTTTTTATAGTAAGGAAGATAAAGATACCCCATTAAATAGATACAATGTTTGAGAAATATTTTTTTAAATTCCCCCAAGTAGATGTTTTCTGATCCTTCCTGAATCATGTGGCCGCCATTTTATTTTATTTAGGAAATGACAACTCCACTTGTATCATTTTGAAGTGTTGAATTGTGCAATATTCGTCGGGGGGAAGCTCTCCCTTAAAGCCTTTACCTGCAAGCTTCCTCCAGAGCCTTTTTGAGTCAGCACCTCCATCTGTGGTCCAGGATGAGAAACTATGTACTAAATCACCTTGACAGTTGTCTGTTTGCATTATATCATCAGCTCCTACCTCGGGTGCTGACACCACATCCCTCACATCCATTATTTGCCTCTCCAAAGTGCAGGCATTCTCAGACAGAACAGAGAGTCACTTTTCTTTGCTAAAAAAGATATACCAATGTTAGAGATATCTTCCCCGAATTTCCATGCAAGATTATTATTATTATTTAAACAGGGTTAGGGCTCCCAAGAATTAAGACCAGGCTGTGCTCTTTTGTGTAATCGGACTTTTTGATGCAAAGTATTTTCCCCAGAGACCATCATGGTGGCAAAATTCTCCATTATGCAAAGAGGGGTCATTGACAAATTCATAATCAGAATATACCTGTACGTATCTAAAATATATGCCTAAGATTGTCATATCATTTGACCTTGTAATTCATAATTATTTAGAATGAATTAAGCTGAAAGGAAATTATTTGAGGTGAGTTAGGAAACAGGATGAGGGTCGGGAATAAACCCAGAAGGGACGAAGCACATAGGAAAACGTCATTTGGGAAAAAATAAACTCTTTTACTGATTCCCATATTCCCTAGATCTAGCCATGCTCAGGCTAAAGAAATGCCTTTTTCTAAATATTTGATCAGCATTTTCTAAGGCTCTCTTAGCAATAGGCATGATGTGTAGTGCTAGCAGCCAGGAGGGTGCCGGACACATGCCACTTTTTGGGAACTCTCAGTCAAAGGGGGAAAACAATGCCAAGAACCAAGCAAACAGCCTGGAGCTTTGGGAGGGTGTTCAGAAGAATGTGTACAACTTTGCCTGGGCAAGAGGATACTCACAAGCAGAGAGACTTGGCTTTGTCTTAGTGAATTTTACCATTTTTTATTACAACTGATGCCGCATATTTGTCCGGTATGATTGCTGACACACTGCAAATTAAATGGATTACTTAAAGGTCATTACCTGTGATTAATCTATGATGAACTTCCTTTCACTGTATCTTTACATACCTTAGGTGCTTCTATCAATACATCTTATTCTACTTGTTTGTTTACGTGTGTTTTCCTCTTCTAAGCCGAAAACTTCAAAGGCTGTGGTCTAATTATCAGGTGCTGATGCATAGCAAGTACTCAGTAAATGTGAATTAAATGAGTAAACAAACTACTCCATAGTTTGAATTTCATGTAACTCTCCTTTTTAAGGAACATCCAGTAAACACAGATGTTTATAACGAGCAAATTTATTTTCTGTTGAATTCAGTTGACATAAAATAACAGCACTAACACAATTTTAATATGATCAAACTTATTGGATGATGAAGTAGGAGAAAGTGTTAGGGAAGTCCAGAAAACTAACTGCTGAAGGGAACCAGAGTGGGAGAGGCTGTCAGATTGAAGAAAAGCTGTATTAAAAAATGATAGAGATGTTGAGTTCCCAAGTTGATCTGGTTCTCATTGAGAAAATCCAGGCAGCTAGCCATCTTGATGTGACCCCCAAGAGTTCATTCCTGGGGTCTCTCTCTTCGAAGAGAAGATCATGCATATTTATATTCCACTACCAGAGCTAAGGGGTATAGACAGACGCCACACCCAATTTTATGTTACTATATTGTCCAAAATGTTCGAACACTGGATGAATAAATTATCCTATTACCAACCAACTACAGAATTTATGGGAGCTCCAACAGCACGTAGAATATTGTCATTTCAACATGACTTTAATGACTCTTAAATTGGTTTATCAGCATCACTATGTGAGAAGAGGTGGGGAGCAGAGAAAAGAGGACCCTTAGTAGTTGTAGGGAAGGGGACGAGAAGCAAAAGGGGACTTGAGACCTGATTTCAGAAAGTCATTAGTTGCATCACTGTGTAATTAGCCTGAGTTCCAGGGAACCATCAGTATCTGCCTTTCTGGATAAATGTGCAGTTTTGTGAGGCTGTGACAGCCTGGCACTGAGTGGGCTGTAGGTGAAGTATGACTGCCCTGCCTTATGAAAGGCAGAGGACTGGCAAGGAAAATCCATCTGACATTGGGAGCAGCCAAATTAATCAAGAACAACCAGTATTTCAGCTCTACAGAACTGTACTTCAGTAGCTATTTTTTTAAATACCTTCAAGTAACCTCTTGTATTTTTCCCACTTCCTACTTATAGCATGTAAATAAGGAGAATCCGAAAGTATTTAAATTCACAGCACAACTGAACTTTTCCATTTTTTTCTCCTTCCTTTTCCCCTCCTTGGGAAACGTTGCCTTATGCACCATTTGCACAATACCAGGATAAAATCAGCTCCACAAATATGAATTGCTGGTTTGAGCATAAAAAACAAACAAAAAAAACTTGATGTAATTGTAAGACTGATTAGTTGAGAAGGGGTGCTTAAGGAGGCACAAGATTGTATGTATATTGCATCTGAGAATATAATAGGGAAAAAGTCTACTCTGTAACATAGGCCTTAAAAATCCAAAAAAATACAATTGCAAAAAAAAAAAAATAAGTGCAAAAATATGGGAGAAAACAGCATTTTCACTTATCTGCATAAGTTCTATTATACATAATATTTTTGTGGAGACATAGTAGAATGATTAAGAAAATGTGTTTTGAGCATCAGACAGACTCAGGTTCAAGTCCTAGCTCCACCTCATTCTTGTTCTGTCCCCAAGCAAACCTAAACCTCTCAAAGTCTGTCACTTCATATGTAAAATAGGGAAAATCAATAAATAATCATAAAAATGTCTAACCCATGGGGTGATTGTGAGGAACAAATGAGGATGAACAAATATTACCTGGCTCATAGTAAGCATGCAATGTGTTAGCTATTAGTACTGCTTATAACAGCACTCAAAAATTGCTACAAATTCCACAATATTCCAGAAACCCATTTAACAGGAAGATCTGTACTCTTTTTACTATGCCACAGTTGCATTGCATACTACTTAAATTTTAAAACTAACGTGTTGGACTCATAGACATTTTTGTCTAGGGGTGACTCACGAGAAATTTTGACCATATAACCTTTGTAACATCTTGTCTTACCAAGAGAAAGTGGGTTTGCAATTCACAGAAAGATAGACAAGATGAAAAAGCAGAGGGCTATGTACCAGATGCAGGAACAAGATAAAACCCCAGAAAAACAACTAAATGGAGTGGAGATAGGCAACCTTCCAGAAAAAGGATTCAGAATAATGATAGTGAAGATGATCCAGGACCTCGGAAAAGAATGGAGGCAAAGATCGAGAAGATGCAATAAGTGTTTAACAAAGACATAGAAGAATTAAAGAACAAACAAACAGAGATGAACAATAAAATAACTGAAATGAAAAATGCACTAGAAGGAATCAATAGCAGAATAACAGAGGCATAAGAAAGGATAAGTGACTTAGAAGACAAAATGGTGGAATTCACTGCTGCAGAACAGAATAAAGAAAAAAGAATGAAAAGAAATGAAGACAGCCTGAGAGACCTCTGGCACAACATTAAACACAACAACATTCGCATTACAGGGGTCCCAGCAGGAGAAGAGGGAGAGAAAGGACCCGAGAAAATATTTGAAGAGATTGTAGTCGAAAACTTCCCTAACATGGGAAAGGAAATAGCCACCCAAGTTCAGGAAGCACAGAGAGTCCCATACAGGATAAACCCAAGGAGAAACACACCGAGACATGTAGTAGTCAAATTGGCAAAAATAAAAGACAAAAATTATTGAAAGCAGCAAGGGAAGAACAATAAATAATATACAAAGGAACTCCCATAAGATTAACAGCTGATTTCTCAGCAGAAACTCTACAAGCCAGAAGGGATGATATACTTAAAGTGATGAAAGGAAAGAACCTACAACCAAGATTACTCTACCCGGCAAGAATCACATTCAGATTTGATGGAGAAATCAAAAGCTTTACAGACAAGCAAAAACTAAGAGAATTCAGCACCACCAAACCAGCTCTACAACTAATGCTAAAGGAACTTTTCTAAGTGGGAAAGACAAGAGAAGAAAAGGACCTACAAAAACAAACCCAAAACAACTAAGAAAATGATAGTAGGAACATATGTATTGATAATTACCTAAAACGTGAATGTATTAAATGCTCCAACCAAAAGACACAGGCTTGCTGAATGGATACAAAAACAAGACCCATATATATGCTGTCTACAAGAGACCCATTTCAGACCTAGGGACACATACAGACTGAAAGTGAGGGTATGGAAATCAAAACAAAGCTGGAGTAGCAATACTCATATCAGATAAAATAGACTTTAAAATAAACAATGTTACAAGAGACAAGAAAGGACACTACATAATGATCAAGGGATCAATCCAAGAAGAAGATCTAACAATTATAAATATATATGCACCCAACATAGGAGCACCTCAATACATAAGGCAACTGCTAACAGGTATAAAAGAGTAAATCGACAGTAACACAATAATAGTGGGGGACTTTATCACCTCACTTAACACCTATCGACAGATAATCCAAGCAGAAAATTAATAAGGAAACACAAGCTCTAAATGACACAATAGACCAGTTAGATTTAATTGATATTTACAGGGCATTCCATCCAAAAACAGCAGATTACACTTTCTTCTCAAGTGCACATAGAACATTCTCCAGGATAGATCACATCTTGGGTCACAAATCAAGCCTCAGTAAATTTAAGAAAATTGAAATCATATCAAGCATCTTTTCTGCCCACAATGCTATGAGATTAGAAATCAATTACAGGGGAAAAAAACATAAAAAACACAAACACATGGAGGCTAAAGACTATGGTACTAAATAACCAAGAGATCACTGAAGAAATCAAAGAGGAAATCAAAAAATACCTAGAAACAAATGACAATGAAAACACGATGATCCAAAACCTAGGGGATGCAGCAAAAGCATTTCTAAGAGGGAAGATTATAGCTATACAAGCCTACCTCAAGAAGCAAGAAGAATCTCAAATAAACCATCTAACCATCAACACCTAAAGGAACTAGAGAAGAAGAACAAACAAAACCCAAAGTTAGTAGAAGGAAAGAAATCATAATGATCAGAGCAGAAATACATGAACTAGAAACAAAGAAAACAATAGCAAAGATCAATAAAACTAAAAGCTGGTTCTTTGAAAAGATAAACAAAATTGATAAACCATTAGCCAGACTCATCAAGAAAAAGAGGGTGAGGACTCAAACCAATAAAATTGGAAATGAAAAAGGAGAAGTTACAACAGACACTGCAGAAATGCAAACGATCATGAGAGATTACTACAAGCAACTATATGCCAATAAAATGGACAACTTGGAAGAAATGGACAAATTATTAGAAATGCACAACCTTCCAAGACTGAACCAGGAAGAAATAGAAAATATGAACAGACCAATCATAAGCACTGAAATTGAAACTGTGATGAAAAATCTTCCAACAAACAAAAGTCCAGGACCAGGTGACTTCACAGATGAATTCTATCAAACATTTAGAAAAGAGCTAACACCCATCCTTCTCAAACTCTTCCAGAAAATTGCAGAGGAAGGAACACTCCCAAAATCATTCTGTGAGGCCATCACCCTGAAACCAAAACCAGACAAAGGTAATACAAAAAAAGAAAATTACAGACCAGTATCACTGATGAATATAGATGCAAAAATCCTCAACAAAATACTAGCAAACAGAATCCAACAACACATTAAAAGGATCATATACCATGATGAAGTGGGATTTACCCCAGGGATGCAAGGATTCTTTAATATACGCAGATCAATCAATGTGATACACCATATTAACAAACTGAAGGAGAAAAACCATATGATCATCTCAATAGATGCAGAAAAAGCTTTTGACAAAATTCAACACCCATTTATGATAAAAACTCTCCAAGGGTGTGGAGAAAAGGGAACAATCTTGCACTGTTGGTGGGAATGTAAATTGATACAGCCACTATGGAGAACAGTATGGAGGTTCCTTAAAAGACTACAAATAGAACTACCATATGACCCAGCAATCCCACTACTGGGCATATACCCTGAGATAACCATAATTCAAAAAGAGTCATGTACTACAATGTTCACTGCAGCTCTATTTACAGTAGCCAGGACATGAGAGCAACCTAAGTGTCCATCATTGGATGAATGGATAAAGAAGATGTGACACATATATACAATGGAATATTACTCAGCCATCAAAATAAACGAAATTGAGTTATATGTAGTGAGGTGGATGGACCTAGAGTCTGTCATACAGAGTGAAGTAAGTCAGAAAGAGAAAGACAAATACTGTATGCTAGCACATATATATGGAATCTAAGAAAAAATAATCATGAAGAACCTAGGGGTAAAACGGGAATAAAGACACAGACCTACTAAAGAGTGGACTTGAGGATATGGGGAGGGGGAAGGGTAAGCTGTGACAGAGCGAGAGATTGGCATGGACAAATATACACTACCAAATGTAAAATAGATAGCTAGTGGGAAGCAGCTGCATAGCACAGGGAGATCAGCTCGATGCTTTGTGATCACCTAGAGGGGTGGGATAGAGAGGGTGGGAGGGAGGGAGGGAGACGCAAGAGGGAAGAGATATGGGAATATATGTATATGTATAACTGATTCACTTTGTTATAAAGCAGAAACTAACAAACCATTGTAAAGCAATTATACTCCAATAAAGATGTTAAAAAAAAAAAACTCTCCAAATAGTGGGCATAGAGGGAATGGATACAAAACAAATGGATATTATGTTGAGATATCCTCCCTCAACATAATAAAGGCCATATATGACAAACCCACAGCAAACATCATTCTCAATGGTGAAAAACTGAAAGCATTTCCTGTAAGATCAGCAACAATACAAGGATGTCCACTCTCACCACTATTATTCAATGTAGTTTTTGAAGTCCTAGCCACGACAGAGAAGAAAAAGAAATAAAAGGAATACAAATTGGAAAAGAAGAAGTAAAACTGTCACCATTTGCAGGTGACATGATACTATACACAGAGAATCCTAAAGGTGCCACCAGAAAACTACCAGAGCTAATCAGTAAATTTAGTAAAGTTGCAGGATACAAAATTAATGCACAGAAATCTCTTGAATTCCTATACACTAATGATGAAAAATCTGAAAGAGAAATTAAGGAAACATTCCCATTATCCATTGCAACAAAAAGAATAAAATACCTAGGAATAAACCTACCTAAGGAGACAAAAGACCTGTATGCAGAAAACTATAAGAAACTGATGAAAGAAATTAAAGATGATACCAGCAGATGGAGAGATATACCACGTTCTTGGATTGGAAGAACCAATATTGTGAAAATGACTATACTACCCAAAGCAATCTACAGATTCAATGCAATCCCTATCAAATTACCAATGGCATTTTTTACAGAACAAGAACAAAAAATCTTAAAATTTGTATGGAGACACAAATGACCCCGAATAGCCAAAGCAGTCTTGAGGGAAAAAAGTGGAACTGGAGGAATCAGACTCCCTGACTTCAGACTATACTGCAAAGCTACAGTCATCAAGACAATATGGTACTGGCACAAAACAGGAATGTAGATCAACAGAACAAGATAGAAAGCCCAGAGATAAACGCTTGCACCTATGGTCAACTAATCTATGACAAAGGAGGCAAGGATGGAGAAAAGGCAGTCTCTTCAATAAGTGGTGCTGGGAAAACTGGACAGCTACACGTAAAAGAATGAAATTGAAGCACTCTCTAACACCATACACAAAAATAAACTCAAAATGGATTAGAAACCTAAATGTAAGACCGGACAGTATAAAACTCTTTGAGGAAAACATAGGAAGAACACTCTTTGACATAAATGAAAGCAAGATCATTTTTGATCCACCTCCTAGAGAAATGGAAATAAAAACAAAAATAAACAAATGGGACCTAATGAAACTTAAGAGTTTTTGCAAAGCAAAGGAAACTATAAACAAGGCTAAAAGACAACCCTTAGAATGGGAGAAAATATTTTCAAATGAACAAGTGGACAAAGGATTAATCTCCAAAATATATAAACAGCTCATTCAGCTCAATATTAAAAAAGCAAACAACCCAATCCAAAAATGGGCATAAGACCTAAATAGACATTTCTCCAAAGAAGACATACAGATGGCCAAGAAGCACATGAAAAACTGCTCAACATCACTAATTATTAGAGAAATGCAAATCAAACCTACGGTGAGGTATCACCTCACACCAGTTAAAGTGGGCATCATCAGAAAATCTACAAACAGCAAATGCTGGAGAGGGTGTGGAGAAAAGTGAACACTCTTGCATTGTTGGTGGGAATGTAAATTGATACAGCCACTATGGAGGACAGTGTGGAGGTTCCTTAAAAAACTAAAAATAGAACTACCATATGACCCAGCAATCCCACTACCTGGCATATACCCAGAGAAAACCATAATTCAAAAAGACACATGGGGCTTCCCTGGTGGCGCAGCGGTTGAGAGTCCGCCTGCGGATGCAGAGGACATGGGTTCGTGCCCCGGTCTGGGAAGATCCCACATGCCGCGGAGCGGCTAGGCCCATGAGCCATGGCCACTGAGCCTCTG
>NW_020172724.1:4475491-4477374 GCF_003031525.2 Neophocaena asiaeorientalis asiaeorientalis
CCTCAACATAATAAAGGCCATATATGACAAACCCACAGCAAACATCATTCTCAATGGTGAAAAACTGAAAGCATTTCCTGTAAGATCAGCAACAATACAAGGATGTCCACTCTCACCACTATTATTCAATGTAGTTTTTGAAGTCCTAGCCACGACAGAGAAGAAAAAGAAATAAAAGGAATACAAATTGGAAAAGAAGAAGTAAAACTGTCACCATTTGCAGGTGACATGATACTATACACAGAGAATCCTAAAGGTGCCACCAGAAAACTACCAGAGCTAATCAGTAAATTTAGTAAAGTTGCAGGATACAAAATTAATGCACAGAAATCTCTTGAATTCCTATACACTAATGATGAAAAATCTGAAAGAGAAATTAAGGAAACATTCCCATTATCCATTGCAACAAAAAGAATAAAATACCTAGGAATAAACCTACCTAAGGAGACAAAAGACCTGTATGCAGAAAACTATAAGAAACTGATGAAAGAAATTAAAGATGATACCAGCAGATGGAGAGATATACCACGTTCTTGGATTGGAAGAACCAATATTGTGAAAATGACTATACTACCCAAAGCAATCTACAGATTCAATGCAATCCCTATCAAATTACCAATGGCATTTTTTACAGAACAAGAACAAAAAATCTTAAAATTTGTATGGAGACACAAATGACCCCGAATAGCCAAAGCAGTCTTGAGGGAAAAAAGTGGAACTGGAGGAATCAGACTCCCTGACTTCAGACTATACTGCAAAGCTACAGTCATCAAGACAATATGGTACTGGCACAAAACAGGAATGTAGATCAACAGAACAAGATAGAAAGCCCAGAGATAAACGCTTGCACCTATGGTCAACTAATCTATGACAAAGGAGGCAAGGATGGAGAAAAGGCAGTCTCTTCAATAAGTGGTGCTGGGAAAACTGGACAGCTACACGTAAAAGAATGAAATTGAAGCACTCTCTAACACCATACACAAAAATAAACTCAAAATGGATTAGAAACCTAAATGTAAGACCGGACAGTATAAAACTCTTTGAGGAAAACATAGGAAGAACACTCTTTGACATAAATGAAAGCAAGATCATTTTTGATCCACCTCCTAGAGAAATGGAAATAAAAACAAAAATAAACAAATGGGACCTAATGAAACTTAAGAGTTTTTGCAAAGCAAAGGAAACTATAAACAAGGCTAAAAGACAACCCTTAGAATGGGAGAAAATATTTTCAAATGAACAAGTGGACAAAGGATTAATCTCCAAAATATATAAACAGCTCATTCAGCTCAATATTAAAAAAGCAAACAACCCAATCCAAAAATGGGCATAAGACCTAAATAGACATTTCTCCAAAGAAGACATACAGATGGCCAAGAAGCACATGAAAAACTGCTCAACATCACTAATTATTAGAGAAATGCAAATCAAACCTACGGTGAGGTATCACCTCACACCAGTTAAAGTGGGCATCATCAGAAAATCTACAAACAGCAAATGCTGGAGAGGGTGTGGAGAAAAGTGAACACTCTTGCATTGTTGGTGGGAATGTAAATTGATACAGCCACTATGGAGGACAGTGTGGAGGTTCCTTAAAAAACTAAAAATAGAACTACCATATGACCCAGCAATCCCACTACCTGGCATATACCCAGAGAAAACCATAATTCAAAAAGACACATGGGGCTTCCCTGGTGGCGCAGCGGTTGAGAGTCCGCCTGCGGATGCAGAGGACATGGGTTCGTGCCCCGGTCTGGGAGGATCCCGCGTGCTGCGGAGCGGCTGGGCCCGTGGGCCATGGCCGCTGGGCCTGCACGTCCGGAGCCTGTGCTCCGCAGCTGGAGGGACCGCAGCGGTGAGAGGCCCGCGTACCGCAAAAAAAA
>NW_020172724.1:4477663-4580715 GCF_003031525.2 Neophocaena asiaeorientalis asiaeorientalis
AAAAAAGACACATGCACCCCAATGTTCATTGCAGCACTATTTACAATAGCCAGGTCATGGAAGCAACCTAAATGCCCATTGACAGACGAATGGATAAAGAAGATGTGCTACATATATACAATGGAATATTACTCAGCCATAAAAAGGACCGAAATTGGGTCATTTGTAGAGACGTGGATGGATCTAGAGACTGTCATAGAGTGAAGTAAGTCAGAAGGAGAAAAACAAATATCGTATATTAACGCATATACGTGTAACCTAGACAAATGGTACAGGTGAACTGGTTTGCAGGGCAGAAATAGAGACACAGATGTAGAGAACAAATGTATGGACACCAACTGGGGAAAGCTTCGGGGCGTGGGGGTGGGGGTGTGATGAATTGGGAGACTGGGATTGACACGTATACACTGATGTGTATAAAACAATGACTAATATGTACCTGCTGTATAAAAAACTAAAATTAAATTCACAAAAAAAAAAGAAAGTGGATTTGCCAAGGGCAAATCAGGTTGCCTGAAATATGACTGTACTATGGATATCTGCACAAGGGAAATAGAAAAAGCTGCATACTAAGATCCTGAAATGTCATTAAGATAAGCTTGTATTGAATTTGAAGTGATTGTGTAGTCCAGGCAAGTCCCTACTGTGTACTCACTTAATGCATTTGGAAGGAAGGAAGGAAGCAAACATAGGTAGGCAGGCAAATACCATCAGGAAATGAAGTGTTAATTGTAGCACCCCAGGACCTTCTTGCTCAAATTGTTTCAAGGTTCTTCTCAGTCTAGCTGCAGCCAAAGATCATCTTTATCCCCCCACTTCTGCCCAAATTTGTAGCTGCATCCTTGCTTCATTGTCAAGCTAGAAGTAAGACACTGACCTCACTCCCTCCTAACTGGTTGGACAATTCTTTCTTTTTACTTGAAAATTTGCTCTGTATCTAATACTTAGCTGGGGAATTGCAACCACCTCTAGTGGTCCTAAGCAAATGCCCCACTCCCTGAAATAGAGGGAGTTGCTCTTTTCACTGATATTATCTGTTTGTGTTTAATGCTTTATGTGTGCCTTCTTCTTAGTCCCTGGCCCTCATAAGAAGGCAATTTTCATGTATTATTCTTCTCCAGCACAAAATGCTGTACAAATAAGTATTGGCTGACTTTTTTTAACATTAATGCATTTTTGTGTGGTGTATGTGTGTGTATATTGTGTATGTTTGTGTGCAGTGTGTATTTTAAGTACATGGCATGGTTTCTAATAAATGCATTATGAATGCATATCTTGGTCTCTGCGTCAATTCAGATACAGAGAACAGTATAGAAGACAGAAGGTTACACATGGTGAAGCGTGATAATTCCATCGTGCTTTGTCCATCGTCAAGAAGAAATTCAGCAGGATAAGTACAATTAGGAGAATGGTATTTCATCCATGGAGGCCCAGCTGGTTATAGCCCATGTGAACCTGTTTTCGGCGCTTGACAGACATTGCAAGTGAAAATCATTTTGATCAAAGTCCCAAGTTAGATCACACCCTGGAAATTGATTCATCAAGGTTATAGCGTAGACTGAGAAATACACTGACAGTTTCTACCTGAGAAAACCAGCTTGAAAATCATATAAGACTTGTCACTCCAGGAGACTTAGATATATGAAAAGTGTTTGATGTGGATGTTTGGAAAGTACCTGTACTAACCTGAACTATTGCCAAGATTATTAACACATCACTTTGGTGAGTCAAGAATTTCCATTTTTTCCCCATAGGGGAGGATGTCTTGGATCGTCTGATGTGGAGAGAGGACACAGCTTTTTATTTTAAGGATAAAGAATTTCAACTTCAGGAAAAACACGCAGCTAGGTTTTGACAGAAGCTGTTGGGAGGTGGAGGCAAACGCGATGTTTTATAAGTGTTGGTATTACAATCAGATCACTTCTGGTAGGTGCCTTCTGATCATCTAATCAGAGTCTAATGTCAGCTGGGCTGGAGAATCATTTCTTTTTTATAAACCATCTGTTTTGTCATAAAAATTTCTTTATAAGCCATATGCAGGCAGAGTGTTTGTTCTTTTTCTCAACATTATCTTCTGTTTCTACATCCTGTGTCCTGCAATGTCATTTTAACCTGTCGAGGAAGGATACAGGGAGTGCAACAGAATAAGGAAAGAAATGGTTGGCAAATAAACAAGTATCAATTGATTGAAGATACATCTGTCGCATCAGTGATTCTCAGACACTGAAGAACACATTATCTCCAGCCTTCCTCACGAAAAAGCAATTCTGTTTCCAAAATGGTGGGCTTTGGATCACGTTGCCTTCAGGGCCTCAACTTTCCTGTTTGAAAATGGGAGTTATAAAAATGGGAGATTTTGTATGGAGTTAATTAAATTGAACGCAAATGTAAAAGGACAGTACAGGTGAAACTGCACATTATAATAAATGATATATTAAAGATGGTTTTATAAACTCGGATACCAAAGAAATGAGAATAGTAACAGTTGGATACATTGTAATCTTTGTAATAAACAGTTATTAAGCACTAGAAAGCAGGTTAATGTTAGTCATTTAATGACAGCTGTGTACCATTGGTGATTTGCCAAATTCCTCTTCCCTAGTGGGTTCTTCCCACGTATCTGGAAGCATAGCCAGTCTTTTGCCAGCTCCTGAGGTTGATGGCTATAGAATGAGTATTCAGGATTCTTTTTTCCTTTACCTTAAACTTGATCAGAATTTCATGGTTGTACTTGAGCCCTGTTGAGATCTCAAGCGTCTGGCTACGTATTCATAGGTCAGAAGCAATCAGAAGATCAAGAACATCATTATTAGTTCAGGGATGTGTGGATAGAGCCCTGTGATCGAGCAAGGAGACCAGTTTTAAGCACAATTGAATGCTCTTACAACATTTCAGTAAACTGTATGGGTGATGAAAATTTTCAAAGGCATGCAATTCACATAGAAAAAATGTAGCAGTCTTCGTTGGACAATTTTTTGGTAGTAATAGTAGCAGTGTTATTGTTTATATTTGCATAGCAGTTTTACTCTTCTGAGTGCTTTAAAACAGATTATCTCACAACAATGTTTAGTTTTACTCATTTTGTCTTAATTTGCAGATACTAAGCTTGAAAACTATGGCAGAAAACAAGTCATATTAGCTCACGGAATTCATATTAGCTTTTGAGTGTCTATTAAATGCAGAACTTTCTCATTCTCCTTATCATGTAATATTCCAACCTACTGGGATGTGTTAGTGTCGTCACTTATAAACAGAATAAGCTGCGGCTCAGGAATTTGGCCAGTCCCACAAAAACATTAGTGATGGAGCTAGGATTTGCGTCGGAGTCTTCTGACCTCTTGGCCAGCACGGTTGCAGTCTGAGCACCATGCTTACGGTCTGAGTTACTCTGCAAGGCGGATCCTGGCTGTGAGGGGAGGGCTATAGGACAGAGAGCAGTGCTGTGCTGAAGAGAAAGTCACACTACAATTCCCAGCTTGTGATGTATTTCATGTGGTAAAAGTGAAGGCATACTTAACAAATTGTCCCCTCGGTTCCCGTAGTTCCTCTGTTCACAAGCTGATTGTAACAGCCACATTCTCTTCATGAAAACAGGTTTGGTGGAGACAATCGACTGAAAGTGTGGAAGAAAAAGGCATTTGAAAACAGTCTCTAGAAAATAATTATTTTAAAGTTTTACTTCTACAATTTCAAAGTCCAGAGAAACTAATTTTGGAATGGAGGGCAAAAATTATATCCTAGGAATTTTATACTTTCCTTGGATATAGTACTTTCTACTGAACTAATGATACCAAATATACATGAAACCATTTATTTTAGGAATATTGTACCATCCCTCCCTACACACAAACCATGTGATTGAAAAACAAGAGCTTGACAACATGGTGAGTCATGCTGGGGGATTGGGGGTGCAATGAGGCAGGTGTAGTGAGAACTGTAAGGGAGCAGATGGGATGCCAGAAGCACAGGGATCATGAGAGTTTCAGCATAGAATGAGACATTAAAAGTATCCTGAAGCAGTAAATTCCAGCCAGCACAGATGTTTTGCTTTCTCATCTCTGACTCAAACGCTGACAGAACGCATGACTCTCTCTTTTTAAAAAAAAAAAAAAAAATTTAGATTTTTAAAAATTTTATTTATTTTTGGCTTCATTGCTGTGTGGGGGCTTTCTCTAGTTGTGGCGAGCGGGGGCTACTCTTCATTGCAGTGCATAGGCCTCTCATCGTGGTGGCTTCTCTTTGCTGCGAAGCACAGGCTCCTGGCGCACAGGCTTCAGTAGTTGTAGCACGCGGGCTCTAGAGCACAGGCTCAGCAGCTGGAGCGCACGGGCTTAGTTGCTCCATGGCATGTGGGATCTTTCCCATCTAGGGCTCGAACCCATGTCCCCTGCATTGGCAGGCGGACCGTCAACCATTGAGCCACCAGGGAAGCCCCGCACGACTCTCTTGATGATCCCTTTAGCGAGCAAGATACACTAAGCTGGGGATCTTTTGAATCTTCTGGAAAAATAATGAGAGATACAAACTTTGTATCAGATGGAGATATATTGGTAAACATATTTTGAATGTAGCCAAATTGTTAAATCATAGTAACTGACGTAGTATTAAGAAGAATGGTATATGTATAATAATGATGTGTTCAGGTTCCACTCTGTTTCTACCACTGAGACTTAGTGAATTTTCTTGTAATTTTACTGTCTTTTCTGTGCTTGTTTGTTTGTTTATAATAGGCATCTGAATGAGTAGAAAGACACTGTATATAGAGATTTAGTAAGGGAGCCCAGAAAATTTCTAGTTGTTTTCTAAAGTGTATTTTATAATAAATTAGTTACACAAGATATTTTTAAGGGGGGATTTCACGGTTATGTAAGCTGGGGAAAATACGGCATTTCATATTTCTCCTTAGAAATTCACAGTATACATTGACAGATTAAAGACACTGAGACACCTTGCAGTTAAAAATAACTGCTTAATTTTGTTTGACTCCGTTTTTTTCCACATTTATACTCGTTGACTGTAACTTGGGTATTACTAATAGAGCTCAAGGAACTAGTGTTCACTAAATCACTCTTAAAAAGAAAATAAGATTTATTCTAACCCTTTATTTGCTGGAGAAATAACATGGTAGCACTAACCACACACATTGGTGAACATGTGTTTTGGGTCCTGTCAGTCTTGAGTGATAATTAAGGAAGTACCATATGACAAGCACCTTGTTATGCGTCAGATTCGACTCCTTCAGTGAGCACTTCTAGAGGGTTTTTATTCATTTTATATCAAGAGATTTGCTATAATATGTTGCTTATGAAATTCATAAGTTGCTGGGCTGAGGCAATTGGCCCAGCTACCTAAGCAAAGATGCTCTCTGAACAATGCCTGATTGTTCTGGTGAAAAATACAGTTATTACACTGAGTCCTCATAAGGGAATTAAGACCGTGAGAGACTTCTTTTTGGCCCTGAACATCAGATTTCTGTCTAGGCTTTCAATAGCCTGTTAATCAATTCACGATTACTTTATTCACTTACCATCATCAATCAGGGAAGCATATGTATCTTAATACCAAACAAGTTGTCTTTTAAAAATTGTTTTAAATCCTCTATGATTTATATGTCATGTGCCATTAACTCAACCCCGAGACTTTTTATTGATACAAACTATCCCACCTTTGCATGATTGAGTTATTCAACTGAATGTGGTATTGCAAAACCTATCCCTATGAAATGTCAACTTCTATCCTTTGATCCTTCTTTTCAGACTTTGTTGCTGAGAATATGTTTGAAAGTTGAGTGGTGTACCATCTGTCATGTTAGCTCTTCCTCTCAGGTTGCTTTCACGTTATCCCCGATACCTCCTGAAAACACACACACCAACACACCATCCAGGTGTTTATCCCAATCACTAATATAAAAGTGGTGAAGGACAAGTGCAAGGGCAAAGCCTGCAGCATGCTGCTGGAGGCTTCTGTCCAACTTGATATTAGCACTTTTGAGGGACAGTTGATGATTATACTAACTATAAATCTATAAATCCAAACTGCATCATATCCCGTTATCTTGCCCACAAGGACATCACGTGTTCTGCTAAAAATCAAGAAGCACTCTATGTCATCCTTCTAGTTTGCTTTGTTAGTTCTATTAGTTTGGCTTGTCCTGTTAATCCAGTCCATGAGAGAACTTTGTCATAATCCTTTACAGTTTTATATTACAACACTCCTGATTTAATTGGTACAAGTCTGTCTTCATCTCTTCAAAGTAAGAATACTCGACCCCCTCCAGTCTATTGGCAGCTCTCTTATCTTCCGAGGTTTGGCAAGTGTTAATTCATAATTATTCTCGGTGGTATTTACAACTTGTTCATTTGTAAAGGATAATTCATCCAAATTTTTAAAAATATTCATATTTGAGGCCTGACTCAACTCATAATTCAAATAAATAGCTGCTCAACTTTTTCTTTATAAAATAATATGCTCATAATATCACATCAAGAAGGCATCTATCTTCCCCCCATCCCACCCAAATCACTGAATGATAGAAATAATACAAAAATAAGAATAAGTTGATAATAGTGCTCACAAATAAGTAGGGGTGGCAATCCTTGGACAGAAAATCCTGAAAATCAAACGCATATTGAACTAGTTTGCTGTAGAAACAAGAGTGGAAGAAACCATAATTCACATAACGTAGAAAACTGTAGGAAAGGGAAAGGCAGGTTCTGTGGTATTTGCATTTCATGATCAATAATATGTGACAAGCCCTTTGAGATAGCCCTTCTGACACCGCTACATGCATCTGAATCACCTGGGGAACCTGTTCAAATGCAGAGTCCGATTAGAAGATCTGGGGTGGTGACCAAGAGCCTGCATGTCATTCCAGACAGTCCTGAGGCTGCTGGTTCTTGGATCTTGCTTTGTGTATCAGGGGTCTTGATCAGAGGCTCTCTGGAGTGCCTAGCAATCTGTCTTAGCAGGTCCTCCAGGGGATGCTGATATAAGCTCAAATGTGAGGCCCACTCCAGTGTTAGTTAAGTGAATAGGTGCATTTAGGTCAGTTGGTCTATTGCTCTCCCTTTACCATCACTTCCATGCCCTCCTGTGTTCCAAGCTGCAAGCTCTACAATTGTTTTCTCC
This sequence comes from Neophocaena asiaeorientalis asiaeorientalis, assembly GCF_003031525.2. Classification (NCBI taxonomy): domain Eukaryota; kingdom Metazoa; phylum Chordata; class Mammalia; order Artiodactyla; family Phocoenidae; genus Neophocaena; species Neophocaena asiaeorientalis. The sequence goes on from NW_020172724.1 coordinate 4,484,792, forward strand.
GGAGATTAAAACCTTACCTAACTCTGCTCTCAAAAGGAATTAATCAATGCTGCTGAGGAGGGCTTATAGTGTTGATTTGTTATCTGAGGTAGAACAAAGCAAACTTAGAGATAACCTTTATCTCTACCATCTACAAGAAAAGGCAGCTCTGCCCATTGAGAAAAATCTGTTCAAGTGATCCATCCCCGACTGAAGAATTTCTTATTTTAGTGTATGCATGACAGAATCCCAAGCTTACCTGTGAAATCGCACTCATCTTTCCTAGAGTTAGCCTGCCAACTGACACCCAAACCACCACTTATACGGAGCCTGTGTCTAATTTTGCTCCTCATTTTTTGAGGGACCAGCCGAGGGCAAGCCTAGAAGCCAGCCATATATTAAAACCTTGAATGTTATAATTCAAGCTAAAAGCTATTAAGTAAAATGCTTACCCTCCTACCTTGATAATGATCTGGAAGGTCAGGTTCATATTTAGAATATGGGATTTTTTGGAGTTCCACATGTGAACGTAGAGTCACGGGACAGCCTGTACCTGGCCCCCAAGCCCACCACTTCTACCCTGTGCGATGGCCCACTCCCTTTATAAATTTTTTCTCAATCTTCAGCTGCCGATCTGAACATTTTGCATGTAAGCAGATTTTAGGGATTTGAGACGATCTCTTCAGCTAAAATACCTCATCAGAGTACAAAGTTAAATGCTGTCAGTGGCTGGTAAGGGCAACAGAAAGCTTTCCTCCCCAAAATGACACATTAAAATCTTGGAGGACATGTGAAATTTGAAAAACTTATGATTGCCTAATTAGAATTTGGGGATTTGAAATCATTTTATGTAATGTTTCCATTCCTTTCTTGATTATGTCTCCAGAATGGAGTAATTCCTTAAAAATATCAGTAATATTTGCTTTAGAAATTGTATTTTAAAAAAAAATTAAGCACGATAGACAAAGCAAAACTCCCTTGAACATTTTCTTCCTTCACTGTGTAGATCACTTTCCTTCCTTGTGAGTCATCATCCTGGACAAGCATTTACATTTTTGCCCCTATGTAGGGCTGGTGCTCAGCCGATAGGTACCATACAAACTTATTTTCTTTATATTTTTCCATACTACAGCATGCTTTATAAATCTAACCATTTAGATATGATACATGTATATTCAATTCATTTATTTCTGAATATTTTATTCTGAACACTCAATTAAAAAGAGGTATAAATTTGAAATGCTAAAAAATATAACCTATTTTAGAAATCATAAAAAACTGAGTGGCACCCATCACTGTTTCATCATATAAATATTTGCATATTAACTGCAAGGATTTTTTATGAAAATCAACAGCAGAAACAATTGAGAGCTTTTTGAAAATTTCCCTTTCATTTCATTCTTTCTCATAGTAGCCATCATGATAAATTTAAGATTTCACATTCTATGAATTTTTTCCTTAATGCCACCTCTGATTGGCTTTGAGATTTTTCTCCTAATCCTTGATGTTCTTCAATTTTACTATAACCTATCTAGCTCTGGATTGATTTATTTTAGAAGTTATATATTTTGGTACTTTTAGTGTGTTTTTTGATTAGAGAACATCTGTCTTTTTTCAATCTTGAAAATCCTCAGCTATTATTTTTTCAAATATTGCTTTTCTGTCATTTCCTCAATTTTTGTTTTTTTTTCTGGGATTACTGTTGAGCATATGCTACAGCCTCTCCATCTGTCCTACATGTTTTGTATGATTTATCCCTTTGTCCCTCTGGGTTTTTTTCTGGGTGAGTTTCCCAGGACTATCTTTCAATTCACTAATTTGTGTTTTAATTATATCCAGTTATGTTTACCCATTGAATGCATTTCCTAACTTATATGATATATTTACATTATATTATAGTTTCCCTATGATTTTAATTAATTCTCTTTCATAAGACGAGAGTTTTTGTTTTTAAGAGGGAGGATGCTTTTGTTTTATGCTTATTTTTTAATTTGAGTTAATATTTTATCTCATTGAGCATTTTAAACGTCTTTCAAAACAGTTTTTTTGTTCCATAAAATCATTTTTTTCTGGAGTGAATTTTATTGACTGTCAATTTTATAGGATTCAGTTTCTTTATATGTTTTCAATATTTGCTTTAAGTCTCCTTTTAATCAGAGAATTGTGTATAGCTTTTTTTTTTCTTTTTTTCCTCTCTCTTCCTACCTTCATCCTCTCCTCTCCCTGCTTACTTTCCTTAATGCCCATCCATCTCTATAATGCTATTGTCAGTTGCCTCTGAGACCCCCTGGATTGAGGCAATCCAGAACTGGGTTTTATAAAGGTGTGATATTTGGGATACACAGATTCAGTCCCCAACCCAGCAGAAGTCTAATCACCTCAAGAATTCCATGTCCGTGTTCTTTCTTCTCCCTAGGCCTTTCGGTTACTTAGAGCAATACTGTCCAATAGTAGCCACGGGCCACTTGTGGCTATTTAAATTTAATTTCCAATCAACTAAATTAAATAATATTTAAAAGGCAGTTTCCTAGTAGCACTAGCCATTTGTGTCTAATGGGTACCTTAATGGACAGTTCTTTCCCATCATCACAGACAGTTCCATGTTGGCTCTAGAGTTATAATCCCAGGCTTTTTTTCTTCCTTAGCAGCAGTTTTTAAAGCTGCTTTTCTTTGGAGGGGACGAACCGTATACCCTGGTCCCCAAGTATCAAACAGGGAGCCTGACTCTTCCTATATTCCATGAGGTCACCTTTAGCCCTTTTTTCCTGAAGGAGGTGAAGTCTAGACTCCCAGAATTTGCACTTGGATCCTGAGCCTGGCAAGTCCATGGTTGCAGAACCACTCATGCTTTGGATTTCTGTTCCTTTTCTGGTGTTCAGACCAGAAGCTGCTTTTAGATTTTCATTTTTATATTTTAACCATTGTGAATAATTACTTGAAGCAGAGGAATTTCTGAAACAAGAGCACTGTGCATCTTGACCTAAAAACAGTTCATTCACTTTTACGGTAGGCTTCTATTCCATTGTAATTTTGAATGTGCTTATTTATACATATCCATTTTATGGCCATTTTGACTGCTTCTCATTTTCAGAATTAAAATAAATGCTGCCATTAGTATTCTTGCACATATCTTCTGTGAGACGATAGTGTGAAAATTCCTTTGTGGGCATATAACAAGGCAAGAAATAGAACCTCTGGGTCATAGGAAGCATGCTCATTTACTTTTATTTTATATTCTACAAAATTGTTGCACCAATTTACACACTATTCCGCATAATTCACCGCAATTTAGAATTCATTTTTGCACCTATGTTGGATGTGAAATGACATCTCATTTTAATTTTCATGTCTCTAATTATTAGAGAATATCCTTTTTAACTTTTTGTTTCATTATTGTTTTTGGGGTTTTGGGGGGTGTCATTTGGGTTTCCTTCTTTGTTATTTACATGTTAAAGTGCTTTAAACATGTTTGCATTTTTCCTTTCTTACTGATTTTTAAAAGTTACTTACACATCATAAGAGGAAAATTCTTGGTTATATGCTTTGCAATAGTCTTACTATCTTTGACTTTCTTTTTATAAACTTATTTATTTTTGGCTGCGTTGGGTCTTCGTTGCTGCACGCGGGCTTTCTCTAGTTGTGACGAGCGGGGGCTACTCTTCGTTGCGGTGCGCAGGCTTCTCATTGCAGTGGCTTCTCTTCTTGTGGAGTGCAGACTCTAGGCGTGCAGGCTTCAGTAGTTGTGGCACGCAGGCTCAGTAGTTGTGGCTCGTGGGCTCTAGAGCGCAGGCTCAGTAGTTGTGGTGCACAGGCTTAGTTGCTCCACTGCATGTGGGATCTTCCCAGACCAGGGCTCGAACCCGTGTCCCCTGCATTGGTAGGCGGCTTCTTAACCACTGTGCCACCAGGGAAGTCCCTGACTTTCTTTTTAAACTTTGTTTTGGTGATTTTTAGTGATGCAGAAATATCTTTTGTTTTTGTATTAAGAAATCAAATTGGTTTGTTTTTAATTATCATTTTTTCTTGTGCATCTTAGTCAATAAATTATTCCTTAGCCCATGTTCATAAAGATATCTTTCTGCTGTATTTTCTTCTAAATATTTTTTTTAAATTTCATATTTAAATAGGTAATGCAACTGAATTTATTTGTATGTGTGTGTACGTGTGTGTGTGTGTGGTGAGACCATCTTCTAATTCATTCTTTCGTATGTACGATCAATGGCTCTCCAACTCTGTGTATGATTTTTCCTCTCGCCTCTGACTTCTTCTAATGTTACTTAAGTGTTATAGTGATGTCTAAGTATATGTAGGTTTGTTTCTATTCTCTCTATTCTTTACTATTGGTCTGTTTATCACATGACCAATTTCACGCTGTCTTTACTACCAGTCTATATATCTTGTAAGGCAAATCCCCCTTACCTGTGTGTCTTCAAAACTTTATATATTTATTTACTAACTTAACTTCTTTCACACTTTAGTATCCTATCTAGTTTTCGAATCATGCACACATGCACACATACACACACATTCACACACATGGGAAACTGCATTTAATTTGTAGATAAATTTGAGAAAATTGCTATTTTACAGTGTTGTTCTTCCCATTCAGGAAAATGATATACTTTCATATTTCTCTGTTTAGAGAAACAATGTTTTAGATACTTCATGAAATTTTATAATTTTCTCCAAAAGGATCTTATGCACCATTGGTTAGGTTTATTCTGTGGCACTTATAATTTCAGTAGCCACTTTGAATAGGATTTTTTTTTTCAAAAAAATTCTTTATTCTAAATATTTGCTCATGGGGTATAGAAAAGCAAGAATTTTATATACTATGTTCTGGCCAGCAAGATTAATGAAATTCACTATTAATTTTAAGAGTTTGATTTTTAAAAAGGCTTATAATATCTTGGAAAAATAGTAAATTGGTATATTTCATTAAACTGTATTTACTTTTCTCTTCATATTTTGCTGGCTAAAACCACCAAGAAACTAATTGAAGGGTTGAACCTGGCATCCTTGTTACATCTGACTTGAAAGGGAAAGCTTCTAATATTTTTTCATTAAGTAATGTTACTATAGGACAATGAATCTCGGACCTCAGAGTACATCAGAAACACCTGGAGGCCTTGTGCAAGCACAGATCACTATTCTCAGAAACCCCCAGAGTTTCTGAATCAGTAAATCTGGGCTGGGTGCAGATAATTTGTATTGCATAATAGGTTCTCAGGAGATGCTGTTGCCACAGGTCAGAGAGCACACTTTGAAAAACAAGGTGGAGGGGTGGGTGGAGAGCCTGGGGGCTAGGGGTGGGAGGCAGGTTACGGTGGTCAGGTGAGGGCTCACTGTGGAGGTGCCATCTGAGCCAGGTCTTGAGGACATGAGGGGACTTGCCACAGAGATGCCAGAAAGAGCATCCCAGGCAGAGGGAACATGAGAATGTTCCTGATGTGTTTGACGAACTTCAAGGAGGCTGCTGTGACTGGAGTGGTATGGTTTGGGAAGAATCATAAAAAACACCTTAGAGGGATGACAGGAGGACAAGAGGAGGACCTTATTCATCATTAAAGGACTCTGTCTTTCATTTTCATGACTTGGGGAGTTTCTCTGAGGGGTAAGATAATATGACTTATATTTTTAAAGGATTATCTGATCTTTGTGTTGAGAATAGTCATTAAGGAGCCAGGGCAAAAGCATAGAGACCAGGAAAGAGGCATTTCAGGAATCCATAGAAGAGTTGTAGCAGTGGTGGTGGAAAGAAGTGGTAGGACCTCCACAGAGTTCATGCTAAAGCCTGACACCTTTCTTGCCTTTGGAGAAGGTGTTGGAGACGGAGTGGGTCATGGATGCTGCCAGAGCTCTTCCTTGAGCAACAGAAAGGATCTTGGAGCCATTCAAGGATACAGCACCCCTGACTATGAATATTTCTCTCAAATGAGAGAACTTACATAAAGAAATCAAACTGTCCTCACATTGCCCTGAGAGTGAAAAGTTCTGAGGATATCCAAAAGAATATTAATGCAGAGAATTTATTGAATCCATACTGAGGGCCTGGTGTTTTTTTTTTTTTTATGAAGGGTTATTAAAGGACTAGGGACCACTGTGGACTTCCCTATGAAAAAAATAAATTGTATTTTAAGACTGGCTAATGTTAAACCTGAGGCTATACACGAGACCCACTCAAAATGAATATCGCTACCCTGAGGTTTGCCATGGTTTAGATCTGTTTAATATTGTGCCTCTTGATTCTTGCCTCTCATAAACAGTAGACGTTTCAACTCTCATTTGTTTTTCCTGAAAATGGGAATGGAATGCTCCTCTGACAAAGTGAACTTCCCTTCCCACACTGAGATGCCCGGTGGGAGCAGCTGCAGAACCAGCTCTGTTTTAGGGACAAAAAAAAGCATACTGTGGAAGTTACCCTGCCTCATGCTTCTTTAGTAATTATTTATCTTTGCATTTACTTTTATTCTTCCTAAAACGCCAACAAATTTTTTTTCTTCTGATTTACATCAACTATTTATTTTATATAAAATGTGCCTTACCCTTTTCAGTTTAACTAGGATTACCTTTGATTCTCCCTGGATATGGAATATATCATGCAGTAATTTAAAGATCAGGGTTTCACACAAGGTCAGAACATGACCCAGTGTAAACAGGAAATGATGTCATTTGCAGATAGTCTAACAGGAAGAACATTGTGGTATATCTGAGAAGGGTTTTTTAATCAGCAGTGTATATAGTTCTTATTCACTAGCTCTTAAGTATATTTAAATGATTCTTTTCCCTACCAATGAAATCAGTGGCTCACTGACATGACACTGAGAAAAGTCCACATTTCTTGATTATTAACATCTGTGAACTATATTTTATAGTATTTCTGACTGTGTATTTTTTTTTTTTTTTTTTTTTTTTTTGCGGTACGCGGGCCTCTCACTGTTGTCGCCTCTCCTGCTGCGGAGCGCAGGCTCCGGACTCGCAGGCTCTGCGGCCATGGCTCACGGGCCCAGCTGCTCCGCGGCATGTGGGATCTTCCCGGACCGGGGCACGAACCCGTGTCCCCTGCATCGGCAGGTGGACTCTCAATCACTGCGCCACCAGGGAAGCCCCTGACTGTGTATTCTTAAACATCAAAATGAAAAGTAAAATGTAGCCCTTTCACTTCAAGTGCTTATCTTTGATTTTCTGAATATTAAATAGAAAGGAAAAGTTCATTCTGTAACTCCCCTCAACATCATCACCACTATTTAGCGTCTCAATAGTGAGACTATATTTTTTGAGTAGGGTTGAGGAAAAAGGGGACAGATTTAGGAGTTTAAAGACCTGAGTGTGAATCTTGACTCTTTCCAGTGGCATCCCTGACAAGTTGTCATCCCACCTCTGCTTGAGTATTATAGTGACAGAAAGTACATTACCTTCCGAGGTGGCGCATTGTATCTTTCCTGGTTCTAGCTGTTATTTCCATATACATATATAAATATTTGAGACTCAGTTTCCTCAACAAATAAATGGGAATTGAGTTGGGACTATCACAGGACAGAGGTTTAATGATAATACATATAAAATGTGTATTTTGTTGTTGATTTCCAAATGTTCAGTTAATATTAGTTATTTTTATTATATTTAAAGAATCGTGTCAAATCTTTGACATAAAGGAGAGACAATGTCACTGGAATATTAAGATGTAAACAAACAAAAAAGTGAACTTGAGGTTGTTTTTGTATAAATGCAGTTCTGTAGAAATAATACAATAATCTGATTAATTGGAAGAATAATGATTTAGAAACAACGGCAGGAAGACCTCAAGGTGAATAGAGAATATTTTAGATAGTTAGCATAGAAGTAAATTTGTAAATGGAGATATTATTAAGCATGCATATATTCTAAGAGGAAATATTATCTTCTCATATTGTATAGCACTGAGATAAAGTGACATAATTCTTAAAAAAGCAGAAGAGCTAGTGGGAATCTGCTTGTCTCTGGCTTCCAGTGTGGGTGGGGAACCGTGACGCCACAGTCTGGTGTTCTGCCAGGACCACTACAGTCACCTCAAGCTGTGTTCCTGGCTTCCAGCCTCAGCACCACCCCACCCAACCTCCAAACCACCATGGAGAAAATAATAAACACACACACATATCATACACAGATATATGCTTTCACATGGAAATTGTTATTTGAACTCAAACCCAAGTATGCACGTGTGTGTGTATACACACACGCAGACACACACACGCACACCCCTCCATATATCTCAGATTAAGGCAGATGGGAACCTCAGAGAGAGAGAGAATCGCTTACAGCCTTCTTCACGAAAGCATTGGTTCTGAGACTCAGAGCACACCCATTTCTAGATGATTGGTCACCCTGTAGAAGTCCTCTAAGAGAGGTATAGACGTAGAGCTCCCATGTGGCCTGCTAATGATAACTAAAATTGAACTCAGCTTCAGTAACACCTGATGAAACTAACTTTTCTTTGTCCATACGAAACTGAAGCTAATTCATTTCAAGAAAGGCACTTAAAATTATTGAGGAAAGCTGTTAAAAAGAAATCACAGGCTCTAGAGATTCCAACACTATAGCTATTCCAAGTCTAATAACATCATGGAAGCAAATTAGGGTGGAAACTGATTACCATTGATTGCAAAGGTGTTTATGCATAATTTAAAGGATCCATAGAGAACAACTAGTGGGCTGGTAATCAAAACAACTTACTCTATAACAGGAAATTTAAATGGTTTGTTCACAGGAATATAGATGTTCAAATTATGAAATTTTAAAGCAAGTATCTTTCAAAAATATTTTTATTGAGGAAAACAGTTTCTAGGTAATCAATGAAAATAAATTTATGAATATGAAATCACATGTTTTAAAATCAGAACTAGTTTTTACTAGTTCTTTCATTAGCTAATGTGGGCTAAACTCAGGAACAAATCCTAATCAAAATAAAGGGAAAAAACATAATACCTTAAAAAATATAAAGGTGTATTGAAATTTAGTAAGTTTTGCATCTAGAAATAGTTTGGTTCATCTGACGCTTCATCCTAAACCATGAGCTTTGTATTATGTAAATAATTTCTCATCTAGAACAGTGATCATGATGGTTAAAGATGGAATACTCTGTAAGCAAATGTTTTGGCATCAGCTGCTTCTTCAATGTACTCATCCAATATCACTGATCTGTAGAAAAATATTGACTTATGCATAAGAGAAAACTCTTACATCATCTCCAAACAGAGCAGATTTTGAGTAATTTGAGTATACAGGAACACTGAATTTTTCAACCAAGTGGTTTTGGGCCACTGAAGTAACATTCCACTTCTGTAGGGATTTGTTTAAAAGTCTTTCCTGCAGCTCATGCAGCTCAGTATCAAAAAATCAAGCAACCCAATCCAAAAATGGGCAGAAGACCTAAATAGACGTTTCTCCAAAGAAGATATACAGATTGCCATATCTTGGCAATGAAAGAATGCTCAACATCATTAATCATTAGAGACATGCAAATCAAAACTACAATGAGATATCATCTCACACCAGTCAGAATGGCCATCATCAAAAAATCTAGAAACAATAAATGCTGGAGAGGGTGTGGAGAAAAGGGAACACTCTTGCACTGCTGGTGGGAATGTGAATTGGTTCAGCCACTATGGAGAACAGTATGGAGGTTCCTTAAAAAACAAAAATAGAACTACCATATGACTGTGACCCAGCAATCCCACTACTGGGCATATACCCTGAGAAAACCAAAATCCAAAAAGAGTCGTGTACCAAAATGTTCATTGCAGCTCTATTTACAATAGCCCGGAGATGGAAACAACCTAAATGCCCATCATCGGATGAATGGATAAAGAAGATGTGGCACATATATACAATGGAATATTACTCAGCCATAAAAAGAAACGAAATTGAGTTATTTGTAGTGAGGTGGATGGACCTTGAGTCTGTCATACAGAGTGAAGTAAGTCAGAAAGAGAAAAACAAATACCGTATGCTAACACATATATATGGAATCAAAAAAAAAAAAAAATAAGGTCATGAAGAACCAAGGGGTAAGACAGGAATAAAGGCACAGACCTACTAGAGAATGGACTTGAGGATATAGGGAGGGGGAAGGGTGAGTTGTGACAAAGTGAGAGAGCGGCATAGACATATATACACTACCAAACGTAAAATAGATAGCTAGTGGGAAGCAGCCGCATAGCACAGGGAGATCAGCTCGGTGCTTTGTGATCACCTAGAGGGGTGGGATAGGGAGAGTGGGAGGGAGGGAGGGAGACGCAAGAGGGAAGAGATATGGGGACATATGTATATGTATAACTGATTCACTTTGTTATAAAGCAGAAACTAACACGCCATTGTAAAGCAACTATATTCCAATAAAGATGTAAAAAAGTCTTTCCTTAGAGTGAGCCAGCATCTTAGTCCCTTCCACTTCCACTCACTGGTAGGTCATTGTATACATCAAGGCCTCCCGTAACAAGTGTCCCAGGCTAGTCATCAGCTATGTGATGACAACCCCACTTTCTTCCCCTCAAAGTAGACTGTCTCCAGTTCTGCCATTCATCAACATGTTCTTCTAAATAATTCATTTTCAGTTTCCTTATTAAAGGGTGCTGTCTGCAAGTACACCTATTCTAGGTGTGGTTTCTTTGTTCTAAGAACAGGGCAGTCTTCTTGATTCTGATTATTTCTCTTTTACTGTTCAATGTCTACTTCCTGTTTGTAGCAAAAGTTACTATTGACACTAAAGGTTCTAATATAGGGGTTGACAGCCGTGGGCTCAGGAAAAGTAAGTCACAAGCTTTCCAATGTTCAGCAATGAAGAGTCACTGGCAAAACGCCCTGGACACAAATCACAACTTCAAACCTTACTAGCTTTGTGACTTGATCAAATTACTTAATCATTCCAAACCTCTATTTTTCGCCTTTAAAACCACAAATAAAACAATGCTGACATAAAAATCCTGGGTTGAATATATAGGTAATTATGTAAAGTGTCTAGCACAGAATCTGAAAAACTGTAGGTACTTGATAAATATGACTTCTCCCTTTTCTACGTCAAATAATGTAGATTACTTCCAAGAGCCCCAGTTACTTCTTATTTACTCTGACAAATGATTTTTTTAAAGTACTGATTATAAAATGAACTAATTATGTCGTAGCCTTGGGAATTTTTAGAGTAGGTCATTAAAGTTGTAATTGTGGTACAACTTTTTCTAGATAGAAGTCTGGTAGTAAATCCCCCAGAAACCTTTATATAAGGTAGCTTTCTTATTTGAAGCAAAGGAACAGAATGAGAAAACTAGAGGTTTTCATCTTCACGAGGGTTTATGAGCTTTACGTAAATTAATAGGTACGGCTCTCTTTTGTGCACCAGGCCAGGGCGATTAGCCCTGTTGGCAGAGGAGGAAATGAGCGCCCAGAGGGGTGAATTATACCCCTCAAGGTGCTGTGAGCAGGATGTGAACGGGAGAGTTTGGGCCCGGGCATGTGCATTCAGGTGCCCGTGAGTATTTGTGGTAGAGGTGAGTGTAGATTGGAAGGAGTAGGGAAGATTCCTAGTGAAGACTGATGCAAAGGCTTAACAGTATACTTTTTACAAGTTTAGTAAGATTTCTGTTGTCTAGAGTGGGGATAATGGCCTTGTGCTGCTTGTGTTAAATTGCATGGGTGTTTGTGTTATATAGATATAAATATGTGGATATATACCTAATTGTGTACTATCTAGAGTGTGTACCCCATGTATAACCAACTCAACTGATCGGTTACCTGTTTGCTTTACATCTATACTCTGCCTATCTTTTATTCTTTTCTCTATTTCAGAACCACATTTCTTAGGCTGTCTGGACCAATGGCTTCTGAGTGGAGCTGGCTGGTAGGAAGCACTAAATTGGAAGGCAGGACTCTATTTCCTGTTCTATGTTTTCCCCTCTCTCTCTCTCTCTCTCTCTCTACCTTCTGTTGTCTCTGTTTCCCGGTTTATTTCCAGCAGCAGCTAGATTCATTTAGGGTTCCAGCTCTGGTCTGATGGACCCACTGGATTTTTCCTAGCTTCCTGGACTCAGACTTTATCCCTTCAGCCTAGGGGTGAGAGTGATTTCATGTTGTTGTCAATTCCTGTGTGACCCTATTGTTCTTTAGCTTCTTACCCTTTCTTTTACGTGGTCAATCAATTGTCTATTAAATTTCCTGGTTTCAAATATTTAAAGAGGTTTCTGCTTTCAGATATACCAATTTTTTCTTTCTCAATATATATAATTTTGAATGAGCATATGAATTGAGAGATTAGGATGTGATAATATATTATTGAGTCTACATTAAAAAAAAAAGCCACATTAAATATCACTGTATTTTTCTTTTAGGCTTTTTCAAGTTAATTCAGTTATACCATGATATAACTGTGGGCAAATCGTTAAACTCTTAGTTTCACTTTTATCTTTATTTGTACCATAAGCATAAAATGATAGGTCCTCTCCTCCTCAAAAAGTAGTTAATGAAGTAGAGCCCTTTAAATAGATACATAACACAATCTGAACAGTCACAAACGACACGGGGTAGAGAAATAAATACGATCTTTAGTGTTGGTTTAACTTGTCCAATCCAAGTTCTAACAGATACTTTCCATGTGTCCTGGGACACAGAAGTTAATTTCTCTAAAACTTCAATCTCCTCATCTATAAAAGAGTGTTAACCCCATCTCCTTTTTATCAGTTTCATGAGGATTACTTTGTCTAACCTTTGTAAATCTCTCAGCGCTGTGCTTTGAGCAGAGGAAGTCTTCAAGGAGCCCAGATTGCTCATCTATTACACTACAAGATGTAGAAGTGCTTTCTGATAGCACTTTCTCCTTGATTTATTCCTAGGTAAAATACATATAGGAATATCAGATGCATCACCCATAATTTGATTAACCGAATCTCTCTCTTTCTCTTCTTTTAGAGCATAATCATATTTTATCGATTTCAAGTCACTGCTCACCTACTGAGTTTCTATTTCAACTTACCAAACACTCCAGTTAAATAACATTCCTTTGAATTCTATTTTGAATTTGCTGACTATGGACGGTTACTTAATTTTTGTCAACCTACCTGTACCAGATTGCATATTCCTTCGTTTTAATTAAAGGTCAAGAATCTTACCCATGTCACCATTAGGAAGAATATCCCCCCTCCTCTGTCTTCTCTAGCTTACCCATGCCATTGTGTTATTTTCCCACTTTCCATATGACATTCAGCTTTAGAACATATTTCACTATCTGATCTTGTCCAAGCTAGGGACATTGATATCGCCACCTCTTCCTGACCTTGCTTGGTTACCAGAACTCTAGCCAGTTGTACTGTGCTGACTGATCTCCAACAAAACATATGCTTTCCCTGGAATGACTAAAACATTCGACATCAGAGATAGCATGTAGATTTAGGAATTTCTTTTCTTTTTAAGAGGAAATGTGAAATAGCAGAAAGAGCACTGGATGATGCTCTGTGCTCTGCCTTTTCATTTCTTAACCCCCAACCCAACCCCTGGCAACCAGTGTGTTTTTTTTGTTGTTTTTTTTTTTTTGCGGTACGCGGGCCTCTCACTGTTGTGGCCTCTCCCGTTGCGGAGCACAGGCTCCGGACGTGCAGGCTCAGCGGCCATGGCTCACGGGCCCAGCCGCTCCGCGGCATGTGGGATCTTCCCGGACCGGGGCACGAACCCGTGTCCCCTGCATTGGCCGGCAGACTCTCAACCACTGCGCCATCAAGGAAGCCCTGAATCATTTTTAAAATTAAATGATTTGCTCTACTTACGTGTCTTCATCATCTAAGTATATATATATTTTTAAATAAAAAATACAAATGTGCTTATAATGAAAAGCCACCAGCCTTGATCTTATCCTTTTGCACTAATTCCCCATGCCCAATTCCCCCAACATGCACCCCTCCCCAAACACTTGGACGTGCTTAGTAAACCATTTTCGTTTGGTATTTTCCTGCTTGTTAACTTCATATCTCTAAATAACATATTAAGCCTCTGTTTCTTTATCTACTTTAGTTATGATACATTGACTTTCCATAATCATGGGAATTTAAGTCACTTACACAACCCCCCCACTTCTACTCCCTCCTCCCTATGTGGTTCTATCACTACGCTCAGTTCTCAAAGTTAGACTTAATGACACATTTCAGTAAGTAGAATAATATGGTTAAGAAATGGAGCTTTTTTGTGCAAAACTGAGGTTGATCTAGTTACATATCCCTGGTTTCCTCCTAACAGATTTTCAAACTTACAGTAACAGTTATATTAGACTGAGCATCCATTTAAACTTACAAGCCTGTGCCATTTTTTTTTCAAGGCAAGACCCCAGTTTCATCTCAGTCTGAGTTGCATGAGGCTTTTAATATGAAATCACTTTCCATTCAGTCCAAAGCTTCCTTGTTGCTGATGAATGTCATACATAATGAAAGATTATATCCATTTATCCTCAGCAGTAAATCATTTATCACACGAAGGAGATACATTATTCTAATTCGGATCAAAGCTGCCCACTTCCTTTAGCCGGCAGAAACGCTGCACCGTTAGTGGATTGTACAATATCCTGGGAGAAACAGGGGAAATTATGCTGTTGAATGAGGGTTCAGCAAACTCTAGGGGTTTCTAAAATGGCTTTTAAAAAAATCATGTTTCACGTAGAATTTCTGTGATCCAGGCATGTGAGCTGTAAGAGTCTTTTTTTTTTTTTTGCTTTCTTCACTTAATTAAATCTGAAAGCTGTGGGACTTTTTGCAGCTTGCTCTGTGATGTCTGCAAACAGATTTGTAAATGACATTGTGTGGGTATTTTGCCCCCTTTCTTAGAGAGGCAATAATTATTACCACTTCTTTTTGAAGCGTGCTGTGAGTGGTTTTATCAGTTCTTTTGCTAATGAGCTCCTTCTCTGCTTTATAATGCCAATCCTAAAGATGCCTTTTAAATAAGATGTATGTCTCAGATTTCTTTTTCTTTTCACTCTTCCTTATCAAGCTGTGTATGGCTTTGCTTCAGGAATCACCCACACTACCCAGGCAAGGAACAAGGCTGGTCTGTTTGATCTCTTGTTGATATCATGCTCTCTCACTGTCTCCGTCTGAGAGCAGTGAATTCCAGAAAGGACATCACAGTCCTCCAGAGGAGCCTCTTCTTATGTTGTGTCTTTGAGGGCCCTCTTTCTTCCTTTGGTATTACTTGGGCTCCTGGCCAGGATGCTCTTACAGTTTATTCAGAATGTATGCAAAATAGTAGCTAGTGATTCACACGATCAAGTCACAAATCTGCACCTAACGTTTACAAACAACATTACTTCATCTGATCTTCACCACATTCTGGAAGTAGCCTTTCAGTGCTTTGGCCATTTAAGAGCTAGCTATTGAAATTCCTATTCTCCTCCTCCAGGCTCTGTGACCTCATTATGTCCCTTGCATGGTTGATAGAAATAAATATAACGTGCCCAGGCTCCTTATCCTTAAAACAAGTGATGGCTAAATTTATCAGAACAAGATATAGTGATAGCAAAAATATTATACATTAACTTTAATCTAGATGTCCCTATTGATGGTTCTTACTTCTCTGACTATTCAGATGCTTTTACTCTCATGTGGGTACAGTTGCCGGGTCTAGGGAATAAAATACAGGACACCCAGTTAAATTTAAATGCCAGATAAATAATGAATACATTTTTAGTATAAGTATGTCCCACATATTACATGTGGGACACACTGATGTAAAAAAAAATATGTTTATTTGAAATTCAGATTTAACTGGGTGTTCTGTATTTTATCTGGAAACCCCAGATACGGGAGAATCCAAATTCTGGTCTTTGCTACTCTATAGCTATGTTACCCAGCTTAGTAATGGTTATGGACTGAATTGTGTCTTCTGAAAACTCGTATGTTCAAGAGTTAAATTCCAGTGTGATTGTATCTGGAGATAGGGTCTTTTAGAGACAATGAAGGTTAAATGCGACCATACAGGTGGAGTCCTATTCTGATAGGATTGGTGGCCTTAGAAGAAGTGACAGAGAGAGATTGAAGAGGGAGAGCCAGATCAATCTCTCTCTCTCCACCATGTGAGGTAACAGAAAGCAGCCATCTGCAACCCAAGGGGAGAGCCCTCACCAGACGCATACTTTGCTGACACCTTGATCTTGGACCTCTAGTCTCCAGAACTGTGGGAAAATAATTTTCTGTTGTTTAAACCACCCAGTCTATGATATGTTTTTATGGCAGCCCAAGTTGACTAAAATGGCAAGTTTAGCATGTTTTCCTCTGGCTCAGTTTTACATTTCTTGCTGGACTGTGAGCTGGAAAAGACGGTTGTCACTTTTCTTCCACTGACTAGTCTCAGCATGTGAGTCAATTACACTTCTAATTTCAAGAAAGTAGAGAGAGAAAAGTGAAGGAATCTGCTAATAGTTGAACCTTAAGCCTCAGAGAAATTCTGTGATTGGCTAATCTCACAATCTTAGTGACATCTTAAGTGAAAATAATAAAGAGGGATCATAGGGAGTAGATGGGACAATAAATCCCGGCCCATCGTTGGCTGGGAACTATCAAAGGCAGTCATGGGAACTTTGAATTAACTAAAGAAGTGGGCAGAGAGAGCATGACTGTCCTCTGACTTTAATGTTAGAACCTTAATTATCTGCCTAAATTTTCTGATTATTAAACATATTTATAAGCATTGGGGGCAATGTGTGTCTGTGTCTGTGTGTGTGCAATGTGTACAGAGCACACACTAAATCAAGGCTCATAACCCCACTTAGAGATGAGCACCTGAGACCTTAGAGAGGTCAGTCACTGACGTCTGTCATACCTCTAAGTGGCAGAATTACGGGTCGTTCTGCATCCATAGGACATACCTTTTCCACCATAACAGGCTACCTCCCTTGAAAACTAGAACCTCATGTTCGTCATGTTAGAATTTATGTATACTAGGAAATTAATAACATAACATTTTCTCAATTTGAATTTATAAAGCAAAATTCCATCTGTCCTCCACTTGTCATTATTACTCCCTAACCCTTTTGCTCTTGATAAAGACAATGATTATTTTACTACCTCTAATGTGATATTGAAATTAGTCTTCCTGCAAGAAGGCCAATAGATTACTTCTGAATTTACCTTCTTAGCCTAAAAAGGGATTCTTTTTTCTTTTAGATGCAGTAAAAATCAAAGCTAAGTTAGATAGAATGGCTTTTTCAGCCCACATAGCTGATTTGGATACTATTGCTATGCATTCTAAGCCGTGTAGTACCTTCACGTCATGTTATGTGTTTTAATTTTGTTCATGAAGTAGTAAGGCTGAGTGAGGCTCTTGACCAAATAGGGTCAGAAATTTCTATAAAGGCCAAGATATTTATTCAGACTGACATGAGAACTCCTTAGCCACTGATTGTTCAAAAGCGCATGTACCATATATGGGAGTAAGAGGACGATGTAAACAGGTTCTGTCCCTCTGGTACTAAAATTGACCAATGAAGTGTATGGGTGCCTGCTGGACCAGGAACCTAATGTTTGCACATGGTTGAGAGGAACTTGCAGTTGAGGAAACACATGTTTCTTATATTTTTTTTATGTCTCAGACTTGAAATCATTCTTTTCCGTTTCATCTTTAGAGCTCAAATATTAACTGAATGCAGCACACCTCCTGAATTTGAGCAGATGCTTTCAGATTCACTTCTGAAATCATATCAGTCTCATGATGAAGTAATTGGCCTCCATCTACTTTTGAATTCAAACTTTGCTAAAGGGAAATTTTAAAAATTATTACATTTTCTGAAAATTGCAGTTATAACTTCATTAGCAAGAATAATCATGGTTGTAAGGTGAGTGACATAAGCAACAGTTGCCTCAGCCGTGGAATCTGTGATATATTTGAAAGCTGTTGATAACACATTGGAGGGACCCTCATGGGTTTGAAGGCGGTTGTTGCTCTACAGTTTAAAATAATCTGATTCTAAATTCTTCCATCTGTAGTTCAAAGGATTTTAGAAACACTGTGCCTACAGCCAGGCTATAGGTAAATTCAATTCCAGTTGATTAACTTAAAGATCTTGCTGTCTTAATTAGTGCTCCTTTTAAATAAGACCACTTAATTAAGTTCTGAATTCAGCTAGAGAAAACGTACACCTTAATCAGTGTCACAGTATTCTCCATAGCGAAACCTAGATCTCAGTTTCAGCAGTGAGTGGCAGGGAAGGGAATTTGTTCTAACACCATTAATAATTTTTGAGCCTATAACTCTAGGCTGCCGATCCTTACCCAGAAAAATTTCTGGTCCCCCCAGCACACATTTGCATTCAGTTAGAGACCTGGTTTGGGATCCTGGCTCCAGAACCCCCCATCTCTTCCATGCTGGGCAATTCATTCACCTTGCTGAAACTGTATCTTCTGTTTTTGTTTGTTTGTTTTGTTTCTGGTTTATTTTCTTTCCTTTTTAATTTTCTTTTTCTTTTTTTATTAAACTGAGGACAGTCCACAATCAAGAAAGGTCGTTCTTTAAGAGTGGTACTCCTAAAGATCCATAGTTAGTGAATACCCCTTAAATTAACACAAAGTGTAGGACATTTGCCTTTAAATCAGTGACCAGCCTCTGTGACATGGTTTGCTTAAGAACATTTTGAAATTGGATAATAACTTACAAATCTAGGTCTTTCATTCTTACCATAAATTATGGCTTCAGTTCATGATATTTGGACCATATTTTTAAATACTAATCTTAGGAAAGATACCTGGGTGAACGACGATTTATGTATCTACTGAATTTCCATGAAGAATGTCAGAAAGTGCCACAGATCAAGCAAGGACTTTAAAGTCAACTCCAGCTGAGTTTGTACCTAGTTCAAGTACTCACTGGCTGTGTGATTTTGGAACAGGATGCTTAACCTTTCTGAACCTCCGTTTCCTCACTTGAAAAGCTGGGATGATGATTCCAAATTCAAAGAATATTTTAAAAAAAACTAACACGTGTTGAGTGCTTACCATGAACAACAGGTGTTATTTATTCCTAATAATAATTCTAGGAGGGAGCTACTATTATTATCTCCAAGTCACAGATGAAGAAAAGGAGGCAGAGGAAGGCTAAGCAGCTAGTAAATAGCCAATCCTGGATTTAAAACCAGGCTGTTCTCCAAACCACCCTGCCTCTAAAATGTAAAGTTTAAACGCCTGATGATTTTTCCATTTTTCCCAACCAAGGGCTGACATTGAGGCTGAGGAGAATTGGCAGGAGATAATTGCCAAACTGGAGGGATTGTTCTTTTATCAAATCAGCATTTAATAGGCCCCTTAAAATTGGCAGACTTGTATATCACTGACAAAGTGTCTACTTTCCTGTAACACCAAAGAGTAACTACCATTTTTTGGTCTATGAGTAAAAGTTGGTACAGTCAGGAAACAAACCATACAGTTTGCCACCATTTCTCTTGTGAAGTTAATTGATTTCTGCTAGTTTGAATTTTGTGTCTAAAATCAAGTTTCCAAGAAGGAAGCATGTATACTTTCTCTAAAATGTATGCAGAGACCAGGCCCTACACCAGGATTGAAGCAAACATTTGAACATTTTTCTAACCTCCATGTATTTCTCTCTGTAAATTATGTAAAATGCATCTCTGCAAATACGCGAGGTAGAAGGTCCCTAAGCATAAGAATGGCCAAAATTCATGTATGTAATATCAACCACGCGTGCTTGTTCATTTTTTCTCCTTCCTGGTATCATTCCCATTTTGTTCGGGTTTAAAGTGGGGAACAGGGATATTAAAAGGTCTGCGTAAAGTATATCCATTGCAAATACTAAGTGAAGAAGTGAGGCTATAAACTCAACAGTGTTAATCATTCTGATATAGCTGAGGAAGAAGTGATAAGAGACATTGTGTTGGCTGAGCATCCATGTAGTTAACAGAGACTGACAGTAAAGACAGAGTAGCAATGGAGAAGAAGGAGGTGAAGCAATGATCACATCTTCCAGTAATGAGTAAATGACCAGGGAATCAACAGATGAGGATTGAGAGGATGGATAGTATAGTTCCCCCAATGGGACAGTTTTTGTGGTATTTGTTTTTCTTTTGTTTTGCTTTGCTTTGCATTGCTCTCCTAACAGGAGGAAGCAGGAGAAATGGAAGAATAATCTGAAAATGTAGGGAGGCTGTTGGTGAGAAGTGAGAGTTCTTTCATTTTCACTCAAAGTCATTAATATTAGCTCTCATTTGTTGCTATTCATAAAATGAGTTCAAAGAAATAAATTGGCATGTGAATATCGTAAGAGAAGAGATGGGCATGGTCTGAAGTTAATAGTGTGGGCTGATGACCATGGGAGCCACTTTTAGCTGGCCAAAGGATGCCCATTTCTGTGGGAACATCAGCAAATGAGCTGACCATTTAAAATGTCTCTTCCTTGGACTTCCCTGGTGGCGCAGTGGTTGAGAGTCCGCCTGCCGACGCAGGGGACATGGGTTCGTGCCCCGGTCCGGGAAGATCCCACATGCCGCGGAGCGGCTGGGCCCGTGAGCCATGACCGCTGAGCCTGTGCGTCCGGAGCCTGTGCTCCGCAACGGGAGAGGCCACAACAGTGAGAGGCCCACGTACCGCAAAAGAAAAAAAGTGTCTTCCTTGGGGGTCCTCTACATCCAGGCTGAGTGCTAGGTTCACTGCTTCTGCTTTAACACACTAGACAAATCAAGTATTAGCTTCTAGCTGACAATCACGTATTTTGTATTTTCTTATCTTTGCCAGTATTATTTTCTTTTCTTTTGCCCAAGAATTGCCTTTTAAAACTTTTCTCTAAAACTGGGCTTTTCTTCAGGGATGATGTAGAAGGGGAAAACATGAATAGAAAGGGTGGCTTGTTATTTTAGGTACAGCTGAACAAGTGGGAGGGGCATGAGGGCCAAATCAGAAGGATGTAAGGAGTAGAAAAAGTGAGGTCTGCATTTGAAACTATAGAGCTGGCCCTATCCCTGTGGAAAGGGAGGGACCTGGTTCGTGATTTGGCCCTGAGGCTCACCAAGAGAGATACTTTGCTGACGCTTAAACTGGGCTCAGAATCTCCAATTTCTGACCCCACTTCATTGCCAGGAGCCAGTTTCCCTTGTTCAGGGTTACCACACCACGGTTCTCTCTTCAACCCCTCATCCGCCCTACCCCGCTTTGGACATTGTCTCCTCAATGATGCCCTTCCCCACTGCCTTTTAAATTTGTAAATAAACAAAACACACAACACAGTCAAGAACTTACTGATTTCTGAAGTGACAAGTCCTTCATCTCAGAGTAGGTGAACACACAGAATTTAAGACTAATTTTTTTTTTCAAAATAAAATTCTTAGCTCTTGCTGACTGAGTTGACTTTGTGGTTGTTCGGCTGTCGATAACGCTTCTCCCATTTTCGTTACCCAACTCTTTATAAACCGTGGCTGTCTTTTCTATTCTAATCCTATTCTTTGGCCATCTAGTTGTAGAAGCAAAACTTACCTGTTAAGACCACCAGGGAACACTGATATTTTTAATAAAATTTCTGTGATGCAAGCCTTCTCAGGGATAAATAAATTCAGAGAACAGGCAGTGGATGAATTCAGTGGAGCTTTGAAGCAATGCAGAGTAGAAAAATAATAGAGTATTTAACCTGGTTAACGCAAGATTTGTGCTTTTTTTTTTCCAAACGTGTATTTACCCTTAAAGATTACACATGTACTTGTAAAATTTTACTAATTCTGTCATGCTTTATTAAGATGAACAAACAGAAAGAACTTTCTGTTATATGAACTTCTCTTGTTCATATACCTGTATCTCTCAGAAAACAAAAAATCTTAAAAAACAGTCTCAAAATCCCCCCACAACTAACAAAAACCAAAACAAACATGCAATGATATTTCTCAAAAGATGTGCTGTTTATCACACTGTCAGAAGGTCTGCCAAACCCAATCTGTTCAACAGAAGTGCATCTTAGACATTTTTTTCTTTTGCTTTATGTCCTTAACAGTGTCATAAATTCAATCCACCTCATTGGCTTTACCTGCTGGCCACATTTTGTCTTCAAATCTGCTATGGATTTGAACTTATCAAGGTGACGTGTGATTTTTAATTTTAATTTGTCATTCTGAAAATCCAGCACCAATTAGCAGGGACGCGGCCACCTTAACAAAGGAGCAGGGCTTTGCTGCATAGCCAGTCACAGCCCTCGGCAGGTTTCTTAGCCTGGGCCAGGCTGCTCCAGCATCATCACACTTTTTTATCTTCATACCAGCACACAGGTGTGAGGGCAGTATGAAGGAACACACTACACTGTGCAAATGAGGCTTGAACACTTCAGAGTGGGCTCAAAGTCATGGAAAATCAGTTGAAGACTAGAAAAATTTCAAACATCTTCCCTTATTTTCTTCTCCACACACAAACGGAATAATGCATTTTAAGTGATAAAAAACCCTTAAAAAGCAAAGCAAAACAAAAGCACTTCCCCTTAAAAGCAGCTATCTCCCTAGGATACCACTTTCGTATTAAATGAAGATACAAAGACTGAAGTGTGCTTAAAATCCCCCACATATGTTGGAAATAAAAACCTCGGGAGTAAATAAATGTATGTTACAGCACCCACCCAGCACCTAAGTCATCATTACAAGAAAATGAAAACCCAAACACTGTGGTTCAGGTAATTTTGAATAAAGGCCAACTAACAATGTTAGGGCAGCTTTCAGAGAACAGGAATTTATTTCTTTATCACAAATGTGCTTCAGTCTTAAGTATTTTCTGACTTTGTACCATTATCGAACCAGTGATATGCCTACTTTATTTCAAGTGCAATAAATGAATTTTTAAAAAGGTTCTGAAAAAATGTGTCTGCTTAAGCAAGTTCTCTCAATAGCCTGTTGGGTATTTGGGGTGTCCATATGTCAGAAGTCTTTGTTCTCAATCTATAGGGAAAATTGCCAAATACACTCCAGCGTTCCAGGCTTAAAAAGGTGCTAACGAGAACCTGCCCCATTACCTGCATTCCAGTTCAGCTCACAATGAAAGGTAGAAAAATTACCTACGTGCCTTTCACTGTGACTGCTCCAGTTGCAATAGACTTTATCTAATAAAGTGTTTATTACACTCAGAAAACAAAGCATATTCTGAAGAAAGAATCCACGGCTCCCATCTCTGACAGAATGATCTCTTTGAATTCTTTTGTTGATTTTGTCGATTTCTAACAACCAGAGGATTGTTTTTTAAATCTGATTTTTTCGGCAGCAGCACAATTTCCTCCTCAGTAAGTAGGACAGATTCATCCCACAAGCAACAATGGATGTGTTCCTGCTTAACTTGAGCATGAGAGATTAAGCTTCAAGCAGATATACTAAATGCCACCTCCCTGCTTACAGAGACTGCTCAGAGGCAGGCGTGTGGAGCCTCAGCTGTATTTTGTTCCTTGAACTGCCAGCTCATGGGCTGAGGCTGTCCGAGGCGGCCAAGCAGCCTTTTTTTTTTTTTTGTTGAATCTTTTCTTTCTTTCTTTCTTTCTTTCTTTTTAAACATCTTTATTGGGGTATAATTGCTTTACAATGGTGTGTTAGTTTCTGCTTTATAACAAAGTGAATCAGCTATACATATACATATGTTCCCATATGTCTTCCCTCTTGCGTCTCCCTCCCTCCCACTCTCCCCATCCCACCCCTCCAGGCTGTCACAAAGCCCCGAGCTAATATCCCTGTGCCTTGCGGCTGCTTGATTGAGCGAGCTGTGAGAAGACTGTGGACTGGCAGGGCTGAAGCGATATGCCCCATTGCAGGGGCTTTCAGGCAAATTCCCTGCCTCCAAATTGCACCCACCTTAGGAAAGTTGCCTTGTACAATGCCTCGCAGAAAGTACGCACTTTGCACCTGTTTGCTGAATATAAAAGAGAAAAATGAGGAGAGAAAAATGTGAGTTTAAAGAAAATGCACAGAGGCCTTGCACATAGAGATAGATGCCTTTCAGATCTTGCCAGATCTGAAATAAATGCTGCTATTTCTGACCCAGCAGTTAGGTGGCACTGACTGGAAGAATTGCTAAGTTAAAAAAAAGAAAAAAAGGTAAAATTAGCAAATGAACAAACTAGTAAAACACAAGGAAAATAAACAGCCCAGATCTACTGATAATATTTGATCAATCACGTTAGAAAATGATTTTTGGTTAGGAAAATAACACTTGCAATATGATGCTTTCTGAAGGGATATTTGCAGTCTTTTAGAGACCAGTGTGTTGCGTAAAGAATCCTGCAGAATTATGAGGGTAACCATTATTCATACTGCCATGAGGGGCATCTTAAATTGTTACTAAGTTTGCTCATTAGATATTACCTATAAAACTATAAAAGCAAAGTGGTGCTGTTTTTTTACACAGACACGACTAAAATTCACCTACTATCAATGTTAGAAACAGACTGAACCAAGCCACACAAAAGCATGAATGTACTGTTCTCACGGTGATATAATTGGTGGCTACTTTGCTTGTTGAAATCTTGAACCATTCACAAACACATGCATATGTTTGTCGTTTACCCCTTTTCTCAGGTGCAAAGAAGGCTACCAAGGAGTCCGTTGTGATCAATTTCTGCCGAAAACTGATTCCATCTTATCGGATCCAAGTAGGTCAAGCGTTTTTCTTCTGTCTCTAACACAATATAAAACTCTGAGCCACAGTTGCTAACTCACGGCTGTATCTCAGTTTTGTGTCTCTGAGTGCTGCCAAGGGTGGGAGCTCGGGACAGACACTCACATTCAAAGTTTGTTCAGAACTGTCTCTGTCCAGGTGTAGGTCTTCTCCAGGGATGGGGTCTGATTTCCAGATTCATCTCTACCACAGCCCTCTGCTGGGAACTGCAGCAAGTCCTGCTCCCTTAGCTTTCAGACTCCCCCACTATCACTCCATTATGAAAGCAAGAATATAGAAACATAAAAGACCTTATTTTTTATCCAAAAGAGTATTATGAGAACTATAGTATCATATTGCTTCTTACCCACTGGTTGGTAATTTGTGAAAATATTAAACCTATTAACCTTTACCTTCCTAAAGTAAGGAAATACACATAAAAATTATATAAGAAGTTTTCAAACCAACTGTGAAAACCTCATTTTTAGCAACACTCTTCGAGTATCAGCGATTACTGTACCAATGACAAATTATTTGGTTTTCCATTCATGAAAGAAGACAATTTGCCACTACAAGATATTGCCACTCATTAGTTTCTGTCTCTATACAGAGTAAAAAGTAACGTTCTATATGAATATGCCCAATTCTGGTCAAATGTGAAATTTTTACTTTATCTGTAAATAATCAGCTCTTTCAATGACTGCTACAATTGAATTGCCACTAAGGAAAAGGGGACTTTTATTGAATCAGAAGTTGAGTTCAGTGAAGATAATGACAGACATTTCCAAATCGTAAAGGCAATATTTTGGTTCTCTGAATACCAAACATGCATAGCATAAACTTTATCATGCAACGACAGCAGCCAGAGGTCGCCCTGTCTGTGAATATGTACATCGCTGCATAACGACCATGTTTAGCCATCCTTCAACACCTTTTCAAAATGCATATTTCCATTTCCCCCTTGAATTTTTAGGTATGTTTCCTCGGGTAAATGCAATATTTTTTAAAAAGGAAATTTTTGTTTAATTCAGTTTGCTTGTGTTTTATCTTGTCAAGGCAAACTGCCACTGTACAGCGTTCACTCCTCTTTTTTTTGTAAATTTAGCTCTCCTAGAGAAAGGTGGTTGTTGCCTAAAAGCCAGCAACCAAGCTAGCCATGATCTGTGTTCTCTGAAATGTGAGGCTCTGGTCTATAGGAGTTTCCCAGGTAGGGGGCAGGTACTAGAATGTGTTGAATCTTTCCTATCTTGTGATTTTTGCCACTTGCTAAGCTGATGTCTAAAAGGTACGGTTGTGGCTAGAGACGTATAATTTGGAATACTAGAAATCTTACAAAGAAGAGTGGGTTTGCTGATTTCTTTCTTTCTCTTTTTATTCACTTTGATGTATTATACTTAGCTTCCCTCTTTGTTTTTTTTTTTTTCTTCCCTTCTTTCTTTCTCTTTCCTTCCCTTTTACTGTCCCCTTTCCTTTTCTTATCTTTATTATTTTCTTGCATCCCTTTATGCTTCCTCCCTTCCCCTCCCTCCCTCCCTTCCTTCCTTCCTTTCTCTCTCTTTTCCTATATAGCTGTGGAATATCTGTCCAGTACGGGTACTGGGACAGGGCTTGCATATGGTACAGAATGGGTAAAATAATCTTTCTTTACACAGTCTAATCACACCTTTGCCATTCAGTTGAATATGATAGTCCATCACTGCAAAAGCTGAGAATGAGGCCACTATAAGGACTGTGTGCTTCTCAAAGAAAAATGATCCCATGATCAGAGTCACCAACCCTGAAAACCTTGGTCTCACATACACGAAAATATTTAGTTCAACAATACTTACAGTGGTGAAAAAATAGACACATTCTGAAAAACAAGATTATGTTTAAGTAGAACATTATATGGCACATCGATCACGTTCCAGTAAATTATTAAAATAAGAGCTGTATGAAATAGTCCTATTAAGTGAAACAGCAAATTAGAAAATTATTTTCATGTAAGATTGCAATAAGAACTTTCTTTGGTCCAAAGGTGGAAAAAAACAAACACTAAAATGCTAAAAGGGAACTTTAAGTATTGGGGTTATAGAAGTATATGAAAAATTTTCCTTTTTATCCTGTTTTCTGTAAAATGACATATCATTATGTGAATCAAAATGCCAGGATGCCTTGTGTTGGGCCGCACGACACAGGCCTGCAAGCCCTGTGCTTGCCCAGCTTCAACACCAAAGAGCGAGCCCAGAGTCAGCAAGAGACAGCAGTGGTTTAATGGATGAGGACGCTTACATGTCTGAAGCAAGGTCCTGGAGCAGGACCTCACCATCTGTGGCAGATGGCGGGCAGAACACGGTGCGGGCTTTGCTGGGGTGGGGGGCAGGGCCACCAGTTATAGGGGGAATTAACATCAGGTCGGCTCATTGGTTACCAGGGAAACCAGCAGAGGGACAGCCTGCTTCTCACTGCCCCTTTGATAAGCTATCAGAGTGGAGATGTTCTGATCTAAAGCTAGGACAGTCATTAACTGGAGCCTGGGGCAAGTATGTAAGAACGTCAGTCAGGTGAGTAGGGTGTAGGTGAAGCAGACTCTAGTCTAGTCGAGCAGGGGATGTCCAGAAAACAGCCGTCTTGAGTGTCCTGACCATATACCTTGAAATTGAACGAAACAAAACAAAACAAAACATCGAGAAACCTATGGATGAGTCCCTGTGACACAGTTTAAATGGGAAAAGCATTTATTTCCCATTCATCTATGCACGCATCTATTTACTTATGCAATCATTAATTCCTTCCCCAAATATTTTCTGAGCACCCACCAAGGGCCATCTATAATTGGTCAGATTCTCTCAGTACAGAAGTGTACAAACAGGATTTAAGCTCTAAGGCCCCCAAGACTAGTGAGGGAGAAAAGCATGTAAACACATAAGCATGGGCCTGTTTCTGGCAGAAACATTTATTCCTTTGTGATCTTGGCAGATTTATTAAACCCCTGAGCCTCAGGCTTGTTATCTGTATACTGCCAATAATAATACCTATAGGCATCTGTCACCATGATTGACAGGAGGTCAGTTCCAGGTAAACGTTAGCCTACTTCCTTGCTCATTCATTGTAATCATACTAATATGTGTTCAGAGTTTACATGTGTTAGGCACTGGGCCAAAGGACTTTACTTGGATTATCTCATTAAACCCTCACAATCAAAGTCCAGCAGAGTTACTGGCAAATGACCACATTTCGTAGATGAAGAAATTAGGCCTCGGAGATATTAAATCAACTTGCTCAAGATCCCACAGCTAGTTAATGCTGGAGTCTAACTTCCAATCCACATGACTTTAGGACCTGAGCTCCCAACTGCAGGGCTCTTTCCTTCCTTTCCTAGGCCCCTCCTTCCTCTAGTTATTTTCAATATATTTATCACTCTAAATTTGATTGGCTGAAACTCAGTGACCTGCAGCAAACATTATTCTAAGGAGCAATATTTGCACCATTTTCATATCTTAATGCAGCAACTTGAGCTTCCATAGAGATGTAAATCCCTAATGAAATTTCCTTGTCAGAATTCTTGCTGAAGGATCGTTTAATTTGCTGCTCATGGTATCTTGGAATGACTCTGCTCTGGAAATAAGCATCCCTCCAACACCCTCTCTCTGCTTTTCCTCCTCTCCTCTCCCTTCTTCTATCCTCATTTTCTGATTGTATGTTCTATTTAGTGAAATCCTAAGGAACAGTGGGTAGAAGTCTCTGCTGTTTTATTCTCCCCCAGGCGATGCAGAGTTGATCAGAAATGTGTACCTTTGTCAATTAATTTATTATAATTATAATAATAATAATAACCTCAAGTTACATGCATTTAGAGAAGCAAAGCCAGGATGTCACTGAGAGAAACTCAATGGCTGATAGGACCAGTGTTTGCACTGTGGCCCCAGCCTGGGTCTTCAGACCTGTTATTCCAAAAACTCACAAGCTGAACCTGTAGTCAGTTCTACTCAGGAAGACTTGTATACACATAAGAATCAAACTTATACAATCTGTTGATGCCAGTTTTTGGAAAAGCATAATGCACTGTCAGATTACTCAAAACCTCATGTGGACCCAGGGTACGGAAGCCACATTGCCATCACAAGGATGAATAAGCAGGGCTTCAGAAGAAAGACAGTGAGAGGAGCAGACTTTCATCAAGATCCAGAGGACGTGACCTTCTGTGGAGGAGCCAGGACCAGCTGATCTAGAATTCCTGAAGAGCTTATCCCTGTACCCTGCTTCCTACTGCTGCCAACACATGGATAGCCACTGTGAACTTCCAGGAAGCGCCATCATCTTCTTGATGATTTCTAATGTAATCGCTTTGGAACAAATCCATTTTCCTCACAAATACAGGATCGACCTGTAGACTCCTGTTTTCTCTTATCTCCAGTACCCACCCAAGTCAGGTACCATCTCTAGCCTTAAGGCAGAGCTAGATGGAACTGAAGAACCATGAACTGGCCAAGGTTTCAGGCAGATATTGTCCTGGGTCTCCCCACTTCAGTGCACATGCCAACCTGAGTTATCAGTAAGATCCTGATCTCATCCTTGGCCAAGGAAAGCCTGAGAGCAGCTCCAGAGAATGGATTAAGAGGAGAATCAAAGAATGGTACAGGGTGGAAAAGACACCCATCTGCAGTGCGGGTCCTTTTCCCGACACACAGCCAGCGGTAACCATTTCCGGTCCTCACTGTGCCTTCCTGTCCACATCAGCATCTAATACCCAGTATCCTCAGGGCTGGAGGGAGCTGATAAGTCTTCAAGCCCCAAGTTTGGCACGGGGCTTATACAGCTTAAACTCTCAGTGTCATCTGCTCTTCCGCATGGGAGGATGGAGGCTAACTTCTATCTCTAGTCTATATAAACCATTAAAAGAAAATTTTCCACAGACAGTTTACTGATCTAGTAGACTTTTATTCAGCAATTCATGAATCAGGCAGCATCCAATCTAGCAGATAGAAAGGAGCTCTGAAGAACTGTATAAGATGAGAGATTCTTAAAGACCAAAGTGACCAAGAACAAGGAAGTTAAACTGGGTGTTTGCTTATTGGTTAAAGCAAGGTTACACCACTTATATGGAGCAAAGGAAACTCAGGTAACTCGTGCTGAGCAGGCAAGCACTGGTTGGTTAAGCTAAGCCTTTCTTTTCTGGGAGAGCCAAGCATAGAAACTTAGTTAAGTTTTTGTTTGCTGATGTGAGACTTAGCATGAGTGACTCCATCTTGGTTTTAACCTGGTAACTTTAACAGTACTGTCTTACATTCATACTTTGGTTTCTTTGGATCTTAGAAATCAGGCTGTGCTCTCAGAGTGCCCTGTAAGATGCCAGCAGCCTGTCAGGATACGATTCAGATGAAGACTAGCAAAAAATATGATAGGAGTTTTTAGACTCTCCATCACTCCAAACTGGGCTTGTGTACCCCGGCTTCTCAGGAATAATCACTTTGCAGATCCAAAAAGTAAATTTGCTGTGACGTGTGGTTCTAGCCACAGAGGGAGCACCAGGCAGTGAACCAGTTCACAGAGCCCTCTTCAGAATGGTTTGCAGGGACAACTAACTCATCAGGTCTGAGCACTATTGGTCTCCTTCCCTGTGTACCAGGAAACAGATTGGGCCATCACTTACCCAGTGCCCAAACAAGTCAGCCCAGGGCAGAGTGGTGGTGCTTTGCCATGCATGGCACAGTGAGGGAGAGGGAAACTTGGGAGAGCCTCCAAGAGCCAATGTGGGGCCTGGGAGCCCAAGCAGGAGTTGGCTAAGCAGTTGCAGAGGTTTCCTTGAAGGGTATCAGTGGGGAGTTTCCCAAAGAGACCCATGTTCCACCCTTTTGCCTTTCCCGATTTCATGTAGTATATGGAAAAGTGTGCAGTGCGACAACTACTAGATGGAAGGGTATAAGAAAAGGTCCTCTGAATCAGGAGTTAAAAGATCTTGATTCTAATCCTGTGACCACTTGCTCTTAGCAGTGTAGCCTTGGGTGAATCACAGTGCAATTGAGCCTCAGTTTCTTTATCTGTAGAAGAATCCTCCGGGCACCCTGGTTAAAAGAAGAAAACAGCCCTTAGTACCGAGCAGGCTGTCCCTGCAAGCCATTCAAAAGTAGGGTCAAATGCACAGCTGAAATAATCTTTTTATTCATTCATTCACTTAGCCCCTAAGTAATTAAGCACATATAAAGTACACCATGCTGTGGATTCAAACAGTAGTAATTAAGGGTCCTACCATCAATAAACTTATAGTCTGGAAAACTGCATTTATTTAAATTGAATTATAGGCTCCAAAGAATGTGCTGTCTGTAAGACATTAAAGTGTTTTTTTTCATTCACTCATTCAACTCTTACTAATAGTTTGACATGGGACAAGTTGCTTAACCTTGATGGGTCCTGGTTTTCTTCTTTATAAAATAAAACATTAATTGTCTCTATTGCAGACAGCTATTGTTGGATTAAGTAAAATCTGTTCAGAGTAGTTTGTGCTTGACACATGGTGAAAACTCAATAAAAGTTATCTAGTATTATCATTATTTTTTATCTTAACTGTTATTATTGCCTTTAAAACTACATGGTGTTGCTGCATGAGACATATTATCTGACCTCAAATATCTTCAGTTGCACAGAGGCAAGAAAAAATTGTACAAACAAGTACAAATAATACACGTAAAAGACCAGACAGTTTAAGAAACTATCATCAAAATGGGGGACAATAAAAATTCACATGAAGTGGAAGGAAAGGCTTATCTAGGCAGGAGCATGGCAGTGAGTTTTTCACATGGGGTGCTGTGGCTGTGTACTGTTGCACAGGCTGCACACTGCCCAACTTTACAAGTATCATTTGTACTGAAGTGTGAATGATTCTGTATGGAGGTGGGCTACATGGTCCTGGGTAGGAAATTTCCATTAATAAGTTAGGTGGAGAAACAGAAGGTTCTTAAGGGCACAAAGCATAAACTAATAACCACTTGCTCTTGGCCCATTAATCCTTACTGATGAGAGGGGATGTCTTTCCAGACTGAAATCTACTCAGAATACTTAAGTCCCCTACATTACTCTGCCCTCCAGTAGCCATAAAAGCATTGTTAGTAGAATGTATTAATATGTAAAATTTGCAATTCTTAATACCCTTTTTCTGGCCTTGAAAGAAGAGTACCAGAATTATCAGCTTTTGATCATGCCTCTTTGAATCTTACAAAGTCCATCAATTCTATCAGATCTATGCTGTTTTTAGATATTTGATTGCTAACCTAACTTTTACCAATTAAACATGTTAATGCACACCATTTCTAGAACAGTAGGAAGATTAATATATTTACAAGAAAAAAAATTTCTCATCACATCACTCAGAGTTTACCACTAATAATTATTTTAGGTCATAGCATTCCAACTGTTTTGTAATTTTTATGTGGAATATATAGTCACCCAAATTTGGAAAATATGTATGTTTACATTTAATATATGTCCTTTAAAAAATAATTTGTAAGCCATGCATTGCAAAATGTGAGATTACACATAATTTTTCTTGTCAACATTTTTCTCTATTTTTCTAATTTTCTACAATACATATTTATTAATAATACTTATTAAAAGAATGATAATAATAGCACTTTTTGATGCATCTACATGCCCGGCACGGTTCTAAGCATTTTTCAGATAATCCTCAGATGGCCCTTTGAAGTATATACAATAAAAACCCCCACTTTAATGATGAAGAAACTGATACAAAGAGAAGTAAAACTGTTTGCTCAAGGATACACTTTAAGTAAGTGGTAGGGCTGGAATTTGAACCCCGTAAGTTATGCAGTCTAAATGTGAAAAATGAAAAGACAATCTCAAAAGTTGACAGTAGCTTTTTCCCGTAGAGTTATAATCATTATGATTCCTCTTACTGGTCCCCTTCCTTTGAACATCATTATTTTTCTGTGTGACACTTCAGACTCTGCTGTATTAGACTTTGAGGTATCTGCTGAGACATTATGTATGGGTCCCTTTACAAAACTGTGGGCCGGGATGAAGGAGGGAGAATGCCGTCTGGTTTTATCTAGTTTTATTTTTCCAACTGCCACTTCAGTCCCTGGCAGAACAGGGCGGTCTCCAAGGCAGGTGGGTGAGGGAGTCTTACCACGGTGTAAGTGAGCGTGTCCTGTGGTGATGTTCTCTGTTATTTTTTTTAATTTTTCTTGCAATATAGTTGACTTACAGTGTTGTATTAGTTTCAAGTGTACAGCAAGGTGAATCAGTCATATATATATATATATATATATATATATATATCCATTCTTTTTCAGATTCTTTTCCCATATGGGTTATTACAGAATATTGAGTAGAGTTCCCTGTGCTATACAGTAGGTCCTTATTAGTTATCTATTTTATATATAGCAGTGTGTATATGTTAATCCCTATCTCCTAATTTATCACTTCCCTCCACGTTTCCACTTTGGTGACCATAAGTCTGATTTCAAGATGTGTGAGTCTGTTTCTGTTTTGTAAATAAGTTCATTTGTATCATTTTTATTAGATTCCACATATCAGTAATATCATATGGTATTTGTCTTTCTCTGACTTACTTCACTTAATATGATAATCTCCAGGTCCATCCATGTTGCTGTACATGGCATTATTTCATTCTTTTGTATGGCTCAGTAATATTCTATTGTATATATGTACCACATCTTTTTTTTTTAATTAATTAATTTAATTTTGGCGGCACTGGGTCTTCATTGCTGCACACGGGCTTTCTCTAGTTGTGGCGAGCAGGGGCTACTCTTCCTTTCAGTGCACGGGCTTCTCATTGTGGTGGCTTCTCTTGTTGTGGAGCACAGGCTATAGGCGCATGGGATTCAGTAGTTGTGGTAGACAGGCTCAGCAATTGTGGCTCACGGGCTCTAGAGTGCAGGCTCAGTAGTTGTGGCGCACGGGCTTAGCTGCTCCACGGCAGGTGGGATCTTCCTGGACCAGGTATCAAACCCGTGTTCCCTGCATTGGCAGGCTGATTATTAACCACTGTGCCACCAGGGAAGTCCCTACCACATCTTCTTTATCCATTCCTCTGTTGATGGACATTTAGTTTGCTTCCATGTCTTGGCTATTGTAAATAATGCTGCAGTGAACATTAGGGTGCAGGTATCTTTTTGAATTATGATTTTTCTCCAGATATATGCCCAGAAGAGGGATTGCTGGATCATATGGTAGTTCTATATTTAGGTTTTTAAGGAACTTCCACACTATTCTCCATAATGGTTGCACCAATTTACATTTCCATCAGTAGTGTAGGAGGGTTCCTTTTTCTCCACACCCTCTCCAGCATTTATTGTTTGTAGATTTTTTGATGATGGCCATTCTGACAAGTGTGAGGTGATACCTCATTGTGATTTTGATTTGCATTTCTCTGATAATTACTGATGTTGAACATCTTTTCATGTGCTTTTTGGCCATCTGTACGTGTTCTTTGGAGAAGTGTCTATTTAGATCTTCTGCCCATTTTGTGATTGGGTTGTTTGTTTTTTGGATATGTAGCTGCATGAGTTGTTTGTATATTCTGGAGATTAATCCCTTGTTGGTTGCTTTGTTTGCAAATATTTTCTCCCATTCTGTGGACTGTTTTTGTTTTGTTTATGGTTTCCTTTGCTGTGCAGAAACTTTTAAGTTTAATTAGGTCCTATTTGTTAATTTTTGTTTTCATTACTCTAGGAGGTGAATCAAAAAAGATATTGTTTCGATTTATGTCAGAGAGTGTTCCACTTATGTTTTCCTCTAAGAGTTTTATAATATCCGTCCTTACATTATGTCTTTAATCCTGCCGTGAGGCTTCCACTCTGCCCACACCTACCTCTCTGAACAGGAAATCCTAGCACTGCTCTCCTTCCCTGCCTAGAGGGCACCTACACCTGTGGTTGGTGTAAGCTGGAAGTTGCGTAGCCCATGGGTTACCTGCTCTGGGAGGCTTCAGTTCAGAATGGGTGCTCTGGTTCCACCCCTCCCCCAGTGCCCTTCCCCTACCCTCTCCAATTTGAGGGATCTTAATAGGGTTCTTACTACTCACACAAGCTGTTGATAGCCTGAGTATGTTCAGCCTTCAGTACAGTTTAATTTTATATACACAGTATTTTGCAGTTTATTTCTATATTTGTCATATTTGGCTAATTACTTATGCATGAGGATGGCACCTCCACACCAGCGATTTATACATTGATGTGGCTTTCTTCCAGTATCCATAAAGTATTGCCATTTTCACTGAAAATCTATGTGGAGATAACCTTTAATGAGTATTCCAGTGGCCTTTTTATTTAGAAGTTTCCAAGCGGTACACTTTGAGTGAGCATAAGAAGAATTGAAAGAAAAACGGTGGAAAGTTTCGCCAAGAGTATCTGAAGATTAAAAACAAAGAAACAGTAACCACAAGACTAAATTGGCCTTTAACCAAGGGTGTACAGGGCATCTGAGATTACCTTGCTCATAGCTCTTTGTGCTTCCTCCTCATACTCCATTTTGGATAAATTTAAATCACATCTAATAACATTACATGCATCACTAGAGAGTTACCACTACCCTCTATGAAATACAGAAAAAAAAATAATGATTTTCCTCTATGTTAGTAAGCCTTTCCTAAATGCATCTATTTATTTACATCCTGTGCACAGAAGCTGTTATGTTTTGGAGATAAATAGCAGAATTACTTGTTAATTTTGAAAGTGTTTTATATGATGCTGTTGCTGGGAGATGACCAATGTGGTGCTGTACCAAGCTGCGCACCCCCCATCCTCCTTTCCTTGAGAGAGCTATTTTGAGAGAGCATGATAGAGCAATTTCACTCTTGTGTAACTAACATGAGATGGAATGATTTGAGCTATTACCATCTTCATTTCTAATTTGGTACTACCATCACTCTTTCATTTTTATCTAGTTTTAAAAATTGGACATGCAAATTGTAAATAGCCTCTCATAATGTGGATTGTAAAGATGAGACAGAAAAGTATAAAAATCTACCACATTGTTGTTAGTAATCAGAGACACAGGGTTATGGGTTTTCTCTTAATA
Source organism: Neophocaena asiaeorientalis asiaeorientalis (assembly GCF_003031525.2). Taxonomy (NCBI): domain Eukaryota; kingdom Metazoa; phylum Chordata; class Mammalia; order Artiodactyla; family Phocoenidae; genus Neophocaena; species Neophocaena asiaeorientalis. Next base: position 4,520,422 of record NW_020172724.1, read on the forward strand.
CTAAAGTCATATTTTTAATTCCAACAGAGATGTTTTCATGGAATGAGGACATACTGTATGGCAGACATTGTCTATGCCACTATCTCTACTTCCTCGTTTATTACCCACCCCTTACTTGGGGTTATTCTATAGTTGAGGAAACTAAGATTCAGAGAAATTAATTAACCCATCAAAATCACTGAGTTTCTAAGAATTTAAATTCTAATCTGCAGATTATACCCTTTGGCTTTCCAAGTACTTTCTCTTAGGGACCAATAAAGTGTTTGTGTTTTTATTTTTAAGCCAAGGAACTGACGTTTCAAGGACAAAGTAACACAGAAATTGGTTTTAGAATGTTTGTTGCAATAGGAGCTTTTTAATTTATTTATCTATTTATTTATCTAGATAGATCTCTCTCTCTATCCTTTGATTGTTTGCTTGATTGATTTTTCATGAGGAGTTAAGGGCAAGGCATTCTCCATCATGGCTAGTGGTATCCTTAAAAATTCAACTTAAAATAGGTGAAAAGATGGGTGCATAATTAATACAGTTTGGGATAGAATGCTGTATTAAGCTATACAGTACAAGGTGCATAGTCTACTTCCTAACACACAACAAGCACTTGATGAAATTGTGAGCAGTTATAATGAATTTTTGATGATTTGTTTTATATGAGAATAAACTTTTGAGAACAGACACTGGATCTTCTAAATTTCTGGCTCTCTTAACTTTTCAGTCTCCCCTTATGAATAGAGGTTAACTGTTCAGTTTTACTGGATGGTACCTTCCTTGTCTCCATTTTCTTTGGAATCTTGAAAACCAGTCCTTTTAAGAAAGTTCGGTGGTGTAAAAATTAATCGGGAATTGATCTGGCAGATAAACACTTGATTCCCCACTGTGTTTTAAACCATGAGGAGGTTTTCAAATTTTCAGTTTTTCCTGGTTTCTTGTCTTCACAGCAGTGCTCTGTAATTATGCCTGTGGGAAGTTTCCAGATATTGGGCATAGCCCACCTCAGTGGTCTAGGAACACATTCCAGACCCAATCGGAGTGTTTCGTGGATAATCTGGAAATGTTTCCCCTCAATTAAGAATGAACAATGAGGAATTTAAAACGCAAACATTTCTATAATGTAAGCCAATTCTGATATAAATAACATTTATTAAGGACCTATTCTGGTTCATGCAAGAAACTTTGCCAGGTACACTCACATATGTTGTATAGGTTATCATTTAACTCTGACAAGTACAAGATAAAATAGTTATTTCTATCCCCATTTATTTTTGAACAATACAAACAAGACTAAGTAGGCAATATCTAGAGGAAGAAAACTATGGAGATTTATTGTGGAAATAAGAAGACAAATTGAGAGAAATAGCGTGCTCTAATATAGAACATATTTTGTAAAAGTCTATTGTTTCTTGAATATATTTCACTATAGTTTCAAATAAAATCCTCAGACTATTTCTTAAACCTTTATTTTAGTTTTTCTTTATTTTTGTGTGTGTGTTTCATTATGAAATTTAATCAGCAGATTGTTGAAAAATAAAATGCAGATTCTATAGGAGAACAGGGATTGTGTTGGGTTTGGTTACCACTATATCCCAAGTATTGTACCTAACATGCTTCCATCATATCAGACGTAGAAGTGTATTTGATTGAATTAGTGAAATAGAAGCTTGTCCAAGTTTACATGTTTTTCTACTTCTCATTTTTAAATATGTTTTTTAGTCCATACACTTCAAAATTTAGTATCAACTCAATGTCTACGACTTTGCTAAGTGTTATGAATAATTAATATAGTAACAATATTTTAAAATACAATTTTTGTCATAATTTAATTTTAGGATAGTAATACATTCCTAGGATTCAAATCAAACAGTATGAAAAGGTTTAAGATTAAAGTCTTCTATAAGACTTTCCCCATTCACCCATTTCTCCTCTCACAGGCAATCAGTGTTGTTAGTGTCTTATAAAACTTTATAGTTATTTTATAATATATTTATAAATGAAAATAATGTATTTATTATAAATACATTATATTTGTAATATATATTATTATACTATATTTATAATATAGTATATTATAAATAAATAATATATTTCTAAAAGCAAAATGAACCAAAAATCCCCCCTTTTTTTGTATAAGTAACAGCTGATAGTACACACTGTTCTGTATTTTGCTTTTCCACTTAGCAGTGGATCTTCAAGGTAGTTTTATTTCAGTACCTATAGAACATTTGCATTCTTTTTACAATTGAATAGCCTATTTCTTTTTACATCAATTGCATATAACATAATATGACAAATAGCATCTTCTGTGTGGATTTGTATTTAGGTTATTTTTTTATTTACAGTATGCTGTTTTAAACAGTATGAGGGATACATTTCTGGAAGTGGAACATCTGAATCCAAAATATGTACCTCTGTAGATATGGGGCTTGTCCTCATCGTCAGTCCTCCAGTCGTACCATTTTAAACTCTCACACCTTCTCCAAACCTTCTGTTTCTCCAGTCTCTTCAACACAACATATTGCTTTATCAAACTACTTTATCTTTGTTCAAACTTAGAAGGGTGCTAGTCATGTAGTTTTTAATCTAATTTCTTTTATGAAGAGTGACATGGAGCGTCTTTTCATATGTTTAAAAGCTACTTTCCTTTCCTGTGAACTCTCTTAATATCCCTTGGTGAGTTTTCTGTTCAGTTTTTGTAATGGTTTGTAGGAGTTGTATATATGTAAAGGAATTTAGGCCTTTGACAGTGAGTGATATGAGGTTGAAATCGTTTGTTTTTTCTTTTAACATTTACATTTTGTCTTTGGTTATAGTAGTTTGTGCCAAGCAGGAAACATACTTCCTTCCTTCCTTCCTTCCTTCCTTCTTTTCTTTTCTCTTCTTTCTTTCTCATAGTATAATAGAATGAATCAATTACTTTCTTTTGGGGCTACTGGGTTTTGTGTAATACTTCGAAAAGATCTTTCTCACTAACTTTATTCAGTAGTTTTCCCATATAAATTGGATTGTTTTATTATTTTATGCTTAAATCTTGAAAAAGATATAGATTTCTTTTTTCCTAGATGATTACACAGATTCCCAAGATGATTTTGTTAGTAATATAATTATCAGTAGCATATATGTTCGTGACTTAAATGGCATTTATGTATTAAATATCATACGTATAAATAAATAAAATATAAAAGGCATAACTAAATATCAAATATTTATTTGGTTCTATTTCTGATCTTCCTGTTTTGTGCCATTGACCTATTTGTGTAATATTCTTAACTAAAATGCATAAGAGGAGGCAGGTTCTCCTTCAGTTACCCAAACCCATCCCCCCAGATTTTCTGACTATTTGGGTTTCATTAACTAATTCACTACCCACAACTTATTAGTAATATAGATTTGGGGGCTGTATGTTACATTTAAAGGTAGCCATGATGGGCCATGAGTTAATGAAGCAGAAGAAGACAGGTGGCAAATAAATAAATAAATAAATAAAATAAGGGAGATGAAGAGAGAGAGAGACAGAGACAAAAGCCAGGAGGAAGACTTGGCAACATTTCCAAAGGACGAAGCTTAACCCCAGTAAATTGGCAATTACCTTATCATCCAGAGATCAGTCTCACTGTTTGATAGCACTCTTTGCTTTATAAGATCCCTCCATCTTCACACTTTTTAAGGAGGTTTCATTTTCTAAAACAAATATATATTAGTTTAACATACAAATTTATATTATTGGGGGTGACTCATTACTGGTCTATATGATCATAATATCAGAAGTTAGTGATACTAGTAATTTAGTATGTGATGTGCATGAGCAGAAACATGCCAACAGTTGTACAGCTGCAGACTACTGTGCTATTACTAATCTTGGAATTGAACTGTTCAACATTCATGTTGGTCAGCACATCAGAGAATGCTGAAACTGACATCTTTTTTGTGCTGATAGAGAAGAACCAGATGATATCTCAAGTTGGAACCCTGGGTTCCTTAGAAAAGAAGTTTACCTGGGAAATGGTCAGGGGCAGAAGGATCTATCTCATGAATAGCTCAGGTAATTTTATTCTTCCTATTCCATTCGTAACAAGCATGATTCAGGACACTCTTCAAGGCATTATCAGCAAAGAAAAATATGAATGCCGCTCCTTTTCTTTTTTCTTAATGTGCACATTACTATTTTAATGCATTTTTAAAAATTTGTATTTTTAAAAATTTGTATTGGCGTATAGTTGACTTACAGTGTTGTGTTAGTTTCTGGTGTCTAGCAAAGCAAATCCATTCTTTTTCAGATTCTTTTCCCATGTAGGTAATTACAGAATATTGAGTAGAGTTTCCTGTGCTACAGAGCAGGTCATTATTAGTTATCTATTTTTTATATATCGTAGTGTGTATATGTCAATCCCAATCTCCTAATTTATCACTTCCCTCCACATTTCCCCTTTGGTAAGCATAGGTTTGATTTTGAGATCTGTGAGTCTGTTTTTGTTTTGTAAATAAGTTCATTTGTATTATTTTTATTAGATTCCACATATAAGTAATATCATGTGGTATTTGCCTTTCTCTGTCTGACTTACTTCACTTAGTTTGATAATCTCTAGGTCTATCCGTGTTGCTGTAAATGGCATTATTTCATTCTTTTGTATGGCTGAGTAATATTCCATTGTATACATGTATCACATCTCCTTTATCCAGTCGTCTGTCGATGGACATTTAGGTTGCTTCCATGTCTTGGCTATTGTAAATAATGCTGCAGTGAGCACTTGGATGCAGGTATCTTTTCGAATTATGATTTTCTACAGATATATGCCCAGAAGTGGGATTGCTGGATCTTATGATAGTTCTAGATTTAGTTTTTTAAGGAACTGCCACACTCTTCTCCATAATGACTGTACCAATTTACGTTCCCACCAATAGTGTAGGAGGGTTCCTTTTTCTCCACACCCTCTCCAGCATTTATTGTTTGTAGATTTTTTGATGATGGCCATTCTGACAGGTGTGAGGTGATACCTCATTGTGGGTTTGATTTGCATTTCTCTAATAATTACTGATGTTGAATATCTTTTCATGTGCTTTTTGGCTGTCTGCCACTGTCTTTTTCATGTGTCCCAGTTTGTGTGGTGCCCAGAAGCAGAATATATAGTCCGATATATCCATCCTCCCTTGTCCTAAACAAGCAGTTATTAGTATACTTTTTTTGTAGTCATAACTCTATCTACCATTGCTGGAGTTATGTGTGCTCTTCTGTAATCTCATAACAGTTTGTATATTCTTCTCAAAATGGTCAGCCTGGAAAGGGATCTGCCATTTACTGGATACCTAATATCTCTTATTTTTCCACACTTAATTTCATTTCATCCCTGTCTCTCTGCCCCAGAAGCCTCTGAGATTAATATTATTTGTTGCCATTTTGCAGGTGTGATGCTGGGTCATAGTTTTAGGTGAGGCTTAAGCAATAAGCTTCACTCACAGCTGTATTAGCGGCAGGGAAAGGACAGCTCTGACATCCTTGGCTTCCACAGGGGGAGATTCCTGAAAGAAGAGAGAGGATTACTTCAGCCAAAGGAAATTTGTACGGATTAGGCAAGAGAAATATCTACAGAGAAAACCATTCTACTGTTAATGAACTACTTATAAACAATCACAGACCAAAATTTGATACATAATTTATTTTCTGCTTGTCCTTAGGATCTGATGTTGGGTCTAGGTGTCCCATCTATTTCACATTTCTCTGATCTTCCAGTTGAGTATTGCAATCAAAGAAGAAAGTAAACTTGACTTTGCTTGTTCTTCATAAAGCCAGGTTGCCCCTCAATGAGGCCAACATCTTCCACTTGTTAGCACTGACCAATATCTCATAAATGTGTTTTTGCACTTTGTTGTATTTAGCATGCTAACTGATTTATAGTCTAAGGATTTACTTTATACACTTCTCTTCTCTAAATGTGAAAATATATGGTTTTCAGTCTTGCAGTGAATCCTCTAAGAAAGCAGATGGTAGATTAGATCTCAGTCCAAAGTTCTCTCTCTCAGGATCTGGGATATAATCCAGTCAGCCTGGGACCCTAAAACTCATTTGTACTGAAATGCTCTCTTATCCATCATTCTGTACTTCAACAGCTCTTTTTTTATGTCTGTTCAGCCTTTTGTACAAAACTTGCTTCTCCTTGAAAGAAAATATGACTATACTTAACACACTGATTAATTTTATTTTATCTTAATCATGAATAACTTTATACAGGTATACCCCAGAGATATCGCAGGTTTAGTTTCAGGCCACTGAAATAAAAGGGATATCACAATAAAGCAAGTCACATGAACTTTTTGGCTTCCCTGTGCATACAAAGCTATGTTTACACTCTACTTAGTCTACTAAGTGTGCATTATCTCGAAAAAAAAAATAATCTATATACCTTAATTAAAAATACTGCTGAAAAATTCTAACCATCTTCTGAACCTTCAGTGAGTTGTAGTAGTAACATCAAAGATCACTGATCCCAGATCACCATAAGAAATATAACAGTGATGAAAAAGTTTGAAATATTGTGAAACTTACCACAGCATGATCCAGAGACATGGAGTAAGTAAATGCTGTTGGAAAAATGGTACCCACAGATGTTCTTGATACAGGGTTGCCACAAACCTTCAATTTGTGAAAAACATGATATCTCTTAAGCACAATAAAGTGAAGGGCAATAAAACAAGTTATGCCTGTACCAGCATCTTCAAATGGCAGGCAAATCTTTTCCTGTTTTTTCTCTTGTTCTAGAATACCAAACCCTTCCTTCCGTCCCCCAATTCAATTCTTCTTTTGGCCTTTGCATCTTTTCCTTTTAAGATCTAAATGTTCAGGTTTCTGAACCTATATTTATAGGTCTCTGTCAACTGCTTTTATCATTAAAGTAGTATAGTTTCAGTAAACCTGAGAGAAGAATAACCAGTTGTGAGTGGAAATGGGTCACTCAGAGGCCAGTGTAATGCTGACTGTACCACAATCACTCTGAGGTCCCCTTATCATTCGGTGGAAACAACTGAGGGGAACAAGCCTGTCTATGAAGCGTACTAGTGTGTTAGTGGTTTCCTGACCAGTTCGAACTTGATCTTTTTCTCTACTTCACATGTAATGTCAGAGAATGGAAAAACTGTTACATTTTTAAGGGAAATTCAGTATAAGGAATTAAGTAAGCATACATTTTCCCCATCATTTATAATTACTGATGAAGCCAAGACTCACAATGTTTATAAAATCATTTGGGAAAAGAAAGGAAGGCAGCCATACATATGACAAATTTTACAAAATAATGTATGTGAAATTCTTCTCAAGGATAAATGTGTACTTATCTCGAAAAATTCAAATTGAACTTTACAATCAGATCATGTGCTTTCCCAAGGATGTCCCACCTGTGCCCTATATACATGTGCACTAATTGTGGTTCACTGATTTATTTGATTGTGTGCATAAAATATATAAGCAGTGCATTTTACAAGGGACTACAGATTCTCCCTTTTAGAGTTGAGAAAGAAGGATACAGACCCTGTCCTCATGGAACTTATAAGAATAAATAATTATACTAGTAAGTAAGTAATTAATATTTGTGAAAAATGCCATGAAGTAAACATCCAGAATGCAATAATGATATAAGACGCAGAAATTGAACCTTGTTGGGTGGAGGGTTGTGGACCAAGCACTGTTCTAAGCAGATAGACAAAGCATCTATTCTTATCTATGTGATTGGTGAGATACTGATTCAGAATAAACAGAGTAATAAGTATATACACAATCTTAACAGGCAGTGATGCGTATTTGAGTAGAGAATGATTGGATTGCTATTTTATTTTCAATTTGATCAGAAAAGAAGTATTCTTTAAACTGAGATCTGAATAACAAGAGAGGAAAAAGCCTTTGAGGGAAGCGCATTCCATGAAGAGAAAACATCCAAGACCCTGAGCCTGGGGTAAACCTGATATGTTCAAAATAAAACATACACATACGTATAAAAGGCCAGAATGATGACACATAGGATGAAGACCAAGATGACCATATAATTGTCCTTCTAATCAGGACACTTTAAGAGTGAAAGTAGATGCTATGAGTAATAGTAACTAGGCAATAAGCATGCAGGATTATCTGGACAGTCTGGACTTACGATCATTTTAGACAAGTGCTTCTCATCCAGGATCAATTTTGCCCCCCAGGGGACATTTGGCAACATCTGGAGACATTTTTGGTCACCCCTACTTGGGGGTGAAGTTGCTTGGCATCAGGTGGCTAGAGGTCTCCTACCACGCACAGGACAACAACCCACACAAAGAATTATTTGGGCCAAACTGCCCATGTTGCTGAGGTTGAGAACTTCTGCTTTAGGCTGGGAAGGTGAGCAAGTGTAGTGTAGTCAGGGACTAGATCATGTGCATATTTTTAAAGTAGGGTGAGTTGTTTATATTTTTATTCTAATTGTGATGTGAAGCCATTGGAGGTGTTTAAGTCAGAGTGATGTAAGTCACTTACAGTTTTAAAAGATCTCTTTGGCTTCTGTGTGATAAATGTAGGAGGGAGGGGCAAGGACAGAATTATGGACATCTGTTAGAAAACAAGGAATTCTGGTGCTTTGAACCAGAGTGTTAAAACACATAGGGGGAAGTGTGATTTTGGAAATAAAGTCAACAGGACTAGACAATGGAAAGGATGTGGGGAACAAGGGGAAAACAGAAATCAGAAATGACTTCCAGTTGCACTTGAGCAACTGGATGGATGCTCTTCGCAATCCAGAAACTATAACAGCTTGAGAAGGTTTAGCTGGAGAGTGAGGGGAATCAATAGTTCTGCTTCAGCAAGCATGTTTGAGATGCCTGTTTGTGTGGAGGCTAGAGTTTTGCAGAGAGATTAGGGTGAGGTTTATGGATCTGTGAATCATCAGCATATACATAGGTAGTGATTGAAGCCAGGGGAAAGATGCAGTCCCCTAGAAAGAAAGGTTAAAAAATATACATATATTAAAAAAATTAAATGGAGGTCCCAGGATTCTCTGACGTTGTGAAATAGAATAAAGTAGAAAAGCCGAAGGTATAGACTGAAGTGAAGCAGCAAGGGGTGTGAGAAAACGCAGGATGATTGGGGCTTACAGAAACTAAGAGAGAGAGAAGGTGGTCAACTATCTTAAGTGACACTAGGGGCTGAGGTAATGTAATAAAAGATATTTGAAAATCAGATTTGGATACATGGAGGACACTTGTGATCTTCATAGGAGCAGTGTCTTGGGTTGATAGGGAAAGTAAGCCCAGTTGAAATTGGTGGAGAGAAGTATTAATATAAGGAAGTAGAAAGCAGTCACTACAGAAATTCATTATAAGACGTTTAGCTATGGTTTTTTATGAGAAACGTTTCTATGTTAAAATAATAAAATACATGTAGAGAGAAAATAATTATGTAAGTGAAGTTCCTGAGAAAGCAAGTGGAGTTTAATTTAGTGCTTAAGTAGGAGGGTTGCCCTTTTGCCCTTTGATAAAAGCAGGAGGATATCTTCAGTAGTAACAGCAAGGAATGCAGAGTGTATAAAGAAGTGGTGGGTTTGCCGAGGAGGTAAAGCTCGAGCAGGGTTAAAAGATGTGTAGTGCATTAGTTAACAAGATGCTGTTGGGGGCAAGGGCAGGAGTGGGGTGAAGGAGGTCATTTTGTTCAAAGCCCTCACACAGGAAGTGCTTTGATTCATTTGAATAACTGAGAAGGAGGAGAAAGGAAAACTCGGTAAATACTTACTGAACAGAGGAATAATTGTTGTCAGTTGAATGGAATGCGTATGTTTTATTTCTTGACAAGTTGTTTTTAATTAAATTTAAAACTCCTATTGAGTTTTAGTTTCAAAGCAATTTTATTTGGGAATTTCAGCTTAAATGATATTAGTCAGTGTCTTTATCTCTAGAGTTGTAAATCTCTCCAAAATAGTTTTTTCTCAGTCTTTCTCTATGCTAATAGTATCAGTAAAGCCAACTTGAACAAAATGTCCCATGTGAATTGAAACTATTTCACCTCAAATGGTTTGTCATACCCATGTCGAAATGAAGCAGTTTTGATTTACTGCAGTTGAGGTGGAATGGAGATTGCTGAAGTTTACAAGGCTGATTCTACTTTTATGGTCTTACTTGAGGTTGACCTTAATGCTCCAGTACCCTCCCGAATCTATGTTTTTTCAAGTGTCTGTAATGCTCAGTGTTGGGCATACCCTTGGATGACACTGTCAAATGAGGAAGTTTACAGAACATCTGGTTTGAAAACAAGTTTTTAAGAGAGTTTTAAGAATTAAAACCCAAAGTCAAACAGTTTTCCAAATTATAAATGACCAGATAAGCAAATATAGAAGGGTTTTTATGAGTCATGAAATACCAAATTATAAATGACCAGATCAGTGAATATAGAAGGGTTTTTATGAGTCATGAAATATAAGAGGAAATAGTTCTAGAGAGATAAAAGCAGAGAAGGGAAATACTTCAGTGAATACAAATTCTCCCTTTCAATAATAAAATATAAAAAAATATGAATAAATGTATGACAACCCATTGCAAGTTCTGATAAGACTCAACTTTCCCTCTCTATCCTCATTAAAAATCTTGAGAAAAAACATTCTCAAGATTTCAGGGTTTTAACAAAAGGGAATCTAGTGATTTCTGATTGTTCTCCCTCACCTTCTCACCAATGAAGATCCAGTTCAGCAATCTGTGGCTATCCATTTTACTGCATCCCAAATTCATCTTGTCCTGGTAAAGAACAGAAGAACAGAGGCACTTCTATCTCAGCATGGAGGGCTAGTGAAAACCTGTCTTTCACATGCACTATATACAGAGAGAAATTTCTAAAATAATAAGCAGGTGAGATTGGTTTTGGCAAAAGGCTGACCCATTTAATTTAATGTGAAAAAAAAAAAAAAGTAATGTAAAAAAAAAACCAGTACTGTTTAGTGTGAGTGAAAGACCACCTCTACCTTCAGTCAAGCCACATTAACTTCTTTAACCAACAGCAGCAATGAATGAAAACAAGAGTAAGTCATGAGGACAGAAGGGTATAATGTGTTTTACCAAAACTTTCTGAAAATCTGTCAAATGCCAGAGTGCTCATATCACAGAGAGCCTGATCATGGTGCTTCTGGTTTTCTCTTGGCACAGATGACACACACTACAACGGGGGCGACCAAGGATGGTACACGTAGCCAGTGTGATGAGAATGTCTCTTTTCCAGCAAAATTAGGGTAACACACATAGGCACACAAGTCCTTGGGACAAAGGAAACTTCTAACCACAAGTCCCAACTCTCATTGACAGAAATCTTCTCAATACATCCTATCATTCAAAAATAGAAATCAATAATAATAATAATATTGATCTGATCTTTAAAGAAAAATAGAAGAGAGGAAGGGAGAGAAGGAGGAAAGGACAGAGGAAGGGAGGAAAAAAAGGAGGGAGGGAAGGAAGGAAGGAAGGAATAAAGGGAGGAAGAGAGAAAGAAAGAAAGAGGAAAGAAAAAATATAGATAGATAGATAGATTAGGCACAAAACACACAAAGAGAAAATTCCAAGGGTCCTATGTGAATGAGCAGGTGGAAATGAGCTTTAGGACTAAAGCCATGAGTTTCGAAGTAATGTATATCATGTGAAATAAAAATTAGAAAACACCCCATCCAGTGCCCTCAACTGGAATATGACCTATCTGGGTCTTCGCAGAATAAAGAAAGCCAAAGATAAGTACTTGGCCATGGTTTGGAGTTTGAATTTACTCTTACTTTTGAGTTGATAGAGTAGCAGGTAACCTACTCCACAACCTTGGGTCCCAAGAGAGACAAATAGGAAGCTTTCCCATAGAGATGCCCACAATCAAGGGCACATCCAGTCCCTAATGAATAAAGCTAGTCATCTCACAGGAAAATTTACAACAAAAATAAGAAAAAGCATGTAAGAAAATCATCCGTGAGATAGTGTTAGCAAATGTAAAAGTCAACCCAGAATGAAGCACAAAGAGATAAGGTGGAATGAAGCACAAAGAGATAAGGTGAGGAACAATGTGAGAGAGTTCTAGAAAAAAGTGTGCAAAATTTGAATAGAAAACATGGGAAAGTTTCAAATCAAAAATAAAAAAGGTTATAATAAATTAAATGAAAAGGAAGAGAAAAAAAATCACTCCTGATAATTCATAGTGAAACATAATCATTAAAAAAAGGAAAAGGCAAAATACTATTATCATCTCTATCATCCAACTTAATATTGGAATTTCTAGCAAGCCTAATAACAGGAAAATCAATAGGATGAAGGGACTTTAAAGGATGAAGCAAAATTATGTTGTTTTAAATTGCAGCAGCTACAATTTATCTATGTAGACAATTCAGGAAAAAATGGAGAATAATTATCAAAACTAAAAAGAACTAACAAAATTAGCACATGAAATCTGACAAATATCAAAATAACAGTAGAATTTTCAGGAATTCCTCCTAGATTCAAAACAAGACTAAGGATTTTCAGGAATTCCTCCTAGATTCAAAACAAGACTAAAACTAAAACAAAGCAAAATAAAATAAAACTATTCCGGACAGCTAAACAAAGCAATAACAAATAACCAAAGCAATTAATATAGGAATAAATAAAGAATATTATCAGTATATGGATTTACATTTTAGCTAGCTGGAAACCCTACAATAAATGAGAAACAGCTTTTCATGTTTAAAATGATGGCTGATTTTAAAATCTTTCTACAAAAATAATTTCATTTCTTTTTTTTTAAGAACTTTTCTTTCATTTTCTTTTATTTTTTTGGCCGCACCACACAGCTTGCAGGATCTTAGTTCCCCAACCAGGGATTGAACCTGTGCCCTTGGCAGTGAAAGCATGGAGTTCTAACCACTGGACCTCCAGGGAATTCCCATAACTTCATTTCTTATATCTGAGCTGTCCAATATGGTAGCCACTAGCCACGTGTGGTTATTGAGTACCATGAAATATAGTTAATCCAAGTTATGATGTGCTGATGTAAGTATAAAAGACATACTGTAATTCACAAACTTAGTATAAAAAAATGTAAGATACTTCATTCTACTTTCTACAAGAAATGTTGGGCTTCCCTGGTGGCGCAGTGGTTGAGGGTCCGCCTGCCGATGCATGGGACACGGGTTCGTGCCCCGGTCTGGGAAGGTCCCACATGCCGTGGAGCGGTTGGGCCTGTGGGCCATGGCCGCTGGGCCTGCGCGTCCGGAGCAAAAAAAAAAAGAAATGTTAAAGAGACTTCTCTACGTAGAACAGAAAGGAAATATGAAAATTATGAAAAGAAAAAAAAAACTCATTGGTAAAGTCAAATATACAGTAAATGTAGTAGACCAACCACTAATAAAGCTACTAGGAAGACTAAAATACAAAAGTAGTAAAGTCATCTCTATCCACAATAAGTAGTTAAAGGATTCACAGAAGGATGTAAAATATGATGTCAAAATTATTAAATGTGGGAAGGGGGAGATAAACATACAAGATTGTTAGAATGCATTCAAACTTGAGAGAACATCAACTAAAAAAATCGAGTATATATGTAGGTTGTTATAAATAAAGCTCACGATAACCACAAACCAAAAATTTATAATAGACACAGAAAAAGAGAAAGGAGTCCAAACATAACACTAAAGACAGTCATTAAATCACAAGGGAAGAGAGCAAAAGAAGAAGGAAGGGGAAAAAAGAACTTAAAAAACAACCAGAAAACAGTTACAAAATGGCAATAAGTACATACCTATCAATACTTTCTTTAAATGTAAATGGACTAAATGCTCCAATCAAATGACATAGAGTAGCTGAATTAATATAAAAACAAGATTCATGTGTATGCTGCCTACAAGAGACACAAAGACTGAAAGTGAGGGGATGGAAAAAGGTAGTCAATGCAAATGAAAACAGAAAAAAAGCTAGAGGAGTAATACTTATATCAGACAAAGTAGACTGTAACAAGGATATTACATAATGATAAAGAAGATATAAGAATTGTAAATATATATGCGTCCATCTTGGAGCATCTAAATACATAAAACAACTATTAACAGACATAAGGGAATAAATTGATTGTAACACAATAATGGTAGGGAACTTTAACACTTCAATTACATCAATGGACAGATCATCCAGACAGAAAATCAATAAGGAAACACTGACCTTAACTGACACATTAGATCAGATGAACATACACACACATATATATATATATATATATATATATATAAAACATTCCATCCAAAAGCAGCAAAACAAACTTTCTTTTCAAGTGCACATGGAAGATTCTCCAGGATATGTCATGTGCTAGGCCACAAAATAAGTCCCAATAAATTTAAGCTTGAAATTATATCAAGCATCTTTTCCAACCACAATGGTTTGGCTAAACAATATGCTACTGAACAACCAATAGGTCACTGAAGAAATCAGAGAGGAAATTAAAAATACCTGGAGACAAATGAAAATGGAAACACAAAATTCAAAATCTTCGGGATGCAACAAAAGCATTTCAAAGAGCAACATTTATAGTGATACAAGTCTACCTCAGGTAACAAGAAAAAAAATCTCTTTAAACAACTTAAACTTACACCTAAAGGAACTAGAAAATAAAAAACAAACAAAACCCAAAGTTAGTTGAGGGAAGGAAATCATAAAGATCCCAACAGAAATAAATGGATTTGTGACTAAAAAAACAATAGAAAAGATCAATGAAACTAAGATCTGTTTCTTTGAAAAGATAAACAAAATTGATAAAATCTTTAGACTCACCAAAAAAGAAAAAGAGAAAGGGCCCAAATAAAATCAGAAATGAAAGAGAAATTACAACTAACACCACAGAAATACAAAAGATTATGAGATTACTACAAACAATTATATGGCAATTAAATGGAGGACCTAGAAGAAACTGACAAATTCCTAGAAACATACAATCTCCTGAGACTGAATCAGAAAGAAACAGAACATATGAATATAATGATTACCAGTAATAAAATTGAATCTGTAAATAAAAAGAAAAAATTCACAACAAACAAAAGTCCAAGACCAGATGGCTTCATAGGAGAATTCTACAAAATATTTAAAGAGTTAACACCTATCCTTTGCAAACTATTCCAAAAAATTTAAGAGGACAGAAGGCTTCTAAGCTTATTTTAAGAGGCCAGTATCACCCTGTTACCAAATAAGACAAAGACACCACAATAAAAGAAAACTACAGACCAATATCACTGATGAACATAGATGCAAAATTTTTCAATAGAATATTAGCAAACTAAATTCAACAGTACATTAAAAGGATCATATACCACCATCAAGTGGCACTTATCTCAGGCATACAAGGATGGTTCAATATCTGCAAATAAAACAATGTGAGACACCACATTAACAAATTGAAGAATAAAGATTATGTGATCATCTCAATAGATGCAGAAAAAGCTTTTGACAAAATACAACAACCATTTATTATAAAAACTCTCAACAAAGTGGGTATAGAGGGAAAATACCTCAACATAAAAAGGTTGTTGTATATGACAAACGCACAGCCAACATCATACTCAGTGGTGAAAATCTGCAAGCATTTTCTCTAAGATCAGGAACAAGACAAGGATGACACTCTCACTAATTTTATACAATATATTATGGGAAGTCCTAGCCACAGCAATCAGACAAGGAAAAGAAATAAAATAATGCAAATTGAAAAGGAAGGAATAAAACTGTTACTGTTTGCAGATGACATTTTACTATACATAGAACATCCTAAAGAGACCACCACAAAGCTATTAGAACTAATAAATGAATTCATTACAGTTGCAGGATACAATTTAATATATAGAAATCTATCTTATCTGATAAGAGGTTAATATCCAAAATATACAAAGAATTCATACCACTCCACATCAGAAAAACAACCAGATTAAAAAATGGAAACAGGAGCTGAATAGACATTTTTCCAAAGAAGACATAAAGATGGTCAACAGACACAAGACAAGACATTTACCATCACTAATCATCAGAAGAATGCAAATCAAAACTACAGTGAGATTTCACCTCACACTGTGAGAATGTCTATTATCAAAAAGTCAACAAAACACAGTTGTTGGTGAGGATGTGGATAAAAGGCAACCCTCATGCTCTGTTGGTGGGAATGTAAATTGGTGCATCCACTACGGAAAACAGTATGGAGGTTCCTCAAGAAATTAAAAGTAGAATTACGATATGATCCAGCAATTCTCCTTCTGGGTATTTTTCTGAAGGAAACAAAAACACTAATTTGAAAACATATATGCACCCCTATATGTTCATTGCATCATTATTTACAATTGCTAAGATGCTAAGATTTGGAAGCAACCTAAGTGCCTATCCACAGCTGAATGGGTATAGAATGAATACTGGAAAATTACTCAGCCATAAAAAAAGAATGAACTCTTGCCATTTGCGACAACATGGATGGACCTAGAGGGTATTATGCTAAGTGAAATAAATCAGACAAAGACAGATGCCATATGACTTCTTATATTTAAAATCTAAGCAAAACAAAACAAATGAACAAACTTAACAGAAACAGACTCAGATACAGAGAACAAACTTGTGGTTGCCAGAGGAGAGGGGAGTAGGAGAATGAGTGAAATAGGTGAGGGAAATTAAGAGGTACAAAGTTCCAATTACAAAATAAGTGAGTCACAGGGATGAAATGTACAGCCTGGGACATAAAGGTAATATTTTAATAACTTTGTATGGTGACAGGTGGTAACCAGACTTATTGTGATGATCATTTTGTAATATATGGAAATATCAAATCACTGTGGTGTGCACCATAGTGTTGTAGGTCAACTAGACTTCAATAAAAAGAAAGTAAAACTAAAAGAATAAACACATGAGGAAAGTCAGAAAATAGTTAATGAATTAGGAAACTAATTGTTACTATCTTCCCTTTTTCCAGAACAAACCTAGTACATATGAAAATTAGAAGGTAAAAGTGATATTTTAAGTTAGAAAAGAATACATTATTTACTCTTGGGCTAT
The DNA here is from genome assembly GCF_003031525.2 of Neophocaena asiaeorientalis asiaeorientalis. Taxonomy (NCBI): domain Eukaryota; kingdom Metazoa; phylum Chordata; class Mammalia; order Artiodactyla; family Phocoenidae; genus Neophocaena; species Neophocaena asiaeorientalis. The sequence continues at coordinate 4,537,429 of NW_020172724.1, forward strand.
CTATGTGTTAAAAAACAATAAAATTTATTAATTTTTTTCTCACAATTTACACAAAATAAATTTCAGGAGATTAAAGCTTTGCATATGATAAAACAAAACATAATTTAAAAATTATTTTTAAATAGTTTAAAAATGTAATCTGGGTTTAAAGGATTCATAATTCAGCATGATGGGAATGTTGGAATTATAGTGGAAAAGATTATAAATAAATACATGGAGAATGAAATAGGACAAGTTGTTCAACCTCAAGGATAGTGAGGAAAATATGAACTCAAGGATGCTAATTACAAGTTGAAACAAACCACCATTCTTTAAATGATCACTCTTCTGAGAGAGATAACAAATACCAAAGATAGGTCATTTGGAAGGAAGACACAATAAAGTTAATGAAAAAAGCCATGCCACACTATCAATTAATTGAGTGTACTCTTATCTTTCCCTCATGCCAATTCCCTTTGAAGGAGAATTATACTGAAGGAACTTAGTATGCATCTTGAGGTGAAATGCTAACAATATGGTATGCATATAGATGTTTGCTTTCTTGTGCTGTGGGGCAAGGTTTGTAGAGTAAATTTTAGTTTGTGGAATGAATAAATGTCATCTATCTGAACATGATTTTTTGAATTATTTTGAAATGTCAGCTCTTAACCGACATAGCAAGTCTTCTCTAAGTAATGAAATTTGATATCAGATTTGATTTCAACTCAGATTTTGTGTGTTCATGGTTTTCATTTCAGAAAGGATAATATTGCTTTGTAGAAGTTAGACATGATTACTTCCTATTCAATTGCTTTGATGTGCCTATTTCTTTGAAAAAAATCTCTTTTGATATATGAGCCCATGGTTCCAGTGAAATTACTTCTGAATTCAAAAAGTGATGCAGGCTTTAGAGTTTGCTAAGGGTAGTTATTCTGATAGATTTGTTGATATTTTCTTGATAGTCAATGAACCAAAATTTGCTTTAAAATTTTTTCATTGTGAATATACAAAAGTAAACAGCAGGCAACAACCACTTCCCGAAGCAGGAAAAACATTTTATTGCCAGTTTTTCCTTTTCCTTTTTGGTGGACCTCCTCATTTTTATTGTGACACTGACTTTTAATGTGGATACTGAAGTTTGAAGAGGTCAGCCTAAGCATTAAAACACTGACCACAACTAGTTAAAGATTTAGGAAAATAACACATTATATACTTCCTTCCATATTTACTTGTATTGAGTGGAAATTAATCTGAGAAATAGTTTAAGGATGAGGATGGATTTTATGATTTGCTTGAAGTTGGTTGGTAGGGTAATAAATGATTTAAATATAGGTCTAAATGTTTTGGTGCAACATTCTTTCCCTTATTCCAGATCAATAATGTGGTCTTGGCAGTGGAGTTGAGAGTGGGAGTATAGTTTTCTTGTAGTACAGCTCTTAGTAAACTATTCCTTCTTATTCTGAGAATAAGTCTTCTATATCAAGTATCTCACTGATATCCTTCATGAATTAAAGAACAGGAGACAAGAACATTTAATATGACCCTCTTAGCAAATTTCAAGTATAGAATACAGTACTTTTTATCTCTCCTCCTCTGCTCTTCTGTCATCCCATTTCTGCCATGTATTTTAACACTTAAATGTTCTGTAGCCATAAACATCTTCCTTACCTTATGGGTATATTTTAAATGCTGGGACACTACGAAGAATATTAATCTTTTCATGCTAATATATTGTGCACTTCAAAGCCAAGTAGAGTATTTACTTTCTTCAGACTTCTTGGGTTTTCTGGAGTATCTAACAGCTCTTTTAATCCCCCCATCCTCAGCTTTCCTAGTGACCAATTATTTTTACTTTTCTCCTGGATCCCTTTGTCTCCAGCACCCTTCTGCACAGCTTCCCTCTCGATCCGCTGCCCAGCTGTTCTCCTGGGACTTATGATCTCTGTTGTCCTGGCTTGCAAATGTTGCTTTCTGATTTTCTTGCCTTCCTGTTTAAAATTTTGTTTTCCCTTCTTCGACCAAAGAAAGAGCATACATTTCTTGAGTATCACTAGTGTGTCTGAATATGTCCTTATTCTATGTTCATGCTAGCAGGGATATTTTTAAATTCTTTTGATAGGCCCTTTTAATTTAGAGATTTAGATCTGTCTGCTCTGCGAAACCTTTTATTATTTTCTGGATAATTTTCATCTCCCCAGTTTTTGTTTTCTGTTCTCTCATTCTTAAAATTCTCTTCGTTTGCTATTGGATTTCCTGGGGTGATTTTTTCTTTCATCTTTTCCCAGTATTTGTCAGTTTTCTTTATTTGTTGGGAGATTTCTTTATCTTCCTACTCCTGTTTTAATTCTTTTTATTTTAAACACAGCATTTTAATCTCTAAGAGCTCTTTCAGATCCACCGATTTTTCCTTTCCCCAAGAATTTTGCCACAAAAATGAATAAGATACTTTTTTGCATCTCTCTAAAGGTAGTTTGTTATTTTCTTACTTCCTGTGAATCTTCTCTGTAATATCTGGGAATCATCTCTCTCTCTCTGTGGTCCTCTGTTTACGTTTGAAAGCAAGACATGAGAAGCTCATTTGGAGCTCTGTGTAATTGTGTACTGCTGGTTGACTTGGGGTCTTCATTTTAGGATACCTGGCTTGAGCTGGTGTCATTTTGAGGGCCCTTAAATGTCAGAATGTCATTGGAGTCACAATTTCTCTGTGGAATTGCCTTCCCCTCTCCTATCTAAAGGCAGAGTAGGGAATGTTCCCAGTTCCATACATGGTATTTTCCCCTTTCTCTCCACCATCATGTGTTTGGTCACAGGTCCTCCTTATACTCTCATGTGTGCTAGGCACGTTTTCAGTCCCAAGTCTCTATGCTTTTACTGGGAATACTGTCTCACTTCTCAGTCATGTCCCACACTGGTACTTACTCCATCTCAGGGCAATAGTAACTGCTCTTCCATGAACTTGCTGCCTTCCATAATTCATAGAAATTTCTTATACCCTGATACTTCTTTACCAGTCTCTTATTTGTTGTTGATTTATGACCTATTGATTCTTATACTTAACATTTTCACTGGGTCCCAGGAAGAAAAGGAAATATATGCACATGGTCAATCCCCCATCTTTAAGCAGAGATTGTCCTAGAGATTTATAACTCCATCTTAAATAACCCACGTAGCACCAAGTAATTGTAGATATTCCAGTCTCTTCAAGCATCCAGACCAAATGTTCTTTTTTTTTTTTTCAGCCATAGTGCCTAACATCATTTTCTGAATTGATGCAAACAACACATTCACTAAAAACTATTCTACCATTGATAGCAACTAATGTCATTGACTATTTTAATGATATAAAATGCTTCAATTTGTTTTAAGTGGAATTTCATTGTATCTTTTTCATTGGATTAAAAACCTATGAAGGAACCTATGGAGGTGGCCTAGGTTCCTCAGCCAGATGAGATGAGGGACATTCTGAAAGCAGAAGTGCCAAGGGAAGACCGAAAATCCCTCAGACAAGAGGTGGAAAGAAACAAACACTAGGAATGTGTTTTGGCAATCTGAACGTGTTCCAGGCAAGCGTTGTCAGAATGGAACCAAAATAGACCATAAGTTCAGAAGGGCAGTGTAGATACATTGTGAATATAGGCTGAGATAGATGCCAGTCTTGAGATAAGGGCTGGCAGGAAGCTCTGTGTCCTCTGTGGGGCTAGCTGGAGTAGAAATTAGGACTCTCCTTTGGGTGCCATGGTGAAGGAACAGAATACTCAAGAGCTCTAGGGAAATGGTGTTTAGGTCTTCTCACTGGGACATTTATCAGAATGAGAGACAAAAAAAATAGGTGGCTGCTTCCTAAAGGTATCAGGTGATATACTGGCATGGACTCCCTGAAAGCTTGATCTAGGAGAAGGAATGATATCCTGCTGATTTGTAGGGCACAGATTCTTGACATGATGATCCAAAGATTCATCCCTGGCTCTTGGATAGCAATGGAAGATCACACAAGGGTCTCAATACATCTAACTGAAGTGAATTATGATGGAGCAAAGGGTACCAGATGGGTTAACATTCCAGAATCTGGTACATCTTTCTCAAAGTTTCATTATTTTTCTTCCCAAACAAATTGTTAATCATGGAGAAAATGGAAATAATATGAGATAAAATATGATAGGTTGTTGATGAACTTTTCTCTGATGGTTTAATTTAGTCGTATGTGTGAAGTATTCTTTCTAATGTTAAAAAATTTAAGACAAAAAACTAGGCCAGTGTTTTATTCTATGGCCTATAGTGTCTGGATTTAAATGCTAGATGCTACAATTACTGAGCCTGAGTTCCCTTTTGAGATATGCAAAGGCATCCTGTATTAACTGGTCAGTCTCATTTATCAGCAGACTCTTGATATCTCAGCAGCCTAGCTAATCCTTAGAAGTGTGGCAATCATGTGAATTTGTCTGCCTAAGCTCCTCTGTGCTGAGGTGAAAATGTTCTTAGAACTTAGAGGAAAATAAACGTATTCCCTTATTCATTTCATCATTCATGAAACTTACTAGTACCTGCTAAATGCCAGGCGCTCAGTTAGGTTATCCTGATTCAATGGAGAGTTCATTAATTATTGTGTTAAGTGACTGACATGTCAAACTATCCATCTCAATAGCTCCTCAAATGAAGAATATCCAAAACTACGCTCGTGATTTTTTTCGCCCAACCTGTTTTGCTTTCTCCGTCATCTATGTCAACATTGACCGTATTGCCTCAGCCAATTTGGAATTCACCTTCGGTTTCTCCCTTTTTCTTATACCTGTGTCCAAATACATCACGAAGTTTTATTTATACTCCATCCAAACCACATCAAAAATCTGACTCTTTCTGTGTTGCCACTACTGCATTTCAGACCACCATCCTTTCTCACTGGATTATTACTGTAATATCCCTACCAACCTCTGTAGTCTTGCTGATCTCTAATCCATAGGCAAGGATATCTTTCTGTTCTATCTTTAAGTTTACTGATCCTTTCTGTTGTTGTGTTCATTCTGTTATTAAGCTCCTCCAGTGACTTTTTGAAAATTTGGTTATTGCATTTTTCAGTTGCATAACTTAAATTTGTTTATTTTTATATTTCTGTTTGTTAGTGAGATTATCTCTTTTATAACTGGTTTCAAGGATACTTATAGTTGCTTATTAAAGCAATTTTATGATGGCTACTTTAAAATCTTTGTCAGACGATTCTACATCTGTGTTACCTTAATGTTGTATCTTTTATTTTTCACTCAAACTGTGTGATTTCCCTGCTCCTTGGCATGGTGAGTGCTTTTCAGTTATAACTTGGATACTTTGACTATTATGTTTGGGAGACTCTGGATAAATTTTCTATTTTAGCAAACAGTCATCCTTTTGACATTCAGCATGCAGATACTGACCTACTTTTTTAAGCTCCAGTTCTAAGGACAACTTAATTTTCAAAGCCTTTGAGATGTTTTCATCTGTTCAGTTTGTCTGGTACCACCGGGTCTTTTGCTGATCCCTGCTGGTGCCATCTGTGAGGCAGATAGTGATTCTCCAGACTGGACTTCCGTGTTCTCTAGGGCCTGGGAAAGCATTTTCCCTGGCCTCTGATTGTCTATGGGCTCTTGCTTTATCCTGGCCAAACTTCTGGGCTGCCTGTTGTCTCTGGGAGGGAGAGGGAGGGGGGAAGGGACTCCAACCCCAAGGCCAGAGAGTACTTCCCTTGGCTTGTTGTTTGTAGAGCCCCAGTTCAATCAGGGAAGGAAGGGACCTACCTGGGCTGCTTACTCCTGCCGGTTTGGGATTCAGGGAACACCAGGTCTGGATCATCTGCTGTTGTGTGAAGTGGTGTGGGAATTGGAAGATGTTGGGGCATAATGTCGTTCCTCTAGTCCTGCGGTCCCTAGCTAGTTTGCGTTCCTCTTCCCACTTTTCAGAGTCCTCCTATGGTAGGCTGTCGTGTTATTTTCAGGGTTTATAGTTGTGCTAAGATGGGAGAAATAAAGAATAATGAGTCTATGTCATCTTATCCACACCAGAAATCAAGGCTATCCTTCTAAAGCATGCTTTCTTGTTACCTTCCACTTAAAATTCCTCAGTTAATTCTCAGTGCTCTCAGGTAAAATCAATGCCCCTAATCTGTCTTTATCAGTTAGGACTCTTTACTGCTTATAACGTAAAACAAAATTCAAAGATAATCAATAAAGCTGGTATTTTGGCTTTTGTAACTGAATTTCAGAGTTATCAGGAAAGGCTCTATTCTAAGCTCAAACCACATGGCCAGAACCAGTTGCTTGAATTTGCTTCTGATTGATTCTCTCATGGTGTTTGTGAGATGGTTGCCAGTTTTTCTTGGGCTATCATATTCAGGTTCATGCCCAAAGGCAAGGACAATGTCCTTAAATCTTCCCTGACTCCCACAAACACCAAGAAAATAGTCTAAAATCCTGGATTTCATTTCGATTAGATAACTTTGACCAAATGTTAACTCTGAGTGTGTGGTAGGTCTTCCTTTTACTCCCCTTCCCTAAAGGGTGGGTTAGAATCAATCTTTCCTGAATACATGGACTTTAAGGAAAGAAAATAAAGGTTCTGTTACATAAAGAAAGGAGGAATGGATGCATCAGGACCAAAAAAATCCCTGCAAATGTCATTATAGTGTTTTTCAAATACTGCCCTTATCTCTACCCTGCCTGCTTTGCTAACTTCAGCTCTCCTGGTGTATCTTCTTATACTCAGACAAGCCATTCAGAATTGATTTTGAATTTTTAGACTTTTCACATCTTTGGAACTATGGTCATGCTGCTTCCTTTGGTTGAAACGCCTAACTCCTCCAGCCATCTCTCCAAAACTCACACTTTCTCAGTATCTCTTTCTCTCTCCCTCTCTCTCTCTCTCTCTCTCTTTCACACACACACACACACACACACACACACACCTTTTTGTGTATTTACTTCATACTTCTCTGATTTCATTTTAGGACTCAGTATGCAACTATCCCTCACACTCAAAACTAGGTGATGCTGTATTGACTTTGTGCCCTCTTGTCTTTCACTCTAGCATGTATTATACCCTACTGCAGTGGCCAGTTACCTGAGCTATGTCCCTCACTAGCTTGTAAAGGCAAAATTGCCCTTCACAACTTTATCCTTATTACCTACCAAAGTGCTTCTTCAGTAATTCACTTTCAAAAGCTCTAGGTGAGTATATCATGCTATGAATGTGTAAAGAATAGACTAATAATAACGTCTAGGCAAACAGGGAGTAGTCGATGTAGGAGCTGTACCATGAAAAAAGAGGAGGAATTCTCTAGGACTTAGAAGTCACAGAAGGGCATTACAGGCAGTAGAAAGTTACTTTATGGATACAGGCAAATATAATAGATATACTACCTGTTTTATTTTGTTTTGTTTTTTTCTCCTACAATAAGCCTGAACAGGTTCCTCTGTCCCCATGGACGTTATCCTTCTGTCTTCAAATCCAAGCTGAAGCTACTTCTGCAGTCCTAAGAAATTGGTAACTTGTAGCTCCCTGGAGTCCACATGGCATAGCCTGGTCTTGTTTGTTACTTACTCTCTTTTCAGTGTGTAGGAATGAGGAATGAGTATCAAATGATCTGAACGTCAAAACTCAAATACAAATATCAAGACCATTTCACATCGCTGATTGTTTTGAATTCTGAGCCCAGAATTGCAGGCAGCCCATTGCAGGCTACAATGCTGGAGAGAACCACTTGGTTATGTCACTATTTTCTAGTCAAAGTGCACTCCAGGCATGATGAACCTCGTCTTAATGAAAATAGCTTTATTCTTATGCCATACAATGGCAGATTATATCATAGAGCTAAAGAAATAGAGTTGAAAATTCCTTTAAGAATATTTCCTGTGAAAGGAGTTTAGAAAGTCACTCAAACAAGAGTGATTGTACTTTATACATTTTATGTTTGTTGTTTTCGTTTTGGTTGAAATTGGAGAATCTAGCGTTGTCATTGTTGCTTCCTTGTTTGAGAGTAAGAGAAATTGAAATTATCACTAGGCAAAGAAGTTTTTGGTTGATCTTATGTTACTACTGTCAGCAAATAAAATTATATAAAAGTTAGAAATTACTAAAGCTTCCTTGATGCTGTACTATCAAAAGAATAAAATATCTGTCATTTGAAAAGAGAAAGGAGAAAGTAATATCCCTTAAGGTCGAAGTTTGAACTGGTAAATTTAAGTACATTCCTTTACTTAATCCTCACTGGAGTTATACATATGTACCCACCACCTAAATTTATCAAATGTTAATATTTATTTCAGAAGGATTATTTAAGAGAATAAAAGATTGTAATTATATGTGAAGCTTCCTGCCTTGCCTTGTTATATTCCCCTATTCCCCTTATCAAGAAAATTATGATGCTGTATTCCATGGTTATCATTCTCGTCTGTTTCTAGGTGATTAACAATAAAGGGTGTTACTCTATATTTTTTCAAATATTGTTTATAGCTACCTGTATTATATATCAATATTCTACATAGGGGGTGTCCATTTGTGATCTGTCCTTTTTTATGCTCTATTTTCTTTTACCTCTATTATTATCACACTTATAGGTTTATCATATAGCTTAATATCATGTAAGGCAAGTCCTTTCTACATCAATATTATTTATTATTGACCTTTGCTCTTTTACATAAATTTTTAAATAAATTTGTCAAGTTTTATGAAAAGTCTTACTGAAATTTTCATTGGAATTGTATTGGAATTATTAATTAGTTTAAGGGAAATTTTTATCTTCAGAAAATTGACTCCTCTCACTCATGAACCTGTTATATCATTCTAGTTAGGTTCTTGTTAAAAAATCTCTATTTTTATCTTTTTATCTATGTGTTTTCTCTATAACAATCTTGCACATCTTTTGGTTTTATTCCTACTACATTAGGAAGACATTGTTGGTATTGTAAATGGTACTCATTTTCCATTATATATTCCAGTGGACTATTTGGGCTATATAGGCTTTTTTTAAGTCAATCTTTTATCCATCATCCTTGCTAAAAATCCTAGTATACTAGGCTCATTTTTTTTTCCTTATTAAAAGGTATTTTTTGGTAAAAGTTCAAGATTGGTAAACTGATGGTCTCTGAAAACCTTGAAAATGTCTTTATGTTATTCTAGATAGATAGTTTTGTGTCCAATTTGAGGATTAGTTATTTTCTGTTAGTGCTTTAAAAATATTTTCCATTATGTTCTAAAATTTTTAAACTTTTTTTAAATTAATTTATTTTTGGCTGCGTTGGTTCTTCATTGCTGCACTTGGGCTTTCTCTAGTTGCGGTGAGCAGGGGCTACTCTTCCTTGCGGTGCACGGGCTTCTTATTGCCGTGGTTTCTCTTGTGGTGGAGCATGGGCTCTAGGCACACGGGCTTCAGTAGTTGTGGCACACGGGCTCAGTAGTTGTGGCTCGCGGGCTCTAGAGCACAGGCTCAGTAGTTGTGGTGCATGGGCTTAGTTGCTCTGCGGCATGTGGGATCTTCCCAGGCCAGGGCTTGAACCCATGTCCCCTGCATTGGCAGGCGGATTCTTAACCACTGCACCACCAGGGAAGTCCTATGTTCTAGAATTTAATATTACTAAGAAATACGCTGCTATTATTCTTATTTTTATCCCTTTTTTAAAAAATTATATTTTTTCTGTGATTTTTTATGACAGCTTTAATGAGATATCATTTACATACCATGATATTCACACGGTATATAAGTTCAGTCTGTCCAATTCAGTTCTTTTTAGTATATATACACAGAGTTGTGAAACCCATCGCCACTATCAAATTGTGGTATATTTTCATCACCCAAAATGAAATCCCATATCTATTAGAAGTCACTCCCAATAGCCTCCCTCCCCTCTTCCCCTAACAACCCCTAATCCTCTTTCTGTTTATATGGATTTGCCTAGTCTGGACATCTTATATAAATGAAATCATACAATATATTTTTTGTGTGTGTCTGACATCTTGAATTTAGCATAATGTATTTAAGGTTCACTCGTGGCATGTGTCATTCTTCTTATTACAAAGCAGTATCCCATTGTACGGATGTAAGATATTGTTTATTCATCAGTCAATAAATATTTGGGTTGTTTTAAAATTTAAGCCTTTATGAAATAATGCTGCTATGAACATTCATGTACAAGTTTTTATGTGTACATATGTTTTCATTTATTTTGTGTACACACCTAGTAGAATAGCTGGATGATATGGTAACTACATGTTTAACATTTTGAGTTACTGAAAAGAATTTTCCAAACCAGCTCCAACATTTTACATTTCCACCAGCAATGTATGAGGTTCAAATTTCTCCACATGTTCACCAACAATTTTTATTAACTTTTTAATTTAATTTAATTTTTAGGGCAAAAATATGTACCTTGTTTTTTTGATGTGCATTCCCATAATGTTTAATGACTTTGAGCATCTTTTTGTTTGTTTAGTGACCATTTGTGTAGAAAAATATTTATTCAAATCCTTTGCCCATTTGTTAATTGAGTTGCTTTTGTATTGTTGAATTTTAGGAGTTCTTTTATCTATTCTGGATACAAGTGCCTTATTAATTTTATGATTTGGAAATATTTTCTCTCATTCTGTGTATCTTCTTTTCACTTTGTTGAGCATTTATTTTATCTGATATTAGTATAGCCATCCAGGCTCTATTTTAGTTAATGTTTCCATGGTAGTTTTTTCTGCCCTTTTAATCTGTTTGGTTCTTTGAATCTAAAGTATGTTTCTTGTAGATGACATAAGACTTGGATCATTTTTTTTTAATCCATTCTGCTAATATCTACCTTTTAATATGAATGTTTAACCCACTTATATTTTCAAAAAAATTTTATTGGCGTGTAGTTGATTTAAAATGTTGTGTTGCGGATGTACAGCAGAGTGAATCAGTTATACATATACATATATCCACTCTGTTTTAGATTCTTTTCCCATATAGGCCATTACAGGGTGTTGAGTAGTTTTCCCTGTGCCATACAGTAGGTCCTTATTAGTTATCTATTTTATATATAGTAGTGTGTATATGTCAATCCCAATCTCCCAATTTACCCCTCCCCCTCTTTCCTCCCTGGTAACTTTAAGTTTGTTTTCTACATCTGTAACTCTATTTCTGTTTTGTAGATAAGTTTATTTGTACCCCTTTTTTAGATTCCACATATAAGCGATATCATATGATATTTGTCTTTCTCTGTCTGACTTACTTCACTCAGTGTGACAATCTCTAGGTCCATCTATGTTGCTACAAATGGCATTATTTTGTTTTTTTATGGCTAATATTCCATTGTATATATGTACCACATCTTCTTTATCCATTCCTGTGTTGATGGACATTTAGGTTACTTCCATGTCCTGGCTATTGTAAATAGTGCTGCAATGAACATTGGGGTGAAGGTATCTTTATGAATTATGGTTTTCTCTGGATATATGCCCAGGAGTGGGATTGCTGGTTCATATGGTAGCTCTTATTTCTAGTTTTTTAAGGACTTTCTGTACTGTTCTCCATAGTGGCTATACTAGTTTACATTCCCAACAGCAGTGTAAGAGGGTTCCCTTTTCTCCACACCTTCTCCAATATTTATTGTTTGTAGACTTTTTGATGATGGCCGTTCTGACTGGTATGAGGTGATACCTCATTACAGTTTTGATTTGCATTTCTCTAATGATTAGTGATGTTGAGCATCTTTTCATGTGCCTCTTGGCCATCTGTATGTCTTCTCTGGAGAAATGTCTATTTAGATCTTCTGCCCATTTTTTGATTGGGTTGTTTGTTTTTTTTTATATTGAGCTGCCTGAGCTTTTGTGTATTTTGAAGATTAATCCCTTGTTGGTTGCTTCATTTGCAAATATTTTCTCCCATTCTGAGGGTGTCTTTTCATTGTTTTATGGTTTCCTTTGCTGTGCAAAAGCTTTTAAATTTAATTAGGTCCCATTTATTTATTTATTTTGAATTTTCTTTTCTTTTTTTATACAGCAGGTTCTTATTAGTTATCTATTTTATACATATTAGTGTATACATGTCAATCCCAATCTCCCAACTCATCACACCACACCACACCATCACCCCCACCCCCACCCCACCGCTTTCCCCCTTGGTGTCCATACGTTTGTTCTCTACATCTGTATCTCTATTTCTGCCTTGCAAACTGGTTCATCTGTACCATTTTTCTAGATTCCACATACCTGTGTTAATATACAATATTTGTATTTCTCTTTCTGACTTACTTCACTCTGTATGACAGTCTCTAGGTCCATCCAAGTCTCTACAAATGACCCAGTTTTGTTCCTTTTCATGGCTAATATTCCATTGTATATATGTACAACGTCTTCTTTATCTGTTCATCTGTCAATGGGCATTTAGGTTGCTTGCATGTCCTGGCTATTGTAAATAGTGCTGCAATGAACATTAAGGTGCATGTGTCTTTTTGAATTATGATTTTCTCTGGGTATATGCCCAGTAGTGGGATTGCTGGGTCATATGGTAATTCTATTTTTAGTTTTTTAAGGAACCTCCATACTGTTCTCCATAGTGGCTCTATCAATTTACATTCCCACCAACAGTGCAAGAGGGTTTCCTTTTCTTCACACCCTCTCCAGCATTTGCTGTTTGTAGATTTTCTGATGATACCCATTCTAACCAGTGAGAGGTGATACGCCATTGTAGTTTTGATTTGCATTTCTCTGATGATTAGTGATGTTGAGCAGCTTTGCATGTGCCTCTTGGCCATCTGTATGTCTTCTTTGGAGAAATGTCTATTTAGGTCTTCTGCTCATCTTTTGATTGGGTTGGTTTTTTTAAAATATTGAGCTGCATGAGCTGTTTGTATATATTGGAGATTAATCCTTTGTCCATTGGTTCGTTTGCAAATATTTTTTCCCATTCTGAGGGTTGTCTTTTCATCTTGTTTACAGTTTCCTTTGTGGTGCAAAAGCTTTTAAGTTTCATTTGGTCCTGTGCTTCCTTGGTGGCACAGTGGTTGAGAATCCACCTGCCAATGCAGGGGACACAGGTTCAAGCCCTGGTCGAAGTATGCATCATAATCTCATCAATAAAGTTTATATTTATTACTTTATGTAATTGTCTTTTAAATTAGAATAAAATAGTACAAAAATCTGTACTGTGTTTAATATTTATCTTTATTGTTGCTCTTTATTTCTTCATGTAGATTTGAGATACTGTCTAATGTTCTTTGATTTCAGCCCTAAGTACTCTTTTTAGTATTTCTTGTAGGATAGGTCTGCTAGTGACAAATCCATCCCTGTGCCCCCCTGATGTAGGAATGCCTTAATTTCCCCCTTGGTTTTGAAGAACACTTTGGCTAAATATAGAATTCTTGATTAGCTGTGTTTTCCTTTCAACAGTTTGAGTATTTCATCTCACTGCATCCTGGCCTTGATGGTTTCCAATGAGCTGTCTGCCTGTAATTTTATGGAGGATATCTTGTATGTGATGGCTCACTTTTTTCTTGATGTTTTCAAGACTCTGTCTTTATCTGTTGACAAATTGATAATAATGTATCTAGAATAGAATCTCTTTGAGTTTATCCTCCTTGGAGTTCATTGAGCTTCTTCAATGTATAAACTGTTTTTCATTAAATTGGGGGAATTTTCAGTTGTGTCTTCAAATGTTACTTTGCTTTGTTTTCTCTCTGCTCCCCTTCTGAGATGTCCATTGTGCACATGTCAGTGTGAATTATGGTATGAGGTACACTATTCCTCAAACCGTATCATCTCAGTTGATTTGGCTTCACATTCCCTGTTTTCGTCTTCTGCCTGCCGAATTCTTCTGCCTGCTGAAAATCATTTTGATTGTTGCACATTCCAATGACATATTTTTTATTTCATTTGTTTTTATAATTTCTACATCATGATTGTGAACCCATTTTGTGAGACTGTCTTCCATTTCATTTACCTCTCTTATACCATGACTCATTTTTTATTTTTAATAGTGATTATTTTCATCTTCTGTGTATTTAATCAATTCTTTCTAAAACGTTTCTAAAACCTGTAAAATCAACTTTTCATTTCTCTTTATTTTTGTTTCACAATCCCTTGTCTTTTGAAAATTGGACTTTAAAAAAAAACTTGTTCTCTTGAAACATAACTCCTAGAAATTTTGTCATTCCATCTGGAGTCAATTTTTCTTCTGTGTTGGATAGGATGTTATAATTTTAGTGTTAGATTTCAAAATGAATTTTGGAATTTGGATTTGCTGGTTCATTTTTGACTAGGATATTGTTTTGTTTCATTCTCTCTTTTTTTTCCCTCTGTCTATGCTCACTTTTTCCTGCCTAAGGTGTCCTGGCCATAGTCCATAAAAAAAGCTAGTGAGTTTCCTACAATGTGATTATGAGTCTCTGACTGCCTTCTCCCTAGGCCTGAGCTACCCAGGAGCTAGAACTCTGGAAAGTTCCCACCCTTCCCCCCCCCATCATTTTCTGTCCTTCTCAGGTCCAGATATTAGTCAGAATAAGGTAGGTTTAAACATTAAGCCTTCTTAGATCCAGGTACTAGTCAGAATAAGGTTGGTTATATTGCAGTGACCAATGACCCCATTATGTCTGTGGCATAAAAAAGAACAAAGTTTTATTTCTCACACTTAATGTCAGCTGGGAGTGCTGTGGCTGTGCTTCATTATCACCTTCATTCTGAGACCCAGGAAGATGGGATTTTCTTTTTCTTGCTCACGAGGATATGTGGAAACTGGTCAGTGGTTCCTAAATCTTCTTCCATAAGGAGTCATGTTACTTTTGCTCACATTCCATTGGCTTGAGCAAATCATAAGGCCAAGCCTAACATCAATAGCACAATAAAGTAGATTCTTCCCCCAAGAGGGTTAATGAGCATTCTACATTATTATACAATGCAGTATACCACATTCTCTTTATTTTTTTTTAACTTGTAATAGGTTAACTCCCAGCTACCACTTTCTGCCTTGGTTCCCCCAAACTGGAGTAGGACTTGGACTGTGAACATCATTCTGTGTTTCTACTCTTATGTAGCTTCTTTCTTGATTCTAGCCAGCTACCTTTCTGGTTTTCTATTTTTCACTTTTGTGTCTCGTTGTGTGTATGTTTGTAAGTATAGGAAAATACCTCATATAATATGTTTGGTGTCATTTTACTCAGAATGTTATCCATAATTTCTTTTTTGGTGAAACACAAGCTCCACAAACCCGTGATTAAATCCCCCTTTCTCCCTGACAAATCATCCCTCAGGATCAGTGTTAGTTTCAGAATACATAACTAACGTCATCTAGTCTGGTAGACATGGAATCTCTATATTTTCCAAGGCTTTAGTGTTAATTGATCAGGTAGAATTTCCATGTAATTGAAATGTATTTCTTGGCCTGAAACGATTTCTCATTAGTAAGTATAAATCGGTGCTTGTTCAGCTAAGCCACGCAATTTTGGGTTTAATAAAAGCCCAGTCTGCTCATTTGTTTACTCTGTTTACTCCCTAAAGTCTAAGCCTTCTGTGACTGAATACAATGCTTAATAAACAGAAGAAAGAATACTAATTGTAGGCACTGTCATGTTGCCGTATTCCTAAGAGCTGGACCTGGCTGCAGACCAAATGGCTCTTGGGTAGAATCAACCAAGTTACCTTCCAGCTTAGGTTTCCAGCTGTCACAAAACAGATCTTGGCCTCAGACAAACACATTTGCAGAATAATATCCTGTTTTACCACAGTGGATCAGTGGAGCTCAGCTAACATCAATCTTCCCTGTAACTCACTTCCTCCATCAACTTTCACATCCTGCATACTTTCTTCCTCTAATACATATGTCCCCCTTGTGGAATACTGACCACTCACCCAGATGTGTCATTGGTGCTGGACAAAAGGAAACTAATCTCTACCTCTTTCCTCACCAAAAGCTCACATTTCTACAGGCAAACCATCGTGTAGACAGAAATTGATTTCTTCTCTTTGACTGGTGCTGAGAAAGAGGAATTAAAGCTCATGTACAAAACTACTGGAAATAAAAAGTTCTCCAACTAATAAAACACGGACCTCTCTGTAAGTGAGTCCTATATGGAGTAATTGGCTTCCCGTTACTGGAGATTATCAAACAAAGTTTGATGATAATTTGGTATCACAAAAGAGGAGGTATTCTTTGTGTGTGTGTGTGTATGTGTGTGTGTTGCACAGCTAATCCTGTTATAAAAAGCCTTTCTTAGTTCTTTTGGATTTTAGTCTTTTGGACTGTATTCTCTATTCAACATTTGCCTTTTTAATCTCACCTCTCCCAATTCTTTCTCATGCTTAAAAAACGTATATTAAGGTCTCCTTCATTCTAAAAGAAGTTCCTTTTTCCCCTCAATTCTGTTTCTCTCTGAAGTGTCACATCTATTATTTCCTTTACCAAAAGTTCATATTTAGTTATGTATACTCTTAAAAGCGGGATACATAATACTGCCCACTGAAGTCTGGCCAGTGTCCCTACAACTGTAATGAAACTTCTAAGACAGATATATGAGCTGGTCCAACGGGGTTATATATGCACTTTCAGGCTCATATGAGGTCATGGTGTGTGGCACATTCTCCTTAAATACGGATTTTACTCAATAATAAGACATAAAAAACATTATTTTGTTATTAACACAAACACAAATTACTGCAAAAATCTTCATAAGATCCTCAAAGCCCAGTAGTACCCTCAGGTTGCCACACAACTCCCACTGAAGCGTGGTGGGTCCACCGTGGATCAGCAGCCTGACCATTCCATGTGAGGTCAAGGGCTCTGCAGTGAAGTCAAGTGCTGTGCAGTCTGGACCCCCGGGACTGTCTAATCAAATGCAGGTCCCCTCCAGGGCAGAGACCCTCACTGATGAGAAACCCAAATTGATCAGAATAGCCACAATAGAAGCAAAGGGGGGAAAAATGGTTTAAAAGAATAGGGAAAAAGAGCAGAGGCTGCATTATCAGTAAATGTGAGGTCATTTTGTTGTTGTTATTAGATACTTTGCAAAAGTGACAGAAGAGGGAGCTCTAGAGCCGTAATGCTAAGATAACTGTTCTGACCCATCCGCCTTCCTAAAAGTACAGAGAAACTCCGAAGGAGGAAAAGGAGGAAGAGAAGAGACAGTAGAGAAGAGCAAAGGGAGGAGGAACAGGAAGGAGACGATGAGAATTAATCATGGTCAATTTCCACGCAAAATTATTGTAAGCTATTATTAGGAAAAAAGAATACGAGCAGAATGACTCAAGCAATTACATTATACCAGAAAAATGCTCCCCAAATAATAGAAAGTTATAGGCTAATACATATACTTTTCAAATAAATGAAAGCTATGAAAGAATGACCAAAATTAGGAAAACTTCAAATTGAGGGGATTAGAAAAATTAAGATCTAAAAAGGAAAAAAAATTACAAAAGAAAATAAACATTTTTATTAGTCTTTATTTTTGTTCTGTTACATGTAACACTGTTGATCTTCTGGAACTCTCCTTCTCTGGCTTCCAGTAGATGAGGGTCCTCCTAATTCCCCTCCAGCAGCTTCTTCCTGCTCTGATTCAGGAGTTCCTCTTCAATGACGTCACAGAAAGGGGACATTTCCTATGGCTCTCTCTTGGTCACTTCTTTCAGTTCACTCTTCTCAGTGGCTGCAGCCACTTCTAAAGTTTAAAGAAACATAAGTTGCCTGCATTCCAAATATGCCACTCTATTCTTGAGCTGAGCTACCCATGACTAGCCTGCCGCCTTTCTGGGTACCTCACTGGCATCTAGCGTGGACCATGTCTTAAGCCACCTACCTACCTAGTGTTTAAATCTATGCCTCATCTAAAATTCTATGACTTAGAAAAATGGTGTTTCTTCTCTCTCATTCTCTCAGATTCAAAACTCCAAAAGCACCCATCACTGTTCTCTTTCTCACCCTGCCATTTAATCAAATGCCCTTGTCTGCTCAATTTTGCTTCCAGAATATTTCTCAAATCTGTTCCCTCCTTGCACTCTCCACCACCACTGCTCAGCTCCGTCCACTTCTCAGAAATGGACTCTTGCAGTAACTTACTTGCTGACTTCATTCTGTCTCATCTGCAAGTGATGTCTAGAACCTGACCACACTTACTGGGTTTGGGGGGCTCCATTTCCATAGAAAATAATGTGGGTGTTGTCATTCAAAGTTGTGCTTGGCTATGCCTTCTTTAAGGGCAATAGATCCTCAACTTGTTCTCAGTACAGTCGAAGGGATTAAGTTTTTGAATAACACAAGCCAATAGGAATTATAATACAATAACTGTTAAGGTAATTATGACTGCATTAAAATGTCTCAAAGTGTGCCTAAAACTGTTCCAAGTGTCACCCTCTAGAAGTGTGTTGCTGTTTACTGCCCTTTCCACCCTCTTTTATATACATGAGGCAATATCTTTGAGTATCCGCCTGAAAAAATAAGCCACCTTTTTCCTCTTTCTCATAGCACTTTTGTACCCAGATATTTGTGACATCACATAACCCACTCACCTCAGAGCTGACCGACATACAGAGTTGTGGTGTTGAGTAAATAAAACAATCCTGTTCCAAAAAAAAGATTACTCTGTACCAGTACAGAAGAACGAGAGAAGACAGTTCCACTGTGAGGAAGCATCACCAGATGTACACATATAAGGGAGCACACAAGAGACTATAAACTCTGGACAGGATTTCACACAAAACTAAATGGCAGTCAAAACAACAATGAAAACTTCTCTTATTCCCTGGAGAGATAAGTGAATGCACCCTGTTGTTGTCTACTGTATACTTGTGAGAGACCCCTGAACTAATCTGTAGGTTCATGTTTACAGTTCCAAGGATCGGAAGGCTAATATTTTGTTTTATGTTTTTAAATTTTTATTTTATATTACAGTATCATTGATTAACAATGTTGTGTTCGTTTCAGGTGTACAGCAGAGTGATTCAGTTATGCGTATACAAGTATTTATTCTTTTTCAAATTATTATCCCATTTAGGTTATTATAGAATATTGTTCAGAGTTACAGTAGGTCCTTGATGATTATACCCTAGGTCCTTGTTGGTTATCTATTTTAAATATAGCAATGTGTTCATGTCAATCCCAAACTCCCAATCTATCCCTCTTCCCACCCTACCGCCCCACCGGTAACCATAAGTTCTCTAAGTCTGTGAGTCTGTTTCTGTTTTGTAAGTACATTAATTTGTATCATTTTTTTTAGATTCTGCATATAAGCAATATCCTATGACATTTGTCTGTCTCTGTCTGACTTGCTTCACTTAGTATGATAATCTCCAGGTCCATCCATGTTGTTGCAAATTACATGATTTCATTCTTTTTAATAGAAGCCTAATATTTTAAATATCAAAGATCAGGCTTCTTATTGGATCTGTTATGTTTTTAAGGAGATACCCTAAAGGAGGGGGTGGTGGGTCAGAAGCACCTCCCTCCTCAAAGGAAATTTAATGATTCCTTTTTATGATCGCAGCTGGCATCACATGTAACAACAACAACAAAGACCCAGATTTTGTAGAAACTGGAGGCACAGTTAGGAAGAGTTCTTAGTACATCCACAGGTCACCACGTGCAAACTGAGAATCATTGGCCTACCGAGGTGTGGTCAAGTTTGTAATTGTGGAACTTAAGGTCTTTTATACCTGGTACCAACTTCACTTTTCCTATTCCTACATCCTTACCCAGTGCGCCTCAGGATGTAGAGAAGGGCTGACTGGCCAGGATCAGCCAGAACACACAGAGTAGGAAGTATTGCACAGAGGTTATGCAAGTGACGGGGGGATACCCAAAGATTTAGGGGTAATTTGACATCAGTCATCATGCTTTGCTAGAGAAGTTATTCTTCAAAGATGTGGCAACTCTTTGGATATATATGTATGTTAAAGCATTTAATATATTCCAACCACCATGTTTAATTTCAAGATTTTGGAAAAATGTATCTATGGTGTTGGGATCAGTACACATTGGGAATTAGAGTAAAGGACTGAAATATATATATGAAAACTTACAGTTGAGGTGGTGACTCTATCAGCTTCCTTACACATTGGCAAGATAGTGTTAGAAAACTATTTTTGTGGGTTTTTTTGTCTCCAAAAAATGAGCTGACACGTTCCAGATGGAATGAAGACCATGAGCACATTGCCAAGCCCTCCAACAATGAATTACTGGCATCAAGCCGTGATATTATAGAAGTGAGGGTTAATCATTGTGTCACTGATGTCCACAGAGTTCATAATTTTAGACTTTTTGCAAATGGAATATTGCAATTTTCAGTTGTCTTTTGCCAGGCTACCGAGAGGCAGCATAGTCAAATATGACAGGTGTATTGCCGATGAAAAGCTTGTTTACCTGGGGCAAACAAGGCTTATCTTTTAAGACACTGTTTGAAGAGTGCACAGAATTTCTAGGGAAAGGAATACTCTGGAGGATAGATATGCACACGTGTTCCTATGGCATTTGTTTTCTCCACATAACGTCCGTGGGTAAATTCAGATTATCTGTACTAATAGACACATTCAATTTAACTCTCAACATGGTTCATTGCTATGCCATGCCCTGCTTTCTCAGAGTTCCTTTAAATTTCCAAAGTCTCATATGTAAGCTGCACTGACCAATTTTTATTTTAGGAATATGGGAAAGCACCTCTTACCAAATACTAGGAAAATTCCACTGTTAGATATAGATTTGATTTGCTATCAAACTGCATGTTAAAAATAACAATGACCGGGCTTCCCTGGTGGCGCAGTGGTTGAGAGTCCGCCTGCCGATGCAGGGCACACAGGTTCGTGCCCCAGTCCGGGAGGATCCCACATGCCGCGGAGCGGCTGGGCCCTTGAGCCATGGCCGCTGAGCCTGCGCGTCCGGAGCCTGTGATCCGCAACGGGAGAGGCCACAGCAGTGAGAGGCCCCCATACCGCAAAAAAAAAAAAAACAACAAAAAAACAATGACCTGTATTTTAAAAAAAAAGTAAAATCCACTAGAGGTTACTTTCTACTTATTGTGAATTTTTAAAATCAAATTCCTTTTACTTTAACACTTCATTGATATCAGGTGTATTTAAATAATATTTAATTAGTTATTAGGAAAGGGAGAGAATAGAGATCATTCAAGACAGAGAAGTTTCCGTGTGTTGCCGCAAGTGAGTAGCATCTCAGATAAATGTAAATATCTGAAAGTCAAGGAGCAGGGGGGTATGCAGCAGCAGAAAATGGGTGCACAGAAGGGTTTGAACATACGTCTCTCATAGTTTATAAATCAGCCTGTGGCTGCCCTGCATGATCTAACTGCAGTGCAAACAAATGTTCTGTTCAAGGTGATCAAATTGGTAAACTCAGATTTGATGGACTAAAACTAAAGCATTAGAGATTATGGTAACTGCTCACAACCTTGCATGTCCTTGTCAGTTTACGATGTTTACTCAGATGTATTGATTTCAAGATAGAAACATGTATCTTTCAAATCCTGACTATGTGACACACCAGGCTTAATGTGGAAGAAAAGGACCACCCATGAAGCAGTACTATACCCCAGACTCCTTTTGACTGTGTTGAGTCCTCTGAAGTAACACAAATTCTTGTCTAAGAGGAAGAAATTGTAACTTAGAGAGTATTAAAGAACTTGTCTGAGGCCATGTGACTCTTGGATGGGGAATTTGGGATTCAAACAGAGCTCTGTGAAGACCCAAACCCTTTCACTTCCTCTAAATCATTCTACCCTGCAGTAAAGGTACCTGTGTTGGATGGATGCAGACACATCCATCGATTTTGTTATAGTGTGACTGGGGAATTAGAGAACTTGATATATGGGTGTGGGGGCCGGTTTAGAAGTTTCTTTTGGAAATGTATAGTTAATATCTTGTAAATTGCATGTAAATATTTCTGCACTTATTTGTGTGAGACTTGACATGACAGAATAGGTAGGGAAATCCAGTTACCCATCCATCTGCTGATAAATCAATGAAGACAACTGCAACAAAGTGTTTATTTCATCTTTGCTGTAAGGGCATGTTTTACCAAACATTAGTTCAATAATCTCATTTGTAAATCTTAGAAATCTTGCCCTTTATAATTATTCGCCTTAAACGATCTTTCTTTCCTTCCTTCCTTTAAAAAGTTATAAGAGAATCTCTTATGTCATTTGAAGAAGATTGCAGAGAACAAAGGATGGCTTTTGTAGTTACTTTGGTGCTGATGAAAGACTATGGGCTTTTGAGTCAAACACATCAATGTTCACGCATAAATAGTTGTAAGTTATGTGACCTTGATGAAGTCATTTAAACTGTCTACCCTTCCATTTCTTAAGTTGTAAAATGGAAGCAGTCATATCTTCTCACAGGGTTGTGGTGAAAATTAAATGAGTTAATTAGCATAAAATCATTTAGCCTGGTATTTAGAACAGAGTAAGTGCACAGTAAATGCTAGCTACAAAATTACTGTCACTACTATTGCTGTAATCACACCTGGGAAAATTATTTATCTTTTCCAAGCCTCATATTCCTCTCAAGCATTCATTCACTTTTTTATTTTTAAATTTTATTGGAGTATAGTTGATTTACAATGTCGTGTTAGTTTCAAGTATACAGCAAAGTGATTCAGTTATACCTATACATACCTTCATTCTTTTTCAGATTCTTTTCTCATATAGGTTATCACAGAATATTGAGTAGAGTTCCCTGTGTTATACAGTAGGTCCTTGTTGGCTATCTATCTTCTATACAGATTCTTCTCTTTTAAGTGAGGATTAAATGAGAAAGCATATGTTACATATTCATCACAACACAGAGCCTTAATAAACGTGAATGACTTTTCTCAATCTATTTTCATCCAGACGCCGTTTTGTCGCCAGGTAACTGCCCTTTGTTAGGCTTGGGATTGTGGACAGTCAACACTGACACTACTTCCAGAGCCCTGGCATTTCAACATGGTCTATCAGTTTTCTGGGAAGATACACATTCTCAAATTTATCTTCCCTGACCAAAGGAGTCACCAAGTGTAGGGACTGTTGACCCACACTTAGTCTGATTAGATATCAAATAGTTTCCTGCTATAGAAAATGTACTGCATTATTGGAGTTAGAGTGTCCCAAGTATACTGAAGTCGATCATATAACTTTATATCAGTTTCTCTTAGAGCTTATCATTTTAATCTAATCAGTGCTCTTCAAATGTAATGTGCACACACATCCCCTGGTGATCTTGTGGAAATGGAGCTTCAGTTTCAGTAGGTCTGGGTCAAGGCCAGAGGTTCTGAATTATGAAGGTCCCAGATGATGAAGACGCTGCAGGATCACACTTTGAGAGGGTCGTGGTGTTAATGGAGCCACACCCTATTTAAACCTTATCTTTGACTAGCAGATGTTAGCAGACCTTCCTTTCACGTCTTCTATTCTCCCCTCTGAGCTCTGTGTTTCCTTCTTTCAACACCGCTCCCTTTAAACGTGAAGGTACTTAAAGTAAAAATGCTAACTGCTCCTCAAATAAATCCTTTACTTGCATATCCACAAACCTTTTATCTGTGTTTTTATTATTCATTTTAGTATCATTCTGTCTTCTCAGCTTGGCAAACTCCTACTCATCCTTCTAGAACCAGTTCAAATTTCTCCTCTTCTGTGATCACCTCCTTCCCAAAGTAGTATACTTTTTTCCTTCACTATGCTCCCCTGACATGTTGCACATATATGTTTAGCAATTATCCTTTTCTTCTGTAATTTTTATCTCTATTTTATATTCTTGATGATAATAGAACACCATGAGGGAATTTCGGGTCCAATTCCCAGCATCTGATGCTGTCTTGGCAGACACTGAACACTCAAAACAATTTAGGAGGCTGAAGGTATACAGTAGACCAAGCAGAGTCTGTGGGAGGCAGGCAAGGCTGGGTCCGACTTCCTGCTCCCGCATGATCGTTGTAAAGTTGTAAGAGTACCTTAGCTTTCCTTGACCTCAGTTTTTTCACCTATAAAAATTCGAATATTTTACGTTACTCTATAAGGCTGCTGTGAGGATTATATAAGATAACATCTATGTTGCATTTAGCCCTAGTACCTGAGGAGTAGCCAATAACTGTTAATATCGTGGCTTCTTATTATTTTTAGTATTATTGGATTGTTTGAGACTTACTTCAAATCATATCAACAGATGCTAGAATGCAATTCTTCCCCTTCCATTTTAGACTGAATGTGTTAATGTTATATTTATTTTATTACGGTCTCGTAGTGTCCAATGTTATTTTTAAGACTCCCAAACTTTCATAGAGTAAGGGCTATTTAAATACTTAAAAATGAAATATATAAATATATATTATCTTACATTTCACATGTTAGGCCCTTGAAAGACGTTTTTGAACTAAGTCATGAGAAAACTTCCTTTGAGCAACACTTCTTACATTTAAGCAACTTTAGGACTGAGAGCATTCTGCATTTCCAAGGTCAACCATTTACTAAGGTACTTAATTTGCCCATTGCGATATATAGTCTGCTGTGTCTGGTGTTCATTTTCACTGCTGTTTTTTATGCCACAATCCCTCCTGATCCATCCGGCCAAGAACTTGCCTGAGATGTTCCCTCCCTCCTTGTGTCTCACTCTTTGCAGCAGAGATAAATGGATTAAGAACATGAAATAATCAGAGCACATCAAGTGGAGAAGACAATTCCTTTGCATAGAGTTGACTGCATTGATTGCAATTTAAATGCATGATGACTTCTTTCCCAGGAGTGTGAAAAAGAAATAGTTTACAAAATACCCAGGAAGTCTCTCAAGGAAACTAATCAATGGCATTATTATCTTAAGCGCAGCAAAGATTATTGAAAAGTTTCCTGTTACTCAAAATACTTTAGAAAACAAATTATGATTACCTTGGATACTGTGCTTTAATGAATCTTTCATTGATTTTCTGTATGTTTACAGAGAGGGTTTAGACTTTATTTTCAACAATTTATGCAGGACTTGCATGAGAGGGCTTCATACGCACTGGACAGAAAAAGTCATTTTCTGTTATAGCATGTCGCAAAGCAAAAACCAAGAACTTGAAACAAAGGAAAAAATAACAGACCTGCCCCACATATAGTGTTTCTCTAGAATATATAACTAGAAATGGATTGGCTGAATTGAACGGGGGTGTGCATGTCAAGATGCGCTAGGTAATACCACAGTTTTTACCAAAGTGGTCACAGAAATTGACATTTCAATTGCTTTGTATCCTTAAAGCAGGTGGTATTTTTGACTTTTCAATTTTCCCATTTTGCTGTGTTTATAAATGTATTTTGTCTTGGACTTAATATTTTCATCACCATATTTCTTATGTGTTATGGCCATTTGGATCCCCCTCTTCTATTTTGAGAGCTTCTTCAAGTATTTTGCCCAAATTTCTCTTTGGTTACCAGGGTTTTTTTTATTGGTTAATAATACTTCTTTATATATTCAAAATATTTGGCATGTGTGTGTCTGGTGTGTGTCTGTGTGTGTGTTGGAAATATACTATGATTTTTTTTTAACATCTTTATTGGAGTATAGTTGCTTTGCAATGGTGTATTAGTTTCTGCTTTATAACACAGTGAATCAGTTATACATATACATATGTTCCCATATCTCTTCCCTCTTGCGTCTCCCACCCTCCCAGCCTCCCTAATTCAACCCCTCTCGGTGGTCACAAAGCACCCAGCCGATCTCCCTGTGCAATGCAGCTGCTTCCCACTAGCTATCTATTTTACGTTTGGTAGTGCATATATGTCCATGCCACGCTTTCACTTTGTCAATAATGGTGATTTCTTAAAAATATTTCTTTTAAAATAGAACTTCATTCTGGTCTATCGATAGAGAACTATTTATTTTGTTTTACAGAGACACTGGGTGTGTCATGTTATATCCTTCAGAAGGCAGGTGGCATCCCAGGGAAATACTAAATGTGACCTTTGAGCAGGCATGAGACCCAAAGAAGTCTGAGACCCTCTTGAGGTCTCTTTGCCACCTTCTTTTTTTTTTTTTTTTTTGCGGTACGCGGGCCTCTCACTGTTGTGGCCTCTCCCGTTGCGGAGCACAGGCTCCGGACGCGCAGGCTCAGCGGCCACGGCTCACGGGCCCAGCTGCTCCACGGCATGTGGGATCTTCCCAGACCGGGGCACAAACCCGTGTCCCCTGCATCTGCAGGCAGGCTGTCAACCACTGCGCCACCAGGGAAGCCCGCCACCTTCTTTTATAAACATGACTTATATGTATTTCCAACTATGGTTATGACAGTTAAGGTCTGGAGTTATGGCAGGTTGTCTGAATATTTGGATGACACCATTATTTTTTATTTCTTTTATTTGTATGATTGGGCCATATGATTTCATATTTATTAAGTTTTTGCTATTTTTATAAAACTTTATATTAGAGACAGAGCATCCAGAGCTCATTCCTACATCACATGTTAGCAGAAGATGGACAAGGTGGTGGATAGAAGTGAGGCTTCTCCTCAGGGACCCACAATTGCTATGAGAAAGGCAACTAAAGGAAGCCCTCCTTAAATCAAACCTGATAATTGAGATTTTTTGAGTGTTTCTTTCTAGAAAAGGCATTAATTTTAAGATGTTCTTGTTTCACATTTCTGTTCTGCCTTTTGGAGTTGTCATGTGCCATTGGTACATAATTCCAGAGTAGCTAAACAGGAGGAGAAAAGAGAATCATTATGGAATAGCAAACAGAAACCTAGACACAAATGATGTACATGGCCGTCTGATAGGGATTCTGGAACCAGGGTGCAAAACTAGACAAGTCTCATCTTGCTCTTTAGTTGATCCTATGTGTTTCTGATAGAGTCTGTTGTAGAAAGGTTAATGCATCATTTAGCTAACCTCTAAGACACTCTTTGTTGATAACATTTTCAGTTCCTATTTGGCTTATGCTAATCATTTTATTTTGAAAACATTTCAACTCATTTTCTACAAACACTTGAAAGACTCAAGCTCCCATTTTACTTCAACCCTTCCTTGCTTTAATTTGTTGGAACTACAGCTCTCCTGAACGCTGTTTGCTGCCAAGGCTCTAATTGTTTTCAGACAAAAATGTCATGGGAGGAAGTCACCATCTAAATCTGTGTTTTAGCCTCTTGCTTTTCCAAATTTTTGCAGTACCTTTCCAACAATTCTTTCTGTCTAATAATGTTCAGCTTATAAATGAGACATCTGTCAAAGTACATATAAAGATGAATGTTATAAAAGTGAAATGACATCTAATTTTTTATTTATTTAGGTGATATCTTGCCCTATTTATTTTCATTACACTTGAGACATATTAATTGCATTTTCAGTAACATCAGTTTAAACAAATAATTTTTAAAGCACTCAGTAGAAAGAACTGATGGTCATTGGATAACTTCTTTGTTCCTGGAGATTTACTAACATCATCTTAACACCTCAGAACAACAAGATGAGCAAAGTATTATTTCTAGATATACCTAACGAAGGCTCAGAGGCTGCCACACATCCAAGTGACATCATTATATGTAGCAGAGCTAGGACTACAGTGGGACTATAGTGTACTACTACAATGTAGTCTCCTCTATCTCTGGAACTTTAAGTGTGGTGCAGGCCAGCAACGTCACCATCCCCCAGGAACTTGTTAGAAATGTAGAATTTGAGTGCCACCCCAGACTAAATGGCATCAGAATCTTTATTTTAACAAGATCCCCAGATGAATCATATGCATATTAAAGGCTGAGAAGTACTGATTTGTACAACATGCCTCTGAAGCAGGGTGGTTTTTCTTGTTTGTTTTTTTCCTATTTCTCATCTTCTATGACTGCAAAGACAAACATGTGGTATACTTTAAAAAAGTTTATTTTTATTTCCCCGCAAAACACATTTAATTTTTGTAAGAACATTCTGGGGAGATCTCATAGCACTATTCAAATTCTTTTTCTTTCTTTACTTTTCTCACAGACAATTCCTTTTCTTCTCCATCTTCTAACATCTATTACAATTTTCTCCAGCAAATTAAGTCCATTTATTATAAGGTGGCAATGGATCTGGTGTTTTCCATTTGTATAGTGAAGAAAGAACATTTATGGATTAATTTATACATTCTGCACATAATTCCAATTCATTTTTCATCTTCCTTAAGTAATTGCTCTTATATATATGCCTTGAGCATGATTATTTGTGCATATGTAGTAAAAAGAAAAGAAAAAACCTCCAAAATATCAAGAGGTTATTTTGAATAAATACCTTAGAATTTCTTTTTTCATTTTAGCCATTTCTAGCTTGTAAAACATACTTTCTATTTACAATGGGTATCACTAAATTAAATCAGAATGATACAAGACTAATTTGGATCATTTTACTAAATGTCCCAGGAAATAAATATAATGATTGATTTAAACCTGGTAAAGAAATTCACTCATTCCATTTTGCCATTATGGATTACTTATTATTCTTGGTAGACAAATGACATTATATAATTAAATATATATATATATATTTTTTTGTCTGTTTCAATTTTATGATGTTCTTAGGATGATATAGATGTGTGTGTTCTCTCATAGATGATTATATATGTATTTTTCACATAGCCTTAGAATAGGAAAATATTTACAATTAAACTATATTTTGTTTTTTCGAAATACTTCTTCATTATTTTGCCTTTGCAAGAAAACCTTCATCTACTCATGATTAATAAATTTATACATGCTTTGTTTTTTAAAATCCAACCCAGAATGTAGAGAACTAAGGTTATCCCAAAATTGTGATTTTATCTGTTCAATAGATGTTCATTGTTTATTTTTTGCATGTTTTCTTGTAATACGGTGATGAGAAAAGATATGATCCCTGTCCTTATGTAGTTGACAATACTATGGTGAGGGAGTCATATAAACACTAAATTACTACATCGGGAGTCAGTGCTACAGTGATGTCTGCTTCACAGTAGAGGTGTGATTTATCTTGAGATTTGAGGGATAACGGCAGATAAATGGGCTTAGAACTGAAGGCAAAGAAATTTGGAATGATGGCATATGGATGGAGCAGCAGTGAGAAGAGGGAGTGGTGAGAGATGAAGCTGGCTGAGGCCAGTTCAAGGCAACATATAAGTTATATGAAGAAGGGAACAAGCCATGAGAAGTCATTAAAGAACCCTCACCCATAATAGTCAGTATTTATTCAGTACGGGCCATGTGCCAAGCATTGTGCTAGCGATTGTACATGTTGTACAATCTAATCTTCCATTTCCATGTTATATATGAGGGGGAAAATGGTGAATCTTACAGTGTATTACACAAAGTAGAGCATCTGGGATTTGAAGCCAAGATTTGCTGTTTCTAACACTCACTCTCCTTTTTAAATTATGAAGTATATCATTTATTCAAAGAATACATATTATGTATATGTAAAATATAACAAAAAAACAATACTGTGCTCCCATCTACCCAGTTTAACATATCAGAACATGAGTAAAACAACTGAGGTCTCCTTTATGCCCCTCTGAAATCTAAATATTCTGCAGTGGATAAGGTTCTTAAATTTGTACACGTCTCCACAATATATGGTTTGTTTGTGTCTTTATTTATCTATCTTTTATTGTGAAAAGAACACTTGACATGAGATCTACCCTTTTCACAAAGTTTTCAGCGCACAATACAGTGTAGTTGACTGTAAACACAACATTGTACAGCTGATCTCTAGAACTTACTCCTCTTGCATGACTGAAACCTTATGTTTTTGGATTAGCAGCACCCTATTTCAGGAACTCATTTAAACAGTAAAATCCTTAACATATATTTTGGTGACTTTTTAAAATTCCATTTTATATTAGTGAGATTTAGCTCTGTTGACTAATGTAGTTATAGAGAACATACTTTCCCATTTCACTTGTATTTTAGCCTTATGATGGCTATTTGTTGTTTCTGTCTTTTTGCTTCTACTGTCAGTGTTGCTGTAAAATTTTTATCTATGTCTCGTCATGTACCTGTGCAAAAAGTTTCTCTAGAGTATTGACTACTTCTAGGATGCTATTTCTGGGTTGCAGTAAATGTTCATATTTAATTTTAAAAGATAGTACTAAATCGTTTTCCAAGTTAATTTCACTGACTGAAAACCCCATCCTTACAATCTGCTTCCCATGACCTTGTCAATAAGTACATTAAAAAAAAAAAATCTGGGCTAATCTAATGGGTTGTAAATGGCATTTCAATAATCCAATTATTAGGCAGGGTTTTTTTTTGCCTCTTATAATGTATTTACTTTTATACTTCTTCTTTTCTGAAAAAGCCATTTGAGCTTTTGAAAGTTTTTCTTATCAATTTATAAGTGGTCTTTTCATATGCTGGATGCTCATCCTTTTGTCAATTATGTGTACTGCAAATGATTTTCCCAGTTTACGGCTTATTTATTTGAATTTTTTGATAAACACAAGTTCATAATTATACTATAGTTAGACTCGTCAGACTCTGTCCTTATTCTTTGTGTATTTTGTGTCTTACTTAAGAAAAGTAACCCTAGCCTGAGGTCATGGATCTGTTCTGCTGTATTTTCTTTGAAAAGTTTTGAAGATATGACTTTTAGACTTAAACATTAAGCCCATTTGGAATTGGCTTTCCTGAATGAGTGTGTGGTGGATCTCTGTGCTGTTTTCCTCCACGTGGTTGTTTCTGTAGAACTTTAGGCAGAGTTGTTGCATGAGTACATTTTTGCTTGAGGATAGACTTGGTTAATATGTGACTAAAGACAAGAGACCGAAAATGAAGCCACTCTCATGATCCCAGCAAGAGATACTGAGGGTCTGAATTAGGACCACGGCAGTATCGTGGACAGGGAGACATAAAAGTTATTTTGGAGCCACAAACAACAGAACTTGGTATCTGATTTTAGTGGGCATAATTAACATTCTGGTCTTTAGGTTTTTTTCCTGAATTTTATTTTATTTTTTTTTATTTTTTATTTTTTGCGGTATGCGGGCCTCTCACTGTTGTGGCCTCTCCCGCTGCGGAGCACAGGCTCCGGACGCGCAGGCTCAGCGGCCACGGCTCACAGGCCCAGCTGCTCTGCGGCACGTGGGATATTCCCGGACCGGGGCACAAACCCGTGTCCCTTGCATCGGCAGGCGGACTGTCAACCACTGCACCACCAGGGAAGCCCTTTCCTGAATTTTAAAGTAAAATATTTTACTGCCCTTCTATGTACTGGTGTCCTTGAGTGTCCTCTACTTGCAGTGTTCTTCCTTTAAACATTTGCAAGTCTCCTTCCCTCACTTCCCTCAAGTCTCTGCTGAAATGCACTTATTAAATGATGGCTCCTTTGAGTACCCTTTATAAAACAGCAATATCTTTCTCCTGAGCGTAGACACATACAAATACCTGGTAATCTCTAGTTCCTTATGATTTATTACCATCTTTGCATGATTATTTTTATAGTGTCTGTGTATTTTCTCTAGATTATAAGCTCTATGACGGAAGAAGCTTCATCTGTTTGTTTACTGCTGTATCACCAGGGCCTATGCCAATGTCTGTTAAATACTCATTGAATAAACATATGGGCAGAGAGTAATTTATGCCAATGAAATCTATTCTCTTTTTAAAAAGAGGGGCTTGTATAGATATAATGTTTTTGAAATTTTAACAGATTTTCACTTTTCCTACAATGGCAGAATTCTGGGGAATTCTGGGCTAAGAGTCACCTTCCTCCCAGATCTCATTGTAATATTTATAAAACAACTTAAGAATAAAGATGACAAGCAGAAGGAATCATTGTGAATATCCCAATTTGGCCTGCACTTACCTGGGTAAGCCCATCCATCATCTTTATTACACATTGACAATAAAAGCAGTGGTCTCTAAATTAACTGAACCTTTAGAGATAAAACAAAATAAAACTATGAACATAACTGGCCTGCATCTCAACACCTGCCTAGATTGAGGCAAAGCCCTTCCTGCCTATTCTTCCTCCCTCTTCTGCCATAGAGCTGCATTCACCAGCAGTCTTCCATTGGACTGGCTTTGAAATGTTCAGTTAGTGTGCCTTGTCTGTTTAAATCTGCTTTAGAGAAGAAACCATGATAAGATGATTAAATAAACATGTAAAACTATTTGCAGGCTGGATACCGTATAGTCTTTGGTCACATTAGAGTTTGGTAAGCATGTTTTCTCCATTCCACACCTTAGAAACAGAAACTTTAAAAACTGGCTTAGGTGTTGGCATCTACTCTGATCACAGATGACTTAGATGACCTCCAGCCACCAAGTACCTCGCTCATCTAGGCCAGGTTGTCTTCAAATGTTGATGTGTCCATGCATTAGCAGGAGATCTTGTTGAAATGTAGATTCTGATTCAGTAGGTTTGGGTTGGGGGTGGTCTAAGATTTTGCATTTCTTACAAGCTCCCAGTTGATGTTGAAAAACCTAGTACATGCACCACACTTTGGCCCCTAGACTTCTGGTCAAAATATTGAATATTATCAACCCAAATTTAAAGATGAGTTTTCTTTTAAGACAAATTATTGGAACACACTAGGCAACGAAGATGCTTAGGTTCAGGATAAAATCTACTTTGAAATATATTTTTATACAGAATTAAATAAAATATTAGGATGAGATATTTTTCTTTTAATCCTAGATTAGATGAAAAATAATTGATAGTGCTTAAAGCTGTAGTGAAATGTGGACAAAATATAAATAAGATCTTTACTGTATATAGAAGAAAAGCAGAATCAACATTGCTAAAAATCAAATTAGAGAACCAAAAGATGAATTTAAAAAACATACTTAGGATGCAGAAGAAACGTCTCAGGAGATAAAGTTAACAGAAGAGTACATGAATGACACAGAGCTCAGGACACAGAAATGCTGCAAGAGGTGAATGGATTGGAATCAATAATTATTAACAGAGGAAAATCTTCCAGAACTATAAAGACTCTTGAGGGCAAGAAGGCTTACCTTATACAGGTAAAATTACTAAGTAGAAACTAACATATAGACATTCTCTGATAATTTTTTTTAAACCTTAAAGCAAAAATAAGGAGCTTAATTCTACCAAATACAAATTAGTTCATTTTCAAAGGAAAACCAGACTAGATTCGAATTTCTCCTCTACAACAATCAAAACCAGAAAGCAATGAAGAAACATCTATAAAACTGTTAGAAATATCAAATGTAAACCAAGATTTTACAGCTTGGCATGTTGTCCTGAAATGTAGTAACAACAGAAAGACATTTTCAGTCCTACTAAGACTCAAGAAAGTTATTAGCAAGCACCAGTCACTCAGACCCGTGCTCATATCACTAAAGGCAGACCACAGGATGAACTCCCATATCTGAAATGTGTACTTTTTTTATGGTTTAGTCAAATTACAGAGGTTAATAAAAACACAAAAAATATTATCCATACCTCTTTTGTGTCATTATTGTACATTGTATTATTGTTTTATAGTTATTTCCTTCTGAGACCTTTCCTTCATAGAATGATAATCTTAAGGGCAAAGACCTTTATTAACATTTAACACGTTTATCTGTTTTATCTGATATTTGCTCTGAAAGTATTTGTTAACTAAATGTGTTGTCTTTTGTGGCATCATCTCATTTAATCCATTCTCTTGCCTCCTACAACTGACCATGTTGAAAACATTTGTGGACGGAACTGTAGAAATCACAAACAAATCTAATTTAGAGATTTTATATTGTGGCAATCTTTTCCAAACCAAATTTTAATATTCAAAGCAGTTGGGGCTCCAAGCTGTGTTTGACACAGCCTGGCCTGGTGGGTGACGCCCCAGTCCCGACACATAGAGTGACAAGGCTGCTACTTAGGAGAAGTTACTGGTGCTCTCTGCAGGTGGCATGGTTGACTCCTAGGAATGTTCTTCATTTCACCACAAAACTTTGCTCACAGTTGTCTGTACAGGTTTATCTGGATGTCTGATGTAGTTTGTAGTATAATTCAGTTGAAAACATTTCATTCCAAGCACTCATAATGAAGTGGTTTTCTTTTTTTTTGTTTTTAACATCTTTATTGGAGTATAATTGCTTTATAACGGTGTGTTAGTTTCTACTTTATAACAAAGTGAATCAGTTATACATATACATATGTTCCCATATCTCTTCCCTCTTGCGTCTCCCTCCCTCCCCCCCTCCCTATCCCACCCCTCCAGACCGTCACAAAGCACCGAGCTGATCTCCCTGTGCTATGCGTCTGCTTCCCACTAGCTATCTACCCTACGTTCAATTACATCAGTATACAGCTTTACAAATAGGTCTTTTCATTGACGATTATTTGTTTACATCACTGGGTTAATTTTGGCAAACACACTAATTCGTAGAGTACTATGAAGTATAATTATGCTAAAATAGAAAAAATATAAAATGACTATTAATATATTAAAAATTAGAACCAGAAAAATATTTAGAGATTTGTCTATTAGTAAATGGTATTGCACATTCTAAAACCTAGAGACTGCATCCAAGAATACTTCTAATAAGGAGGACTGGGGAGCCAAGGGGAGATTTATTGATCTTTGTGCTAAATATTTTAGTGCTCTGTAGTCCTGCCATGATGCCTCTAAAGCAGATGGGCTTAGAGCTGCTTCTGACCCATGAGGAAACACTTCATCCTGTGAAACCCTTAGAGATGATTATTTTCTGAGTTTTACGATCAAAAATTTAGGAATTTTATTTTTTGAATTTCTGTATTTTCATGTATATCTGCAGTTTCACGCATATCATTTCATTTCATTCTTAGCAATAAACTTGATTAGGTCACAGTGAATACTTACGAGTACTGAGTTTCTTTCCCAAATGGTCTAGCCAAATTTTTTGAGGTCTCCTGCTAGCTCTACCTCTGAAGATTTCACTTCAAAGTACTCCACCTGCCATGGCTGACTCATCAACTATCCTTTGCAAAAGGCCTAGGATTGTTTTCTTCTCCTTGGGTCTGGTTATCCATCAGACCCAGAGGAGCTTATGAGAACTGGCAACCTAAGCACAAGGTGGTAATAACAACAACTTCCATTTATCAAAGACTTAATGTGTGCCAGGCACTTTTTTAAAGGACTTTGCTTGCATTATTTCATTTAATTCTCAGAATAACTCCATAAGGTATTATCATACCCATCTTGTAGGCAAGGAAACTGAGGCATAGAGAGGTTAAGTTACTTGCCTGAAGTCTAAAAAACTTCTAAAAGGTAGTAAAAGTTTTGCAGTGGAGACTGGATTATGAACACAGAGGGTCAGTTTCCAAAATTTCAGTTCTTAATTACTCTGCCAAATGGTGCATTACATTAATTCAAGTATGCCCCCCTCCTTTTTCAAACTCTGATTATAAACACGAGCATTATGGTTCATTTTAAAGTATGATTCTAGGATTGGGTTGTTTGTTTTTTTGATACTGAGCTGCATGAGCTGCTTGTACAGTATGGAGTTTCCTTAAAAAACTAAAATAGAGCTCCCATATGACCCAGCAATCCCACTACTGGGCATATACCCTAAGAAAACCATACTTCAAAAAGAGTCATGTACCAAAATGTTCATTGAAGCACTATTTACAGTAACCAGGACATGGAAGCAACCTAAGCGCCCATTGACAGATGAATGGATAAAGAAGATGTGACACATATATACAGTGGAATATTACTCAGCCATAAAAAGAAATGAAATTGAGTTATTTGTAGTGAGGTGGATGGACCTAGAGACGGTCATACAGAGTGAAGTAAGTCAGAAACAGAACAACAAATACCGTATGCTACCACATATATATGGAATCTAAGGAAAAAAAGGTCATGAAGAACCTAGGAGTAAGACGGGAATAAAGACACAGACCTACTAGAGCACGGACTTAAGGATATGGGGAGGGGGAAGGGTAAGCTGTGATAAAGTGAGAGAGTGGCATGGACATATATACACTACCAAACGTAAAATAGATAGCTAGTGGGAAGCAGCTACATAACACAGGGAAATCAGCTTGGTGCTTTGTGATCACCTAGAGGGGTGGGATAGGGAGGGTGGGAGGGAGACGCAAGAGGGAGGGGATATGGGGATATATGTATGCATATACCTGATTCACTTTGTTATACAGCAGAAACTAACACACCATTGTAAAACAATTATACTCCAATAAAGACGTTAACAAAATAAAAAGTACTGTCAGTTGGTGGTCTGCTAGGCATTTTGCATGTGCAGCTTGCTTGAATGCTTGCAATTCTGTAGTGTGGGGTCTATGCCTTTATTCATTTTACAGAGAAGTAGAGAAGTAGTTACACAAGTTCCTAGAAGCCATATAGCTGATAAGTGCTGGAGTAAAAGTCCAAACCCACCATATCAACCTACTTGTAGATAAGTGTTTTATTATCATTGCTCTAAGATTGTACATTACAGATATACCTATCCTCCTAGTTTAATTAAGAGTCTTGCAAAAGCCATATAAATGTATTTTTGGCTTTGGTCATACTGACCTTTGAATTTTTTTTTAATTGCTATGACATCCTGAAGAAATTTATTGTGCCTTCCCCAGAATGTCAATAAAATGCCCAGTACTTCTTGCTTTATTTCTTAATCTAGTTGAACTCAGGATCTTCCCTGCATCTCATCTTGAATGACTGCACCTTTGGCCCAGATGTGGGGCATGGCCCCTTTTCTTTGATTTCCTCACCATGTGCCAAATGAATAGCAAAGGTTTGGGGCAATGGAGGTGGTGTTTGTATAATGGTTTACTATAACAACAAAAACTTACAGTTAAAAATTTTACACTTTTCTTCTTAATTGTTTTTGGGTTCACTATCTAACCTCATTAAAAATTTCTCTTTCTGATCTTTTTCTTGGGCTCTCCACCTGCCCCCATGTGGCTAGAACTCTCTTCTTCCTTCTCCTTCTGATGTCCTGAGAATCTGAACTCCATTCTCTTTGTCCTAGAAATCTCAAAATTCACCTTACTGTAACATGTGGATAAAAGTAGTCTCTTTGATGAAGTTCTTAGTCTCCCAGATCAGCCCTGAGAGTGTTCATTTTATAAGACAGACTGTCTAGGTATTTTCATAAATGAGGACCCTTCTACTAGAAAGTAACAAATTGTTTTCCTGAATGAAAATATACTTTCTATGGAGTAGAAGGAATTGTTGTATCAGTTTTGTTTTTAAATAAAGAATGTTCTTCCCTTTTCCGTTCTGACGAAAAGATTGCCCCAGCTTTGGGTCTTCTTTTGTGCTTTTGTCTCTTTCCCTTTAATTCAGCAAATCTACTAATGGTTTTCTAAGTCATATACCCTCCTGGATCTTGGAGTTCTTTGGAAACTTTTGCTTTCTGAATCACCTTCTACCTCTTTTCCACTCACTGGATCTGTCCCAGGG
This sequence comes from Neophocaena asiaeorientalis asiaeorientalis, assembly GCF_003031525.2. Classification (NCBI taxonomy): domain Eukaryota; kingdom Metazoa; phylum Chordata; class Mammalia; order Artiodactyla; family Phocoenidae; genus Neophocaena; species Neophocaena asiaeorientalis. The sequence continues at coordinate 4,574,680 of NW_020172724.1, forward strand.
TACAGTAGCAAAATTACCATTTACTAGCTGATATAACTGAAGCCCAATAATATTTACTAATTTGCTGAGTGTCAAATGGACCTGAGCTTGATCTAAAACCCCACTGACTAAGGGTTTTAAGTAGGAAAAATGCAAATGTTCTTTCCGTATAAATCTTACGTTTTTGAGAGCTCTGTGGCCTTTCTAGCACTTATCTTAGTCGTTCTTTTTTTCTTTTCTATAGACCTGTTTCTTCTGTTACCTCCGTTTCTGGACTATTGTGCTCAAATTGGCCCAAGTTTGATTCAGTTAAACGTGAACTCTGAACTTGTCCCCAGGAAGAATGAAGATTTATGCCCTACAATACTAGGTGAAAATGAATTAAACGGGAATAAATAGAGCTGCTCTTGCCAAGGAGAAGGCCAGGATATTATACTGGAAGTTCAATGTGCCACCCATCCAGGGGTCTTTTTCACTGGGAACTTCTAGGATAAACAGACTCTTCCTCATTGAATGGCTTTTAGTACCTCTCCCTTGTTCCATTCTGTACTGAAGCTCTCTGAAGCAGAACATGGCTGATTCTTGCAGAATCACTGCAGACCCAGCTTGCTCAGATCAGGAGGGTAGAGCTGAGTTAACAAGCAAACAGCAAGGACCATTTATGATGAGTAAGAAGGGCCCTGGAAGAGGGCAACACACTGCCTAGGAGAGATAAGACAGTGTAGGATAGGAGCCCTGTGAAAGGGAAACAAGATGACCAGGTTATCTTCTACTAGACGCGTGGGTCACGGCTCTTCACTAGTTCCTTCTCAAGAAAGGTCTGGACCCTGAGACCAGACCAAAGATACAACTCTTGATTTACATCTTTCTTTTAATTTTAAAGTATACTTATATGCATATGCTGTATTTTATAGGGAGTCTTTAAATTTTTTCTCAGCATAAAACTTCAAATTAATATCCTCTAGCCATTGTTATCTATAAATTTCTGAGCTGAACAGATCTATCTGAATGCTTCTAATTCTAATGAAGAGGAAACTGTACAGCAACTCCCACTCTCCTTCAACCTGCGTCATCTCATCCTGCTTTGTCCGGACCCACCCACTCTTCAGAAAAGCAGGCTCCCCCAGACCAGCTTAGTGCTCTAAATGTTAAACACATCTGATTGTCCCTCCAAATCTATTTGAAATTCAATTTTTGCTTTGGAGTTTTTGTTGACCTGCTCTAACTACATGTCATTCATTTACTTTGAAGAAAGTGGATATATTTCCATGATTTTTTTTTTATCCTAAGTAATCATGATAATGTCTTTATGAAAAGTTTTAAAAAACATAATTAAGAAATCTTTTATAATTAGGATCACTCAGACTACCAAATTTTCAAGCTCAGCCTTGTTTGAAGTCACCATTAACTTTTTTATTATCATTAATGGAGAATTTAGTCCTATTAAAATTAGGGTAGGTATTGTTTTCTCTCTCTGACTCAGCTAATGAGTTTGGTATTCACTGGAACTTATTGTGAGATGCTGCAAAGCCAGAGCGGTGTAAACCACACTGGAATGAGGTTTTATGAGGAAAACATAAACAAGCATATACTGTCAAACAGATCATTCTGAATGGTGTGGTACAAAGTTTGGAATTAAAAAACCTAATTTAAATTCTAGCTTGTTCATTTACTCATTCATCACACAAATATAGAGTGTCAAGTCTAAGTGAGACACTAAAGACAGGCACGATTTCCCAACAGTGTGACCTGATGCTAACACTTATATCCTCTCTGTTTCTTTGTTTCTTTAAGAATACATGAAGGAAATATCTATTATTTTATAGTATAATACTTACATTAAAATATAATAATATATATATTTATCCAAGTTTCTTATGAGTATTTAATGAAGTGTGTATTAAAACAGATGAGACAACAGAGATGGAATCACTATAAATTCTGAAGTAATGGTTGTAACTATTGTTGTTTGTGCTAATAATGGAAAATATTTTACTCTGGGTCCTGTACTGAGTTCTGTAGGAAAGAAGAAGTTATATAAGGCTTTGTTATTGCTTAGCATTTCCAGCAATGGCAAGATTTAGAAAACACAAAGTAGTGTGGAAAGTGAATTCCCAGGCTGAGGTCAAGTACTGCAACTGGCAAATGAGGTCTTTAGTGAAAAGGGCCATCCATGGATGAAGGGGAGGGAGCATTTGATGAAGGCAGCAGTGCCCTGGCTGCTGTTTTAGGGAAGGGTGTACAGAACTGAACCTTGAGAGTTGGAGAAATTCTGTGCACAAAGGTGGGGCAGGTCTAGGAATGCACACAGGACATCAGTCTAGTTAGAGGATGGTTTTGAGAATATTAAGGTGAGTGCTACAGCTAAGAACTAAAATTGAGGAGGGTTTTGAACAACTAAGATCGAGGAGAGTTTTGAATAGCAGAGAGAAGAGTGGAATGGTTCTATTTGAAGAGTTGATGTCACGTAACATCAGATGGATGTCCTAGAATCTTGATTTATCTGTTATTACTTTCCAGTATGGACAAGTTACAAACTCTAAGGCTTAGTTGCCCCTTTGTGAATATCTATCTCTCATCATTGCTATGAAGATTAGATGAGATAAAATTCATCACATTGTCTGGCATATACTAGATACTTAATAAGCTTTAGCTATTTTTTTTTCTATTCTCCTTTCTCTTCATAGTTGCAGTGGGACTTTTGCCTTTACATTAGACTTTAATTGCCTCACAATTGTTTCCCTGCACATTTTATAACTAGATGTCTCATATTTATACCATCTACTTCCTATAGAGTCTGAGAACTGAAATTACTGTCTTCAGAATTTATCTAGCAAGCTAAACAGATAAGTTGATGTTTAGTTCAATGTAGCCCTTAAATTTTTCCCTAATCAATTGAAATTATTTCTTTATCTAAGTCAAAGTTCTTTAAAACATTTCAATTATACGAATAACATCCAGGATAGAAGAAGTATTACCAGTTAAGTATTCTCCACTATCTATTGCCTGTTCTCTACTTATTACAAGAAACAAGCTATTTCTGAGTGTTGATGCCTCCTCCACATTTGAGTTCATTTTATTAAGTAGCTCAAGACATCAACCATCAGCATACATTTCTTTATCCTAAATAAATGGTGACCTCTCCTTTAATCTTTTTTTGGTGACTTCTCATTAGAGAATAGATCAAGATGATAAAATGAGAAGAGTCTTCCCTTGCTTCAATTTAGCTTTGTGTTATTGTTTTGCTTCAGTTCGTTGCAGCTACAATATCAAAAAGTTTTTTTGACGCACGTTAAGAAGAGAAGCAATTTTATAATACTTTCAGTGACTGAGAAAATCTTAAAAATGACTTTGATTCTACTGTCTTCTTCAAGCAAGGCACTTATTTCCTCTCCCTTTTCCATTCTTTGTGTCATGACCTAATTTTATTCCAAGCACCATCACAGTCCCAATGCCCTCAGAACTCACCTGAGCAAAGGAGACATATACTAGCTGCCCCGTTTGTCCTATCATGTCATCCATCTGCCCTATAGTATGTCCTCCTACTGCCCCCTTTCCAGCTCCACCAACCTTCCTTAAGTGCAAGACCTCATTTCCTCTCCACTCCTTGCTAGAAAGGTTCTCTGAAGGAATCTCTTTGCTGCTGATTACTTATTTCTCCGAATCATACTGCACACTGCTTCCAACATCATCTTGCCTCTGCTTCAAGATTTAGAAACGATTTTTTTTTTGGCTGCGTGGCTTGCAGGATCTTAGCTCCCCGACCAGGGATTGAACCTGGGCCCTGGTAGTGAAAGAGCCAAGTCCTAACCACTGGACCATCAGGGAATTCCCTAGAAAAGATTTTTGAACCAGAAGGTAAAAGACAGCATCTTGGTCTGGTTGAAGGAAGTGTTCCTACACTTAACTTGAAAAAAAATCACAGATTCCTGGGCCCACTCCCAAGACTTGCTGAATCTGTTTTGGATAATAATCCTGGGAATCTCTATTCTTAATAAGCACAACAGGTGATTATTATAGGTAGGTTTGTTTAGAAATCCAGCCCTGCAGCATACACAGAATGGAAATCTGGGAGTCTGAGAATCCCAAGTTAGAATTGCAGTAGCACATTTAATACCTGCAGAGAACTGGGAAAGTCATTTAGCTTCCCTAACTATGTCTTCCCATTCAAAAATGGAAACATTACCAACTTAACACTCATCATTGTTGTGAGGCTAAAATATGAGAAAATACATAAAAATACTGACACTTAAGTATACTAGATTCTTCTGCTTTCTTTTCTGATGCAAACAATGGCTTTTCTGAAACTTGGTGAAAAGACTGACTGCTACTTGTTTTCCCGCTTGCCATATAGGCTTGTAAAAAGCCGACTTAAATTCCAGAACCATAGCTGTGGCTTTGGTTTCCCTGCAGACAGATGAGTCAACAGAGACCTGCAGGACCAAATATAAAGGTTTTCACGGTCCCTTGAGAAGTAAGAGAACTGGTAGAAACATCTGTGCCTCATGGAGACTAGGACAGTCTGGACCTATAATGGAAAGCTATCAGGACATGCTCAGAAGAGGGTCCAGGAGGAAAGCCTGCCCCGGGAGTGACAAGGGTCCATACCTGAGCACCACAACCAGGTTGCCGTTGTGGAACCAGGTTGTGGAACCAGGTATGATGGTTCCAACTTTTCCATACCTTCATTAACACCTGCTGTTATCTGTCTTTTTGGTTCTAATGATCCTAGTGAGGGTGAAGTAGTGTCTCATTGTGATTTTGATTTGTATTTCCCTAATAATTAATGATATTCAGCGTTTGTTTCGTGTGCTTATTGCATATCTACATTTCTATATATTCTATGGAGAAATGTCACTTCAAATATTTTTTTGAATTTTATTAATATTTTTTATACAGCAGGTTCTTATTAGTTATCCATTTTATACATATTAGTGTATACATGTCAATCCCAATCTCCCAGTTCATCACACCAACACCAACACCCTACCACTACCCACCCTGGTGATATGTTTGTTCTCTACATCTGTGTCTCAATTTCTGCCCTGCAAACCAGTTCATCTGTACCATTTTTCTAGGTTACACATATATGTGTTAATATACGATACTTGTTTTTCTCTTTCTGACTTACTTCACTCTGTATGACAGTCTCTAGATTCATCCACGTCTCTACAAATGACCCAGTTTCGTTCCTTTTTATGGCTGAGTAATATTCCATTGTATATATGTACCACAACTTCTTTATCCATTCATCTGTTGATGGGCATTTAGGTTGCTTGTATATCTGGCTATTGTAAATAGTGCTGCAATGAACATTGGGGTGCATGTGTCTTTTTGAATTATGGTTTTCTCTGGGTATATGCCCAGTAGTGGGATTGCTGGGTCATATGGTAATTCTATTTTTAGTTTTTTAAGGAACTTCCATACTGTTCTCCATAGTGGCTGTATCAATTTACATTCCTACCAACAGTACAAGAAGGTTCCCTTTTCTCCACACCCTCTCCAGCATTTGTTGTTCGTAGATTTTCTGATGATGCCCATTCTAACTGGTGGGAGGTGATACCTCGTTGTAGTTTTGATTTGCATTTCTCTAATAATTAGTGATGTTGAGCAGGTTTTCATGCGCTTCTTGGCCATCTGTATGTCTTCTTTGGAGAAATGTCTATTTAGGTCTTCTGCCCATTTTGGGATTGGGTTGTTTGTTTTCTTAATATTGAGCTACATGAGCTGTTTATATATTTTGGAGATTAATCCTTTGTCCATTGATTCATTTGCAAATATTTTCTCCCATTCTGAGGACTGTGTTTTCATCTTGTTTGTAGTTTCTTTGCTTTGCAAAAGCTTTTAAGTTTCATTAGGTCCCATTTGTTTATTTTTGTTTTTATTTCCATTACTCTAGGAGGTGAACCAAAAAAGATCTTGCTGTGATTTATGTCAAAGAGTCCTCTTCCTATGTTTTCTTCTAAGAGTTTAATAGTGTCTAGCCTTACATTTAGGTCTTTAATCCATTTTGAGTTTATTTTTGTGTATGGTGTTAGGGAGTGTTCTAATTTCATT
>NW_020172724.1:4581047-4642409 GCF_003031525.2 Neophocaena asiaeorientalis asiaeorientalis
AAAACTATTTTGAATAATAGTGGTGAGAATGGACATCCTTGTCTTGTTCCTGATCTTAGAGGAAATGTTTTCAGTTTTTCACCATTGAGAATGATGTTTGCTGTGGGTTTGTCATATATGGCCTTTATCATGTTGAGGTAGGTTTCCTCTATGCCCACTTTCTGGAGAGTTTTTATCATAAATGCATGTTGAATTTTGTCAAAAGCCTTTTCTGCATCTACTGAGGTAATCATATGGTTTTTCTTCTTCAATTTGTTAATATGGTGTATCACATTGACTGATTTGTGTATATTGAAGAATCGTTGCATCCCTGGGATAAATCCCACTTGATGATGGTGTATGATCCCTTTAATGTGTTGTTAGATGCTGTTTGCTGGTATTTTGTTGAGGATTTTTGTATCTGTGTTCATGCGTGATATTGGTCTCTAATTTTCTTTTTTTGTAATATATTTGTCTGTTTTTTGGTATCAGGGTGATGGTGGCCTCATAAAATTCCTCTGCAATTTTTTGGAAGAGTTTGAGAAGGATGGGTGTTAGCTCATCTCTGAATTTTTGATAGAATTCACCTGTGAAGCCATCTGGGCCTAGACTTTTGTTTATTGGAAGATTTTTAATCACAGTTTCAATTTCATTACTTGTGATTGGTCTGTTCATATTTTCTTTTTTTTGTTTTTTGCGGTATGCGGGCCTCCCACTGCTGCGGCCTCTCCCGTTGTGCAGCACAGGCTCCGGACGCACAGGCCCAGCGGCCATGGCTCACGGGCCCAGCCACTCCATGGCATGTAGGATCTTCCCGGACCAGGGCACAAACCTGTGTCCCCTGCATCGGCAGGGGGACTCTCAACCACTGTGCCACCAGGGAAGACCTCTGTTCATATTTTCTATTTCTTCCTGGTTCAGTCGTGGAAGGTTATACCGTTCTAAGAATTTGTCCATTTCTTCCAGGTTGTCAGTTTTATTGGCATAGAGTTGTTTGTAGTAGTCTTTCAGGGTGGTTTGTATTTCTGCGATGTCTGTTGTAACTTCTCCTTTTTCATTTCTCATTTTATTGATTTGAGTCCTCTCCCTCTTTTTCTTGATGAGTCCAGATAATGGTTTGTCAATTTTGTTTATCTTTTCAAAGACCCAGCTTTTAGTTTTATTGATCTTTGCTATTGTTTTCTTTGTTTCTATTTCATTTATTTCCACTCTGATCTTTATCATTGCTTTCCTTCTGCTAAGTTTGGGTTTTTTTTGTTCTTCTTTCTCTAGTTCCTTTAGGTGTAAGGTTAGATTGTTTATTTGAGATGTCTGTTGTTTCTTGAGGTAGGATTGTATTGCTATAAACTTCCCTCTTAGAACTGCTTTTGCTGCATCCCATAGGTTTTGGATCATTGTGTTTTCATTGTCATTTGTCTGTAGGTATTTTTTGATTTCCTCAGTGATCTCTTGGTTATTTAATAATGTATTGTTTTACCTCCATGTGTTTGTGTTTTTTACGTTTTTTTCCCTGTAATTCATTTCTAATTTCATAGTGTTGTGGGCAGAAAAGATGCTTGTTTTGATTTCAATTTTCTTATATTTACTGAAGCTTGATTTGTGACCCAAGATGTGATCTATCCTGGAGGATGTTCCGTGGGCACTTGAGAAGAAAGTGTAATCTGCTGTTTTTGAATGGAATATCCTATAAATACCAATTAAATCTCTCTGGTCTATTGTGTCATTTAAAGTTTGTGTTTCCTTATTAATTTTCTGTTTGGATTATGTGTCGTTTGGTGTAAGTGAGGTGTTAAAGTACCCCACTATTATTGTATTACTGTCGATTTCCTCTTTTCTAGCTGTTAGCAGTTGCCTTATGTATTGAGGTGCTCCTATGTTGGGTGCATATATATTTATAATTGTTATATCTTCTTCTTGGATTGATCCCTTGATCATTATGTAGTGTCTTTCCTTGTCTCCTGTAGCATTCTTTATTTTAAAATCTATTTTATCTTATATAAGTATTGCTCCTCCAGCTTTCTGTTGCTTTCCATTTGCATGGGATATCTTTTTCCATCCCCTCAGTATCAATCTGTATGTGTCCCTAGGTCTGAGGTGGGTCGCTTGTAGACAACATTTATATGGGTCTTGTTTTTGTATCCATTCAGTGAGCCTGTGTCTTTTGGTTGGAGTATTTAATCCATTCACGTTTAAGGTACTTATTGATATGTATGTTCCTATTACCATTTTCTTAATTGTTTTGATTTTGTTTTTGTAGGTACTTTTCTTCTCTTGTGTTTCCCACTTAGAGAAGTTCCTTTAGCATTTGTTGTAAAGCTGGTTTGATGGTGCTGAATTCTCCTAGCTTTTGCTTGTCTCTAAAGCTTTTGATTTCTCCATGGAATCTGAATGAAATCCTTGCTGGGTAGAGTAATCTTCATTGTAGTTTCTTCCCTTTCATCACTTTAAATATATCATGCCACTCCTTTCTGCCTTGTAGAGTTTCTGCTGAGAAATCAGCTGTTAACCTTATGGGAATTCCCTTGTATGCTATTTGTCATTTTTCCCTTGTTACTTTCAATAATGTTTCTTTGTCTTTAATTTTTGTCAGTTTGATTACTATGTGTCTTTGCTTGTTTCTCCTTGGGTTTATCCTGCCTGGGACTCTGCGCTTCTTGAACTTGGGTGGCTATTTCCTTTCCCATGTTAGTGAAGTTTTCGACTATAATCTCTTCAAATATTTTCTCGGGTCCTTCCTCTCTGTCTTCTCCTTCTGGGACCCTTATAATGTGAATTTTGTTGCATTTAATGTTGTCCCAGAGGTCTCTTAAGCTGTCTTCATTTCTTTTCATTCTTTTTTCTTTATTCTGTTCCACAGCAGTGAATTCCACCATTTTGTCTTCTAAGTCACGTATCCATTCTTCTGCCTCAGTTATTCTGCTATTGATTCCTTCTGGTGTATTTTTCATTTCAATTATTGTACTGTTCATCTCTGTTTGTTCTTTAATTCTTCTAGGTCTTTGTTAAACATTTCTTGCATCTTCTCCATCTTTGCCTCCATTCTTTTCCGAGGTCCTGGATCATCTTCACTATCGTTATTCTGAATTCTTTTTCTGGAAGATTCCATATCTCCTCTTCATTTAGTTGGTTTTCTGGTGTTTTATCTTGTTCCTTCATCTGGTACATAGTCCTCTTCCTTTTCATCTTGTCTATCTCTCTGTGAATGTGGTTTTTGTTCCACAGGCTGCAGGATTGTAGTTCTTCTTGCTTCTGTTGTCTGCCCTGTGATGGATGAGGCTATCTAAGAGGCTTGTTCAAGTTTCCTGATGGGAGGGACTAGTGGTGAGTATAGCTGGCTGTTGCTCTAGTGGGCAGAGCTCAGTACAACTTTAATCTGCTTGTCTCCTGATGGGTGGGGTTCGTTCCCTCCCTGTTGGTTGTTTGGTCTGAGGCGACCCAACCCTGGAGCCTACCTGGGCTCTTTGGTGGGGCTCATGGCAGTGTCTGGGACGTCTCATGCCAAGGAGTACTTCCCAGAACTTCTGCTGCCAGTATCCTTGTCCTCACGGTGAGACACAGCCACCCTCCACCTCTGCAGGAGACCCTCCAACACTAGCACTTAGGTCTGGTTCAGTCTCCTATTGGGTCACTGCTCCTTCCCCTGGGTCCCGATGAGCACACTACTTTGTGTGTGCCCTCCAGGAGTGGAGTCTCTGTTTCCCCCAGTCCTGTGAAGTCCTGCAATCAAATCCTGTTAGCCTTCAAAGTCTGATTCTCTAGGAATTCCTCTTCCTGTTGCTGGACCCCCAGGTTGGGAAGCCTGATGTGGGGCTCAGAACCTTCACTTCAGTGGGTGGGCTTCTGTGGTATAAGTATCCTCCAGTTTGTGAGTCACCCACCCAGCAGTCATGGGATTTGATTTTATTGCGCTTGCGCCCCTCCTACCGTCTCATTGTGGCTTCTCCTTTGTCTTTGGATGTGGGGTATCTTTTTTGGTAAATTCCGGTGTCTTTCTTTTGATGATTGTTTAGCAGTTAGTTGTGATTCCAGTGCTCTCACAAGAGGGAGTAAGAACACGTCCTTCTACTCCGCCATCTGGAACCAAATCCCCCTATTTTTTTAGTTTTAATTGGAGTCTTTTTATTGTTGAATTGTAATTCTTGATGTATTCTGCATACAGATCCCTCATCAGATATATGATTTAAAAATATTTTCTCCTGTTCTGTGGCTTCTTTTAATTTCCTGATGATGTTTTTGAAGTGCAAACTTTTTAAATTTTGATCTTCTTTAAAATTTTGTTGCTTATGCTTTTGGTTTCATGTCTGAGAAACTGTTGGCTAACCCAAGATTTACTCCCATAAAGATTTGCTACTATGTTTTTTTTCTAAGAGTTTTATTTGTTACATTTAGATCCGTGATCCATTTTAAGATAATTTCTGCCTCTGCCCAGTCCTGTTTGCCGCAGTCCTTACAGGTATCATTCCCAAGTTCACTCCCCAATAAATCTCCTACAGAGTTCAAGTTTGTTTCCCAGGAATCAGATAGTTGACTCATAAATATGAAAATAAAATATGATGATTGGGAACATTGTGGAAACTATAAGCACAGTTGTCCCTGGTAGATTTCTGAGGTCTGGCATCCCTCCCAAGGGAAGGGAGGCCTGGAGAATAGAAGCTCCCTAGTGGACTGGCAAGGGAAGACTTCTCCATTCCCCACTGTCTTAGTCCATTCAGACTAGTATAACAAAAATACCACAGACTGGGTGGGTTATAAACAACAGAAATTTATTTCTCATGGTTCTAGAGGCTGAGAAGTCCAAGATCAAGGCACCAGCAGATTAGGTGTCTGATGAAAGCCTGCTCTCTGGTTCAAAGACAGCCTTCTTTACTCTATGTCCTCACCTGCATGGCAGAAGGAACAGGGGAGTTTTCTGATGTCTCTTTTATAAGGACACTAATCCCGTTCATGAGGGCACTGCCCTGGTGTCCTAATCACCTCCCAAGGGCCCATCTCTTAATACCAATACCTTGGGTGTTAAGGATTTAACATATGAATATTAGGGGAATACAAACATTCAGTCTATGCCACCCACTTTGCTCCAAAGACTACGTTATTCTATAGAAGAAGGTTTTCAATCACAGAGATCAAATCACAGGCAAGTTAATGTTCAAAACATGTCATCGGATCAAGTTACATATCTGTTTATTTATGTATTGCAGCAGGGGAAAGATAATACATTTTCCATAGCAGTTATTATTATGTAACATATAATTAAATGTTATAAAGATGAGTCTGTTATATGAAAAATGAATACAATCTTGTTGGTCCAGGCTGTAAAATTGCTTACTTCTTATATGCTAATTGCAATAGGGAGTGGATTTCTGCTTATTTATTTAAAAAGAAAACCCTATTAGTATATTTCACATACATCATGTGGTCTTGATGTTTGCAGCTTGAGTGTCACTTTGGAGATATTTTAGCTTATTGTGTTGAAACATGGAGTGAGATTTATGCTCAGAAAGTCTAAAGGGAAAAGGGCAAGAGAGGGCAGGATTTGGTCAACAGTTTACTGAAATTGTGTATTTTTGCATTTATATATCTAACTTAAAGTTTGATTAGTTATTCCAAGCTTTGTCAAGCATTAGGAACTCATAATCATAGACAGTTTGATATAAAACATACTGTAATCAACTAGCCTATGCTCTCACTTAACATAAAAGGAAACTGAGTCTCAAAGGAGGGTGGCAACTGGCCCTGGCCCTAAGTTGCAGATGAATTAGCAACAAAACCTTGTCTAGGATCCAAACCTGACCACTCCCTGCCCTGCGACGTAGTTCTTACAGCAAACTGCTTGAGTGTTTTCCAGGGTGGCTTAATACTGTTAAAATGTGTGCGAGTTACTGAAAGACATTTGTGAGTGGGGGCAGAGGAGAAAAAGGGCATGCAGCTTTTTTCATAAAGTTGTGACAACATCTAGTTATTAGAAAGCAACCCAAAGATAAATATGCCTCAGCTTTCACTCATTTGCAGACATTAAAGCCCTGGGAGTCAGAGGCAAGTCTTTCTCATATTGAGTGAGGACCTGGCCCTGAGCAGCTAACTCCTAGGAAGGGATATATCCAAGCGCTGCTTGGGCAGCATGGGCTGCCCACATCCTTCAGCTCCATTGGGAGGAATAACCCAAGGGAGAGATCCTGTAAGGTATTTTAGTGGTTGTGGAAATAAAAGGAAATCCTTGTTCTGAAGCAGAATGTGGATTTTAAAATTTAATGGTAACTATTTGTCCGTATCTGTGATAATTCTGCTATTTCTGATGCTTTGAAAGATTTAAAAACAAAATCTCAGAATAGCTTTCATAAATCAATTTGACCTTGCCCTGAAACCAAAACAGTAGTTAATTCACTTGAAGCAGAGATATAATAGGTTCAAATAGCAAAAGAGCTCCCAGAGTCAATTTAAACAAGAGAAATAAAAAATAAAGTAGTTCATATTTTTCTATTAAAAGTAATTTTATGGGAGCCCCTTTGTTTCATCGAATTTAAATATATCATTATAAACTTAATACATTACCAATAGTGTCACTGTGCAAGGATAACCACTGTCAATATTGTCCTATGTTTTCTTTGAGTTTTTTAATTCTTTGCGTGGGTTCTTTTAAAGTGTATTTTAGATTCTGTCCCATCACCTCTCTGCCTCCCTGTGAAGGAGTGTTACTGGACAATTCCGCTGGAACTCTGTGCCCCCTTTGCTAGGGAGAAGACTGGCTGTCTTCTGCAGAAGCTGCTCCTAGACCAACCAGAGTTGGCCAGGGTCATTGGTACAGCCAGGAGAGGGAACAGCCTAGACAAGCCTTGGGCAGAGCAAGCATTATCAAAAGAAGCTTTTATGAAATATATTTGTTTATGGAAAAAATCCTGCTAGGAATGTACAGATTTCATTGTCATTTAGAAATCCAAAACCAAATGAGATATACGTACCCATTAGTATTTTCTGACATTGGATTGGGACATGGGCTAGAGAGATTAAGCCATGTGTCCTAAGCCCCATGGCTGGTAAAGTGGCCAGACCTTACCTCCCTTCCTGGGTGCTCTTTTATCCTCTGTTTTTAGAGTGGGTGCATGGATTTTTTTTTTTTATCTGGTTTCCAGGATCTAGAGTAAATGTGAGGTTATCATAACTTTTGCACTTATAAGAATGTGAATCTTCTAATATTCACAGACATCAGTTTGAATTTTGCCATTACTCAATTTTTTAAATCGCAGGTAAGATTTCTCACTTGAGTGAAATGTGAATCTTCCAAATCACGAAAGCTTGTATGAGGCTGCAAAATAAGACTGTGAGCAGTTATCTAAGGGGAAAACAGCCTCAAAATTTAACTGGCAGAGGAATAAAATTAAATCAGACACCAACATAACCGAGGTTCTTCCCTGTCTCTTCAGATGACAGTCTTGGGGCTACTATGCTGAGCGTTTGATAGGAAGTGAAGGACATTGACACTCTGCAGAACATGACAGGAATACATTTAATAAACAGTTCCCCCATAGGTGAAGATTTGTCTTGCGGTACAGTTCTATAGAGAAAATTAGATTTTTTTTTTAGTAAGTTGTTTTTTTTTTTAAGTTTGAGGCTGTGTACTGCAGAGTTTTAGATTTTCAGCATGTGCTCATGATTTCCCTGATAATAGGATTTCAGATTCAGTTTTTTTCTTGCCTTTTATGTACAGTTTCTTGATGCCCTTCATTGTTGAGAAAGTCTTACACAATTTTCAGTGACTGTAACTCTAGTGACTTTTTAAAAGACGGACCTGAGAGAAGCACAGTGCAGAGGGAGAGAGCAGGATTTTGGAGCTCTGCGGCCCTGGATTCCAGCCCTGCAAGCCTTTGCCATGTGTCTGGTTTCTGAGCTTGAACAAATAATTGAACAACTTCTTGTGTCACCATTTACTTACCTCCCAAACTGGGTCTGGAATACTCAGAAATGATTTTCTGTAAGAAGTTTAATTTGGGATTTGTACAATCAGAGAGAAGACAATGGATTCCAGGTTGGGGGAAGAACATAATCAAAGCCTTAGAGATGCAGTAAGACCAGCCTGACTGATTAGATATTTTGGGGGCATGACAGACTCTATAGCTGAGCAGGTAAATTGGAGTCAAATGAAGGTTAGCCTTGAAGCCAAGTTGAAGTACGCAGTGTTGACTTGGTAAGGACTAGGGAACTATTAGAGATATTTGAGCCATGGTTTGAGAAGCTGAGAAACAACTGCCGGATGACAGGTCGGCAGATAGATAAGAGGGATTGGTTTGGGTTATATTTTGGAGTCTGGGAGTCACCTAGAGATTAATACCTCAAGATCCATAAGTTTTTCTTTGGTTGTGTGATTACAGCTAACATTGACCGTAATTAATGACTCTGACAGAACCGGCTACTTCCTAGTTAATAAATTACCCTAATCTCAAAGGTAGTCAAAGATGGCATTTTGGTTGGTTTGTCTCTAAGGCTGTGCCAAGTTTCTAGGAAAGGAGTGACCACTGTGCCCAGCCAGGTGGGGATTCACCTCTAGGTAGACAAGTGGGAGCAGGTGGCCATAAATAAAACCAACTCCCCAATCCACAGACCCACAAACGTGCTTGCATTTCACATTAGACAGCTGAGTTTCATACTACCTAATGGTGATCTTTGGTCAAAGTAAAGGTGGCATTAATGTCAACATGGTATTTTCCCATTTTTATTCCATGACTTGTTTTTGAATTGTAGATGAGGCAGAAACTGGAAGCTCTTCTATTTTGAGAGTCACACATCACATTAAAATATTAGAAACTCAGAATCGTCCTATAGTAAGAAACCATTTAACTTTGCATCAACCCTGGGGTTTCTAAAACTTCTTAGTCTACAGACCCATTTCTCTTGTAGTTTCCACTAACATCTAATGGAGCTAGAGCTGTCCAAAACTAAGTCTAGGATATTGAACTTTAACCAACAGAATTAATAAAGTATTTTTCCCTTCTAGGGTAGTAGCTCAATATTTAGTTCCAGTGGAAGCCATAGAAGGAATCTAAATGTATTTGTGAACTATATTTCAAGATGCAGGGGCAAGTGACAACCCGAGAGTTTAGAAAATTTGGAGTTAGAAGTTACGAGTTGCAAGCCACATGCTAAATAGCGTTTTTATTTTATTTATTTATCCCTCACCTATAAATATAATATTATCTACCTGTAAGTGTTATGGTGCTCAGAAAAGATAATGTATCCGTACATGAGGATCTTTTGTAATTGCAGAGCCTCATTTGATGCTGTATTCTGTTTTGAAATGTACCAGTTTGTGTTGCCACAAAAATTAAAGTAATTCCTTAAAGGGAGTTGAAGGGATCCATTTAAGCAAACTGTCATGTGAAAGTTGGTCCCTAAAGCTATGGTATCGTTCAAATTAAGGGAAATGAAGAGTCAGAAAAAAGACTGTAACAGAGCAAATCCACAACTGCATTCAAATCTCTGACAGAAATTGCAAATGGCTGAGTCCTTGGGCTGACTCCACCTGCTGATATATTCTATTTGACTGGAACAGTGTTTGCAAAACAAATAGAATTTGAATGCATCTGTGTTAGCCATAGAACCCATTGCTTATTTTTTGTCTTACATCTAGGCTCAAGACTCACATTTATGGCCCTGCCCCGTCCCTGGGAGCTTTTTGTTTTTTTCTTTAAGAGGGGACCTATTTTCACCTGTGGGCATCCAAATTGTTTTATTTCCTATCTGATGCTCAAGAAGGCTTGCCTTCTAGATGTTGCCTGATAGCTCCTATTTTCTCCCTTTGTAGTACATTGATAGGAGCAGGTGCTGGAGAGTTTTAGAAGGAACATTCTGTTAGAAATGTGTAAATTTGGATTACTACCATTGGGGATGTTTAAAAAAATTAAATTCTACTAAAATATGGCCCTGCCAAAGATGCATATACTCTGACCCTCCATCAGCCTAACCTGGGGGGAGCTAGTCTGTGGAGATAGAGACTTACTTAGCAGTGCCTCAACTGGGACCTTGGGCCAAGGTCTCAAACACATCACTGAAATCATTTCAGCCTAAATATCCCTCCTTCTCATTGCTGATCAGCCCAAGCATCCTGTTTCCCTTAAACCCAACTGAAATTTATTGTCCTCAAGATGCTGTTAGTGGCAGGAGTACCAACTGGCATAACTTCTTTGGAATACAGATGGGCAATATATAGCAATATTAATATATGACAATCTTAAAGGAGTCTATATTTATGACTCAGTAACCCCCATGCTGGGTTATATGCAAAGGTGTAGTAACGTTGCACGGTTATTTATTACAGCAACTCTTTCAAAATTATACAGTGAGAGGGGTTGTTTCTATAAATAACTGTGTAGCCACATCACGGAATATTACTCTATCATGATAAAATTATGCATTTGAAAAATATATTTAGTGATGTGAGAAAGGGTTGAAGACGTCATGTTAAGGCCAGACAGAAATAAAAATGTAGGTATGTAGCTGTTCGTGTGTGTGCCAGTGGGGTGGGGGGTGTGAGTGGCTCACACACAGATCCAAGGAGACCATTTTCCCCTTTCCCTGGTCTCCTTGTCGAGGATCTTTTTCACTTAATGCACCGTGGACATGTTCCATTAGAACCCTCTGGTAGCTGGGTTACTTGGACATCAGGGATACCACTCTGTTAACAAGGAGATGCTCTTCATTCTAAAGTTTTCCTTGACCTTTAATCTGGTATGTTACTATTGAGGTAAGGGAGTCAGGAAGGAAACTAAAATGTATCGAATGCCTAATAATTTAGAGACGTTTGCTAGGCCCTCCACCCATGTCGTCTAGTAATTCTCAGCTATTCTCACACTCTCTTTTTAGTATGGAACTTCAACACGTCTATATAGCATTCTATTCATTCTGTTCTGTTTTAGGCCTGAGGTGCTATTTTGTTCCTGTCAACCCTACAAAGTTAAGGAGTCTTAACCGTGACCCAGATCCAGTACCCAGGTAGGGTACTGTTGTCCACTGACAGATGCTACTAACATTGCTGTCAGCCTGGATCTCTCAATCATGCTGCTTCTAGCTGTATTCCATCTGCCCACCTGTTTGGGCTTCTCTGAGGCCAACTGCTTGCCTGGCCTCCCACCAGTTGCCTAATAACACTCTACTTTCTGCAACCCATGTTCCACCTGCCCTCCTGGGTGGCCATCAGCACCAGCTGCAGTTAAACCCTCAGCACCAGTCTAGTTCCAAGTCCAAAGGTCTCCCTGCCCACTGATGCACCACTGCAGTTAACCCTGCCATGCCCGGGTGTAACACCTCGATGGTTCTTAAAACATTATGTGCCATGGCATATACATTGTAAGATTTTTCAGAATATTCCATTTTTGATCTTTTAGCTGTTCCCTTTTCTCCAAATTAAGTTATTTGGAAGGAGTGATATGCTGAAATTTGAGTGTATTTTTTGAAGAGAAAAAATACAGCTGGTTTAATATTCCTGTCCTTCAATCCACTTCACACTGGAGAATGGAGGTGAAGCCAAGTTGTGAAAAATAATAAAGCCAATTATTTTGTCTGTTCCTTTGTGTGATATACAGCACCTTTTGTTTTTAAAAAAGCATAGATCAGCGAGTACAAATTGGTACTTCTGTTGCCCTGGGTATACCATGCCCAGATCATCAATTATGATTACAGCCTTGTGAGTTTGCTCCAACGGGAAGTAAGAGAGAGCTATGCTATCATGAAGGAGAGCCCTGGGCTCTCAGGCTGTGCCTCCTTTGGTGGTCTCAGCTCTGACAGTTCCTAAAACTGAGCCCAGTGATTTCTTCCTCTATCTTCAGCCCTGCCCTGGAACACATAGCAATTTAGTTTTGTAGCTGGAAGACTTAAATTACTAAGCTGCGTGCTGGTGAGACTAATACTGAGTCCTTTTCTGGTCATCGGCCTTTTTCTTTCTCTGGCCTTGGTCCCAAGGTGTACTCCCATGGAGACTACTGCTACCCACCCCACCCAGGTCGGGTTCCTGCCAGCTGCCCCACTGCAGTATTCCCATTATCGGCGTGGTCATCTTTTGCTCGGGCCCCAGCTGCATCAGGCTGCTTGTGTTGAAAACCCAAGTGGGGCCACTCCCATGTTTTGAAATTCTCCTCTGGTTGTTTGGAGCTATAATTTCCACCTTCAGTTTGTTCTTACTGTACTTCAAGAGGTGTTAAGGGTTTTAAAAACTAGTCTGATCGGTTATTAAGAGGGATTTTCAGCAGGAGGAGGCTGTCAGTTTTTCTCAGGGATCCAACTTGTTCTGAAATTTGGAGTCTTCCATCATCACGGTCATTTTCCTCTGACTTCCTGACGCTACCTTTGGTAGTTACAGTCAGAAACAACATTTCGCACACTCTCTCGTATCAGAGCAAAAATATGGTCTTGATGTAAGATTGTGCAAAGACGTTCAGCAAGCAACTCTCAGTCCCCGCCACACTCCCAGGCAGGGGAGACAGTCAATTTCATATACCTGGATTGTCTCTGAGCAGAATCAGCCCATCCCAGGATAACACCCTCCATACCCATGTTTGTTGTATTCTATGTCCGTTTCTTTTAAACTTTCATATTAAAAATTCAGGCTTTGAATTGAGTATAGGAGAATATTAAGCATCAAATATTATCAAAGGAAAGGGAATGAGGAGATTAAAAAAAAAAAAAAAAAAGAAGGATGCCAACCTGGAGTCAGAATACCTGGATTAATGTCTTGGCTCTAAATGATTCGCATTTTTCCCAGCATCGCAGAGCCACAGAGATCTTATGGTCTCCCTCCTTCATTTTACTCTTCACAGAACCAGACGATGACAGAGATTGGCTAGATTTCATAGACACAGGAATGTCCAAGTATATTAAGTTATATACCTGCTAGTTCTGTATTTCCCTAGGGAACTTCCACAGAGACAGAAAGAAGAGATTTGGCAGCATTCATGATGACATTCAAAGTGGGCATTTTCAAACATCTTATAGTGTGTGACAGTTGATGTCCACATCTTTAGATTGAAATGAGAGTTAGGGAGCATCTGTCTATTTCATGATGACAGATTCATGCTCAACAGATTTAGAGAAGTTGGTGCAGAGTAGAAAATTGAGATAAAAGACATATCGCATCTTACCACATATCTGATCATTAATTTGTTTTTCATACAGTTTTTTAAAAAAGCAACACTAAAGTGTATAAAATAAAACATTTTTGTATATTTACTTCATTAATGCCCTAGCACTGGATGCATTTAATCTCTCTTTTAGCAAAAATAACATTTTTCTTTATATTCTACATATTTTGCCTAATCACTGAGCTCATCCAAAGTGAAAGTTATATTAGGATTTGCATTAGCAAATATTTGAAATTTGAGTTATAATTAGTCAAATCTATAACATGATCTCTGAGAAGATTACCATTTTTTCTTAGAACGAGAATAAGATGTTTTAATATTCAGCTAGTAACAATACTTCTTAGGTCAGGAAAACGGAGTTTTTAATAAACTGACATTTTATCACCGCTTAGAAGCTAGATGCCATACGTTAAACTTCTGCAATTAGTCCACAAGATAAATGCAGATTGAAGACTTTCATAGGATTTTCTGCTTAAAATCTCAGTGTGTGTTCATTGTGTAAAATTTGGAAAATAAACAGAAGCTTAAAAAGATTATCTATAGTTATTATGAAATTTAATCATATATATGTAAAATTATAAATATATGTATATGGAAATGTATATATGTGTGTGTGTGTGTGTGTGTGTATATATAAAGACAAAAGTAAATCTCACTCCAAATCCTACAACTCAGTTATAAATATTTTAAAAGAATTAGCGAACATCCTTCCAAACACCACTGTATATGCTTATTTGTACCTACCTGTATTTATATGTTAGAAGTATTGAGTTCATACTGATTTCTCCAATTCCAGTCCAAGGTCCTACTATTCATTCTAGCCTCCCCCCCTTTCCTTATTCATAACTTCTTTCTCCAACAATGAAAAACATAGATTTGTTATCTTCGGCACATTTACTTATATGTTTATTTCTAATATGCACATAAAGGATTTCAGAATTGTTAGCCTATACCTATATGAAAAACAAATTTACTAACTGGAGTAACAGTACTTAGGCCAACAGCGTTGGCAAATCTTTCTGTAAAGGGCCAGATAGTAACTGTAGGAAACTGGCAAAAAAAAAAAGACAAAGTCTTCCCTCAGATATACACATAGCCACCTCCCTTCCTTCCTTCCTTCCTTCAAGCCGTGCTTAGGTGGCTGTCTTTTCACTGAGGCACCTCCATGGCCTAATGAGATTATAACCCCTCCCTATCCCACCTAGGCCATCCTCATCCCTCTTTCTCTACTTTGTTTCCCCTTGCACTTATCACATTGTATCATACCCTCAGTCCATCCGCTCTAATACACATGTTTACACACACACATGTTTTTAAATATATACTTTAACATCTCTAAAATGTGACTATTTCTTACGATCGATAATAGATCATTTACTTGGGGGTTTAAATTATGTCAGCATTTGCAATCAGTAGTGTCCCAGGTTTGATAAAGCAGGGTATATGATTTGCTTTTGTCTTTTGTTCACTTTATATCTTGCCCTTTTAGAATGCAAAAGGCACAACTCCAGAGTTATTAAAGGGGATATTCTAACTGCCGTAAACCCCAAATCTCAGTGGATTAACACAACAAGAGTTTATTTTTCTCTTGTGTCATTAAGGGCTGTGTGTTCCATTTGGGGCCTAAGTGTCCTCTGTTGGATCCTGTACCTCCAGCCAGCTTAAAATGATGAGGGTTGAAGATCGCTTAAGTATATAGGAGCAAGCCTGCTCTCTGTTTCTGTGTTAATCAGATTATGCTAATGGCTATGTTGTTATGGGTTGAATCGTGTCCCCCCAAAAGACTTGTTGAAGCTCTGGTACCTGTAACTGTAACCTTGTTTAGAAATAAAATCTTTGCAGATGTAATCAAGTTAAGATGAAGTTATACAGGATTAGGGTAGACCTCAAATCCAATGACCAGCAGCCTCATAAGGAGAAACAGGTTTGGAGATACAAAGCAGACACGAGAAGAAGTCCATGTGATAGGAGAGGCAGAGATTGGAGTTATACAGCCACAAATCATGGAATGCCAAGGATTGCTGGCAACAGAAACTAGAAAAGACAAGGAAGGAGTATTTCCTAAAGCCTTTGGAGGGACCGTGACCCTATCAACACCTTAATTTTGGACTTGTAACCTCTAGACCTGTGAAAGAATACATTTCTATTGTTTTAAGCCGCCCAGTTTATAATAATTTGTTACAGCTGCCCTAAGAAACTAATACCCAGCTCCTGATACCAAAATCTGTATCAGTCAGGGTTCTACAGAGAAACAGAACCCCCAGATATATGGGGAAACAGAATATATATTATTCCACACAGGGCCTTAGCATCCTCTGTTAGATTCACTATCTCCAGCCAGCTTAAAAAGTGAGATTTGAAAATCACTGAATATCTAGAAATAATAGGAGGATAGATATAAATATAGATACGGATATATCCCCTACTGGTTCTGTTTGTCTGTTTCTTCTGTTTCTATATAATTAATAGAATTGCATACATGTATGTAACATTTATTATATAATCATTTCTAATTTATATATACATTTTTTTGAGATTTATTTAAGGGAAATGGCTCATGTTACTGTGGAGACTGGCAAGTCTGAAATCTGTAGGGCAGGCTGTCAGATGGGAAATTTAGGCAGGAGCTGATGCTGCAGTCTTGAAGAATTTTTCCTTTTGCAGGAAATCTCAGTTTTTGCTTTTAAGGCCTTCAGCCAACTGTGGGATGAGGCCCATCCACCTTATTGAGGATAATCTTCTTTACATAAAGCCCTCTGATTGCAGACGTCAACCACATCTACAAGTACATTTATAGCAACAGCTAGATTAGTGTTTGATTAAATAACTGGGCACTGTAGCCTAGCCAAGTTGGTATATGTCACACATACCAAACTATCACTATAACAAACTAAATCAAAGTTTATACTACTTGACACACAAACAATTTGTTTCTCTTTCATGGTAAAATATTGTGCTTGTTGGTGGGGATGGGAACGAGTGCTGGCCTCCACAGGGTCACAGAGCAGATCGGGAACCCATTTAGGAAATCAGAACCCATCTAGAAGTTCCTTCCTTTAGGGCTGTCAGAGAATTGTTTAAAACAGTCCAGGAGGGCTACCTTGGCGGTGCAGTGGTTGAGGGTCCGCCTGCCGATGCAGGGGACACGGGTTCGTGCCCCGGTCCGGGAAGATCCCACATACCACCTAGCGGCTGGGCCCATGGGCCATGGCCGCTGGGCCTGCGCGTCCAGAGCCTGTGCTCTGCAATGGGAGAGGCCGCGGCAGTGAGAGGCCCGCGTACCACACACACACACACACACACACACACACACACACACAAAACAAAAAAACAAAAAAACCAACAGTCCAGGAACTAGAATATATCCCTTTTCTTACACTGGCCAGAACCCAGAAATATGGCTCCCCTTAACTGCAAGGGTGGCTGGGAAATTTAGTCTTTCTGTGATCAAGAGGAAAATGAGATGGTTTGAATGAATAAAAAGCCCTGTCTGCCACATAGGATTTTTTTTTTTATCCTGCTCTGTTCACTGACATATCCCAAGCATCCAGAATATTATACTCTGAAACATATTTGTCGAAGTCCTAATGAAAAAAGAAACTATCAGTATAAAATAAATAATAAATATAAGAAATTCTAAAGCTTTAACATATTATTTATTAAAATATACTTGAACAACTGAATTCTCCCATTAAAGGATAGAAACAAAGCACAGCTATGTACTTTTTAAAAGCAACACACTTTAATGATAACAACGTAGAAAATAAAGGGATGGGAAGAGATACTGTTCAAATATATTTTTTAAAAAATGGAAAGCATAAAGTTCAAAGAGAGTCTCTGTATTAATGAGAGGCAAGTTGCCAGGTAAGGTTAATGGGATGAATCAGGATAAAGAGGAACACTAAGTAATAAGAAGAGCACAATTTATCAAGATGATAACCAGTCATTAACCAATATAAACCAATCTACATAGCAACTAAATATATAAGGTAAAATACATTAGATTAAAAAAATATCTACATAGCAACTAAATATGTAAGGTAAAATACAGCTTGATACAAATACAATTATATAATTATAATGGAAACTTCCAATATATCTTTTGTCATGGTTGAAGAGATCTGTAGAGAAACATACATAAAGACACAGATAAATTAACTAAAACCATCAATACCGTAAATAACTGGGACTTTAGGTCATTTTCTACATATCGGTGAAGTAAAATAAATCACAGACAATGGCAGAAATTATAAAAGCGAGCTAGCTAGCTAATATGTTCTGGTGAGTGACTCTTTTTATGTGCCTCGTTTATTTGCTCCAAAACCATTTCCTTTAGTGCCTCTTTCTAATTAAGTCTCATTATACATAATGATGGACTCTGCACTTAGGCCCTGTTGACACAGTACCGCTACAGGGTGTATTTACCCAGATATAAAGAAGTTCTTGGGAAGTCGGAGTTCTGTGCAGTGAAAAGGGCAATCTCTGGAGACAAAAGACTGGGTTTGAATTCTGACCTTGCCCTCACTAAAGTAATTGAATACCTCTTATAGATGCAAAATGTATCTGGAATCACAAACTTGAGTTCAAATTCACACTGTAATTTGCCAGTTATATGATATTAGGCAATTTACTTAACCTCGTCGAGATTCGATGTTCTTATCTCTAGATGAGAAACCATCTCTAGAGATGCAAGTCTGTCTGTAACTTCAGTAAGCTTTTACATAGTAGTACAAATAGTTTAGAGATGCAATTCTGTCTGTAACTTCAGTAAGCTTTTACATAGTAGTACAAATAGTTTATCTTCTAGGATCCAAAAATCTTCTGCAATCCCCATTTCAAATAAAGAACTGTATTTATGTTAGAATAGCTAAAAAGCCAATTGAGACACTTTTTGCAAAATAAAGGAAATGTTTCCCCAAAAGAACAAAGAGGGGTTAATTAAGGCAGTGTTAATATAACAGATTCTGTCACTTCCATTTATCGAATTTCCAAAACATAGGCTAGAAATTGAAAGAACTTCAAGTGTTACAGGCTTGTTTTGAGTTTTATATATACACAAGTGACAGTGCTTACTGCAGAACTTGCTTAATGGGTGATCAATACTTATTAACTATCGTCTTTCCTTTGATATCTGGGAGTAAAATTACGTTGATGGAGCTGCATCATTGCTCTCGCTGCCACAAATACTGACAGTCGTCCATTGGGATTTTCCTACTCAATAAATGTCTTCCTGACGAAGCCAAATGATTTCCTTTCTAACATATATATTATGATTGAAAACGGGGAATTGCTGATTTACAAAATAAGTTGTGATGCTGATAGAAAAATGTCAATAATGTGCTTATACATGTAAGGCACAGGGGATTAAAACATGCCTGGGCAAGCAAAAAGAGAGCAATGGTATTAAACATCCTAATAAATATTTGATAGAAGGACAGAAATTGAGGGAAATGGATATACTTGGAAGAGGAAGAAGCAAGAAAAGAATAAGGAACTGTAACATTTGCCTCAGGTCTTTGAAATATGCAAGAGAGAAAAGTTGACATGCAAGAGTGTAAATATTTTAGCAAAAGAAAAAAGAAACGCTTGAAATGAGAAATACACAAGACAGTAGATGTTCTGTTTTATCCACTTTGAATGTTTCTGTGAGGGTCAAGCATAAAAAGTTCTGAGATGGAATATTAATGCAGTCTAACCTTTAAGCTACCATAGGCCCACGCACAAAGACAGACACACACTGAAGATTTAGTAGATCTCAAACTGAAAGTGCATAAGAATAACCCTGAGGGTTTATTAAATATACAGCTTATAGAATTTGCATTTTTACATGCACTTTGGCTGATTCTAATATAGATGTTTGACAGTCCACAATTGAGAAACACTCTCTAGTTTTTCTGTACTTCATCATTACCCTTAGAGAGGTGGATTTCCAACTAACATTTTCATCTTGTTTCCTGGGTGGGATTATAGATTCAGAACAACGTAGAGAATTGAAAGTCATCTTTTTAGTTGTACGGCAGAACCCACTCAGATTTGAATGAGCACTCTTTATTGAGCAGAACATTTATGGGACTTTTTCTAACCCATGGGTTGTGGTTACAAGAGAAGAAAGAGATGGCAGGCAAACTTGGCGCAAGATTCAAAAGAGAAGAGACTTGAAGCATCCCTGAAAGAGAAGGTAATCCAGCCCACAATGCTAAGAAGATATTCGATATCAGCATTCTGAAATTTGGGGAATTATAGCAGCAGGTGATGCTGCTGCCTTCCAGAGGTCTATTAAAATACATGTGTATGGAACAGATAGAGTTCACTTTGAGGGATTTCTGAATGATGATTATTCAATATCAAGCAGAATTGGAAGAGGAAGGCTGTTTAATGTGAATTCATGAAGGACTGCTAAAAATTCAATGGTAGAAGATTCTCTACTTGAAAAAGTAGACCAACCAGCAGGAACTAAAGATTATAAGAATAATAGCAAGGTGTTATGTGTGTGTGTGTGTGTGTATGTATATACACATATACACATATACACATATATACACACAATATAAAGATGATAAAACAATAAATAATTATAGAAGAATTGCCTATAATATGGCATAACAGCTTATACTTAGTTTCTAGAAAAAATATGTCCATTTATAAGCAACATGAATCTAAAATTATCATTGAGTTCTGTAGTAGTTTGTTTTTTGGTTTGTGGTTCAAATACAACCAAATAAAACATAACAAATGCATACCTACTATGTATGAGAGATTGTGCTTGTACTTTTAGCAGTTAAAATTCTGTTCAGCTGCAAGTGACAGAACACCCAATTAAACAATGATTTCAGTAAACTAGGGGTTTTGTTTGTCTGAAGTGATGAGAAGTACAGAGGTGTAGGGAGTCTGGGGCTGGTACAGCACTACAAAGTGTCCTTGGAATTTTAGATCTTTAACTTATTCTCATCAACCATGTTAGCATGTGGCTTCCATCTTCATTCTGGCTGCCTCATAACTGCAGGAAGTCTGTGCCATCCAACTCCAGGCTGAAAGGAGGAGGAGGGCACCTAACAAATGGCTAAATCTTTTAATAAATGATTAAGTAAGTGCTCCCATAGAAAGCGATTTGCTGAAAGACAGCCTAGAAATTGTCTATTCTAATGCTACCCGGCAGAAGTGTGTCACAGAGCCACCGTGAACGGTACAAGGAAGGCTGAAAACCTGAGTATTTAACCTGAGTACATTAACACTTTGAAAAAATTATGATAGAGTGAAGAACAGATATCAAGTAGGCCAATAGAAATGCCTATAAAATTAGATATGTTATCTAATTTAAGCATTTTATAAAGCATATGCATTTTATTTCTTAAATAGATGAAGACATTGAGACATATTGAGAGAAAGGTTAAGTAACTTGCCTGAGGTCACATGAGGTTACTACAGGACAAAATCAGGAATTAAAGCCCATGTAATCAAATGTTAATATCTTTTTCCAGCATATAACATCCGTCCAGGTACCACCAAACAATATATTCCTTAGAAAGTCAATTACAAAAAAAAAAACCAATTTGTTCATCATTAGCCAGTCACGTGGTCAATGCCTCTTGATGGTAGAGATTTTGCATGTTTTCATCCTAGACTGAAACCATTATTAGGGCACAGGCCATGGCTTCAACTTTTTTTTTTTTTTAAAGAAGATGTTGGGGGTAGGAGTTTATTAATTAATTAATTTATTTTTGCTGTGTTGGGTCTTCGTTTCTGTGCGAGGGCTTTCTCTAATTGTGGCAAGCGGGGGCCACTCTTCATCACAGTGCGCAGGCCTCTCACTATCGCGGCCTCTCTTGTTGCGGAGCACAGGCTCCAGACGCGCAGGCCCAGTAGTTGTGGCTCACGGGCCCAGTTGCTCCGCGGCATGTGGGATCCTCCCAGACCAGGGCTCGAACCCGTGTCCCCTGCATTGGCAGGCAGATTCTCAACCACTGCGCCACCAGGGAAGCCCTCTTCAACATTTCTGTATCCCTGATACTTAGTGTTGATTGGTAGAAACAGAGACATCAAGCTGGATAAATCTGGATTTAGAGACTATTTTTTCAGCTTACAGAATCTGGGGGAGAGGGTTTTGTTCTTGTTGTTGTTGTTTTTAATTTTTCTAATACCCACGCAAGGCATCATAGAACATGTTATAGAGTATGCATTTAGCAAATTCTTGCTAAAGGTTTAAAAAAAAAATTAAAATGTGATTTTTGTATGGATGTAAAATATATATGTGCATATATATACATATATGTAGAGTAAGAAGAATAGCATTAAAAAGAGCAGTGCCTATTAGAATTATGATTCATTTGGTTAAAAGGTCATACAGAGCTGGAAAAATATTAAGTGATAAATTATCAATTAATAAAAATATTAATTGATAAACTCGACCTGGGTTTCACTGTGATGAATTTCATTCATTCAATCCAAAAATATTTGTTGAGCACCTACCTTATACCAGCCATTGTCCTAAACATCATGGATACAGTGAATAAAACAGGGAACGTATTGTTATGGGTTGAATTGTGTCCCCAAGTTTCATGCATGGAAGTCCTAACCCGCAGTACCTCAGAACGTGACCTCATTTGGAGATGGAGTCTGTGGAGGGGTAATCAAGTTAAAATGAGGTCATCAGGGTGGCCCTAATCCAATATGACTAGCGTCCTTATAAAAAGGGGAAATTTGAACACAGACGTCCATAGAGAGAGAATATCATGTAAAGATGAAGGCAGAGTCGGGGTGATACATGTTTGGCTAAGGAATGCCAAAGACTGCCAGAAAGCCACCAGAGACTAACAGGGGGGCATGGAACAGATTCTCCCTCATAGCCCTCAGAAGAAACTAACCCCTCTGACCCCTTGATCTCGGACTTCCAGCCTCCAGAACTGTGAAACCATAAATTTCCACTGTTTACCCCACTTTGGAGTACTTTGTTTTGGCAGCCCTGGCAACTATACACAAATGAAGCCCCTCCCTCCTGGAACTTTACATTCTAGTCTGGAGCAGGGAGGGAAATAGATAATGTAGCATATAGTAATAAAGTCTAAGGCGTAAAGAAGACTAGGGGGAAGGAGATAAAACATGCCATCTTATGTAATAGGATCTCTGATAAAAGGACATTAGAAGTGAAAGGAGGTAAGGATTGAGTTGTGTTGATATCTGGAGGAAGAACATTTAAAGGCAGGGGAACAGCCAGTCCATAGCTCCTGGGAAAAAGAGTCCTTCTGGGTTAGAAGAGCTGCCATGAGGTCAGTTGGTTCAATTAGAATAAGGGACAGAGAATGGTAGCAGTATAGTCAGAGATTTAATGGAGGAGCAGATTGTATAGGTCCGTGTTTTATTTTGATGATAACTGGTTTCTATTCTAAGTGACATAGAAAGCCATGGGGGGGGACTTTTGAGCAAAGGAATAATGTGACCTGACTTAAAATTTCAAAGGATCTCTCCAGCTGCTGTGTGGGAAGACACTGTGGGGAGGGGGGCAGAGTTGGAAGCAGAGAAGTCAAGGAGGAGGCTAATGTGCTAAAAACTTTCAGGTGCAAGATGCAGCTGGTGTGCCAGAAAGGCGGTAGAGGAAAAGGTGAGATAGGCAAGTGAAGGGTCGGCTGAAGCGTCACAGATACAACGGGAAGCTTGACAGAGAGATGGAGACCAGATCTATGGAGGATGCTGTAGGAAGTTTCTGTTTAAGAGAAGCAGTAAAGGAGAGGGAATTGAATGTTAGTACTGGAAGGAATAGATGAAGTTGGTGTCCAGGAGAATTTGGCTGCTACAGTCATGAAGCCATCCAGAGCAATGGGGTCATCAACCAACACATAATTTATTCCTACTACTCATATCTTTGAGTGACATTTATGGACCCTAGTGAGCTGTGGTCACAATTTAGTCCCTGCAATGAGCAAATGGATTTCATTTTCCCTAGAGAAGGCTCAATTTGAACAAGGGGGGAAATGTCATCATTTGAATCTCCTATGGCTTTGAACCCCTTATATAGGATTTACATCCATCTATTAATATGAAGAAAAGGAAATTCCTTAAAACAAAAATTCAAGCTGATTTGACATCAACTAAGTAAAAATATTTGGTTTAATAACAGCAAATGCCCATAGCAAGAATAATTCAATAGTTAAGTACTTAAGTAGTTTGAAGTCCCACAAAATTTGTTGAAAATTTCTTTGCACCTAGCTATTTGCATATATTGTTTAGTAACCATGCAAATTACCTTATTGTATATTCCAATTTTTGCAACAGCAAGAAATGCCCATTTAAAACGAAATTTTTTAAACAAAATAAAATTAAGGGATAACATGACTATATTGAGTTCATTGTAATTGTATCTAATATTGCAGTATAATAAGCTAATCAGCCTTCTTGATTTTGTAGCAGTAACAAATCTCAGTCTAAAAAATGTGGAGTAGATGTGTATACAAAGCCATTTGTGTCGTGGGTTCAAAGAGTAAGTACTTGAAACCTGGGTTTGAATCCCAGCATTGTTAGTCACAAGTTGAAGGATCTCGTTAACCTCTATGTGCCTCAGTTTCATCTCTAACATGGGAATAAAAATAGCAACTACTTCATAAGATTGCTGTAGGTTTTTAATTAATTAAGACACGTAAAGTGTATAGATAAACTGCTGCTTACAATAAGCCCTCAAAGATTTAAGCTATATTATTATCTTCGTTATTTAAATTTCCTTATTTTCTATCTCAAGTTGCATTTCATTGGGTCAGAGAAAAGTGTAATCACAGTTCATCCTTGACTCCTGTTCCCTGAGGATAGCGTCACAGTTCTGTAAAGAGGTATGGTTTACCCAGTGCCCAGGCACCGGTGCAGCTGCAAGAGGTGGTAGATGGGCAAATCCTCTGTGCTCTTGTCTGTCCATGCTGGAATCTGCTGAGGTGTCCTCACTACTGTCATGTGTTTAGTCCACAGAGGCCATTGCTGCAGACTGTAGTCTTCCCAACCTCCTAGCTCATGTATGTCAGGCTCTCGGTGATTGTGCCTATCAGGTTCATGGGGAATAAATTGACGTGCCTAGCTGCTACCCACCCTGGCAGATCTGAGGGTCATCTCTCTGGCTCCTCTAGCATCCCATCCTTCAGTGTAAAGCTGAAGTTGGGAGAGCAGTGGACATGGGGTACTCTGGTCTTGCTGCCTGCAGGGACTGTAGTTAGCAAGTTCAAGGCAGCCCTGTTTGGGAAGCTGTTTCACTTCCTCTAGTTGGAGCAGTGGGATGGTGAGGAGTGCATGATTTGGCAGCAGTAGTGTACATACTTTTTTCTGAAGGTCACCTCCCAGGCCTTGTGGCTTTCCTCCATTTCTTCCCTTCACCTAGAAACTCTTTAATGTATTAATTTGCAGGGGAGCCTGGTTCTTTGTCTATACCATCAAATCTAGTGTTTTATATTTCAATTCCTTCTGAGCCAAGGATTTTGCAACTCACAAACTTTTTCTTTTAATTGCTAAGACCTCCCTCTCCGGAAGCAACAGACAAAAGAATACAGGATAGGAGGAACTACCTGTAACAGAGGTCACATTGAGTAAAACTTCAAAAATCCGTGCAGCTATTTAATTTTCTTTATTTACTCAAATACTCTCTCTGTGCCAGGAACTATAATATAAAGACATACTAAGCATGGCTTTTTTTATTAATTTGCTTATAGTCATTTGGGGGAAGATGAGCAAGAAAACGAAGAACTATAATAGAGTGTGATGAACCTATAGTACATAAATATAAAAGATTCCATGAAAGACTGTTTCTATTGGAGACAGTATGTGGGAAAAGATATGCATTCCAGAGCTAGTTGTGTTTAAAAAAAGTGAGTCGTTATGAATGAAGTTCACCAGACTGCACGTGAGCAAGGTGAGGCTTTGGAATTGGAGAAGGAATGTGGAGGTGGGGCGGGAGAAGCAGGATGGGGCTGGATCATTAATGTTTGACTTACATGGCATGCTAGGCAAGGTGGAAAGTTTTCTATGGGGACAGCGGCATGATTTAATGAAATTACGTGCTTCCCATCTTGGGAAGCAAATTAGCCCATCTTGAGCAAATTAGTACATCTTTCTGAATCTCAGTTTCCTCATCTGTAAAATATCTGCAGAAAGGATGCTGTGGGGATGAGTCAGCAGGATGTCATATAGACTCACAAGTCTATCATTTGTAGATGGTAGCTTTGAAGAATAACATCGTAGACTCTATTCATTTGCTTTGCTAATGTCTAAGTGATGTAAAATTAGAACTTTATAAATTCATCCGTACTCAGCTTTTGACATCCACATAAATTCATCCATACTTAGCTTTTGACATCCACACAGAATTTTGAAAAGGTTATCTCACTAATAGGATGCCTGGCAGAGTGATTATTTTTTATCCACATATCTAGAAAACACACAGAGAGAGTTATCAAGACTATAGAAGAGGGTAGTGGGAGGATGAGGGTGAGAACTTCAAAGTACCTGGATTCCACTGGGTTCCCAGCTGATTATAGCCAAAATTAGATAATAGTTTCTTCCATTATTTTAATAAAGATGCTTTCCCTAGTTTTTCTACACTACGAAGAATTCAGCTACTCTGGGGTAAGCCATTATTGGGTGAAGGCTCTACCAGTTTAATTTCCATTTCTTTATTTCTGTTAAATAAAAGAAGCTTACATTAGTCCTATTTATTAACTACTTAATAGATTTAGGAAGCAGGTAGCAAAACAAGAATTTGTTCTTTGCGTTTAAATGAACCAAATAATACCCTCAGCTGGTTATGCATTTAGGGGGAAAGAAATTGCTACATTTTAAGTCTGCAAAAGTAATACATTAATCCATTAGTGAGCCCAAGTGTGTTGTCTGTTGTGCTCATTATCGAGCATTCCCAGGTGTTCAGGGGTTTTTGAGTCTAAATTGTCGTGACTTTTAAACTTGGTAATAGAAATACCCAGCATAAGTATCGTATCATAAGCTATGAAACTATTCCCATACCAGTGCTTTTTACAAAAAAAATTACAGCATTAAATATTAAATTAAGATGTTCCCCAATATTGGAATGTGTTAACTTGTCAGAATGAAGCTAAGAAACAAAATTAGTAACAGAAACCATAGGGTTGCCAAGTTTTCTTCCCAGTTGCCTGATTTTATGTATCATTTTAAGAGCACAATACCAAATATTAGGCACCATGAATATGTGCATTTAAACAAATAAATCAATTGATTTCTTCAGATACTCATCATCCATCAACAAAAATGCTTTGAGCATTTACTACCTGCTAGATAGGGCACATAGTCTGGAAGGAGGCAGGACTGCCAGACAAATGACCGCAAGATAGAATTGCAAGAGCAAAGTGTTAGTAGAAAGGGCACCTCTTGGGGAACTGTTTGAGCTGAGCCTGAAAAGAGCAAGATAAAGCAGTTCTTCCAAAGATCAGGAGCTCTAAAAATCATGTTGTATTGAAGCACTTTCTTTCATTCCACGAATGGAGCTGAGTTTGTGTATGGAACAGAGGCAGGGGATGAGCACAGGAGTGAACATGGCTGCCATGGATGGCTGTGGATAAAAGCCTCGTTGAGGCTTTTTTCTGCAACCTTAGTGGCTACCGGTGCTTCCCTCTTCTCCCAAAGAACATTAAAATAAGAACTTCTTGGGCTTTCCTGGTGGCGCAGTGGTTGAGAGTCCGCCTGCCGATGCAGGGGACACGGGTTCGTGCCCCGGTCCGGGAAGATCTCACATGCCGCGGGGTGGCTGGGCCCGTGAGCCATGGCCGCTGAGCCTGCGCGTCCGGAGCCTGTGCCCCACCAACGGGAGAGGCCACAGCAATGAGAGGCCCGCGTACCGCAAAAAAAAAAAAAAAGAACTTCTTGTATAAGTAGTCACTTGCCTGAACATCTCAGTTCATTGAGGTGATAGAAGAGGAAAAGACAAGACTTTCCTCTTTCTTCCTTTTTTTTTTTTTTGTTCCCTGCAGGTGATTCGCAATTCAGTGAGGAATAAACTATGTAACTCGAAATATAGTTTGTGTGTATGTGTGTGTGTGTTTTAATGGAAGCCTATTGAAAGCGTCCAGAAAATCTGGAAGACTAAGGTAGAAAATCTCGCCTGAGAGAAAGCATTATAGTTTATAAGCATGATTTACTTTTTTAAAAAAAATCTCACAATGGTATACCTCATCGAGAAAGAAAATTGGTGGGGTTATGAAAAAGATTCAACAAACATTTACTTTCCATCTGCTATTTGAAAGGCAGAAGGGGAAGTGAAGGAGGGGCAGGCAAAAGATCCTAGTTTTCCTAATTACTTATGGTATAGGTATATCTCTACTGGTTATATTTCAGTACTCAATAATCCTGCTCCTAAATACAGATCCCATTATCATTCATAGAAAAACAGACGAGGCAGTGTTATTTCAGGCTTTCAGAGATGGCTTCAGGAGGAAGTGGTCCTTGAAAGACAGACTGAGTTTGTAGGAGGAAGACTTCAGAGTCCATCAGGAAAGATATTCAAGGCTAGTGTAATGGCTGGAATAAAAACATGAGATGTGTGGGTATGGGCCTATTTGAGGGAAGTGCTGGTAGAACAGAATCTTTAGAGAGTTAGGAAACATGGGTGACTTCTTTCTCATATTTTAAGTGATTTCCTACAGAAGAACTTTAAATAGCCAGCTACCTTCTGCATTTGAAGAACTATTTGTCGTGCAGTATATTTTTCCATACAAATAAATACCTTTACGTAAAATAAAATAGAGCAAAGCCAGTGGCAGTGACAATGGACAAGCCTACCATTCAGAGGCCAACCTAAAGAGTGGTTACCAAAAGCAAAGGACAAAAGTGCCGGGTCTGTCTTGTGTTGTCTTGTCCCACATCATTTCTTGATGGCATCAGGCAACACTTAAGAATAAGCTTCCAACACACAGGCTTGTTTTGGGTCTTAGCCCTGACACAGTTAGCCCAGCCTATCATAAGTTGCACTTTCTCGGCCACGAATCGGTTTTCCTGAGCCCTAACATAAAAGGACCTCTTCCTGATTATGACCTTAACTTGCCTCCTAGTTTGAATTATCTTTGCTATTTCCTTGGCGTGGACTTGCTCTTTTCTTTACTTCATCATGAATGAGGCTTTTTGCCAGCTCCGTTACTTCCCTGCATTTGGGTGTTCCAGATCAATACCTTGGGCAGTTGGTCCAGGACCAAGAATCTTCGACCTCTTGGCTAATCGTTCTCTTTGGTCCCTCTATTTTTGGCAGATGGGAAGCAGAAGATACCTTTGTTGGGATCTCCATGCTACCAAAGCTGTCATCTGTTGGGAGGTGGGAGTTAGCTTTCTTTGCTCTTTGCTTAGGAGAGTTCATTTCAGAGCAATGTTTCTTAAAATGTGTCCATCATTTTCTGAATTAGTATTCATCGTGAAGCGATTGCAATTTTGAATTCAGGAATATAATGAAAAGCATAGTACTGAAACAACTGTTTAACAAAAGCTTTAATTAATTAGCATATCAACTGCAAACACAAATAATGCTGATTGCCATATACTTCTTTCTTTCCTTTCTTTTACTTTTCTGAGTAGACATTCCCCTATTTTATTAGAATCCTTACATCTACCAACCTTAATCTCTTCTGTATGTCTTCAATGATAATAAAATGGATTGAAGTTGAAAAGTTACAATCTGTAAAAGTGTACAAAACAAATATTTCAAAGATTGCTTGAATGCTTTGACATTATTAAGAAGTAACCCCTTAAATAGCATATATAATAATATTTTAATTACCATGGAAAATTGAATACTTTTTCCTGATAATTGACCACTTGTTCACATGAATCCTAAATTACATACAGAAATTACGTGACAATGGTATACACGCGTTGGACACTTTCAGATAATAATCTGGTGATTGGGGGACTCCAGAATTGTAGTCTCATGTAAGTAGTAATTAAATGTAGTACTTTGATATGGGGGGTGTTCTAGAAACATTTATGGATGTTGTTTTTTCAATATCGAAAGAGTTGCACCCAGAGGTGTGATGTTCACTGGAATCCTCAGAAACTGAGGTGATGGAAAACAGCCTGGGTGTGCTCTGGAGGAATTCAGAATATCACATGCAGTAGGCAAAGGGGCTGACTCAGATGGCATTTCATTCATTCAATAAATACTTATTGAGCATCAACAAAATGTCAGATTTTCATAGGCTAGAGTGATAAATCAGTGAGCAAGAGAAATAATGACCCTTCACTCCTGGGATTTGAGAGAGTTTTCCACCCTCAGAATATAGGCATCTATAAATACGGCCTTTAGCTTTTCACAACGCTTATTTTCTTCAGCTATTAAATGGGGGTCAGTAGCACTACTTTACAGGCTAATTTTTAGAGTTATGTAAAATAATGTGTGTGGAAAGTCCCAGTGAGAAAATATGAGAAGTTGAGAAAGTTGATAAAGTATGACAAGAGCTGGGGAATTTCAAGAACAAAAACCCCTAGTGCATTCACCTATACACATTTGCTATCGTCAATTATATAACCAAAATAGCAGTATTTTTTGAATGAAGAATTCTTCTATCTAATGATAATTCTTATTTAATTCTTTAATCAATAATTGTGAACATGAAATCATTTTAAGTCTAATGTTCTAAGATGTTTTCACTGGAAAATTCTACAAGCCGTCTAGGCAAGATTCATCCTTGAGGAGCAGCCTAAACAAAGAGTCCCTCATAAACCTCAGTTGTAACTCTGATTTGTTGTTTGATTTCACGGAGCGGAATGCCCATCTTGAGTTTGCGCTGCATGAACATGTGGCCGTCTCCATGGCTGCTTGCTTCTCCTCCTTTGATACAAACGAATATTTTTATTTAGAGGATGAGAGGGGAGTGTGAAATAGAAGTGTCTCTGTTCAAGAGGAATCCGTAACAGAGCTTTTGAGAAGAAAAATTAAGAGGTCCTGTTTCATTACAAGGCCCGTGGAAGGGAGAATGGGGCTATGTGCTCTTCTGGAAAAGTGGTTTTACTTCTCCATGATTGATGACCTGTCTGGTGTGAGGCTGGTCACAGTATTAATGTCAGGACTTACTCTCAACAGTAGAAAAAGCTGTCAGTTCTGATATGATAGAAGTAAGAGTGGGATTGGGATTATAGAGCTGAAGTGGCCACAGAGAGTCCTCTGACTTAGGCCCGTGAGGCAAGGTGATTTTGTGTAAAATTGACTTTAAACTTATTTTACATGTACAGAGAGAAGACCAGAAAGAACTAGAATAAAAATTTAACAGGAATTAGTTTCAAAATATAATAAGAAATGTATCATTTTCATTAATGTGATGTTTTACTGTCCAAATTTTATTCATAAACATGTAGAAATTTTGGACTTCCGTGGTGGCACAGCGGTTAAGAATCCGCCTGCCAACGCAGGGGACACAGGTTCGAGCCCTGGTCTGGGAAGATCCCACATGCCGCGGAGCAACTAAGCCCGTGTGCCACGACTACTGAGCCTGTGCTCTAGAGCCCGCGAGCCACAACTACTGAGCCTGTGTGCCACAACTACTGAAGCCCACGTGCCTAGAGCCCGTGCTCCACAACAAGGAAAGCCACCACAATGAGAAGCCCATGCCCCGCAAGGAAGAGTAGCCCCCGCTCGCCGCAACTAGAGAAAGCTCATGCACAGCAACGAAGACACAACGCAGCCAAAAATAAATTAAAAAAAAATTTTTTTTAATGTAGAAATTTTAGGATCGAATATATATGTGTGCTGATAAAAATAAAATTACCTGTTTAACAAGGTAGCATGATTTAATGGAGAGAGCATGGAGGTTAGAATCTAACCTGCATTCATATCCAAACTCTTGCACTAAGTAGCTGGAAAAAGGATAATCTGATAATAGCCCTCTCCTTTTAGGACAACATGATAGAATGGAATTCAGTGCCTGGAAAGGGCCTTTCCTTCCTCACCCTGCAGGAGTGAGCTCACACTCTTGCCAGCTCTCCTTCCCTCCCTGTTGCGGGACTGACCCAAAAGGCCTGAGAGATTC
Source organism: Neophocaena asiaeorientalis asiaeorientalis (assembly GCF_003031525.2). Taxonomy (NCBI): domain Eukaryota; kingdom Metazoa; phylum Chordata; class Mammalia; order Artiodactyla; family Phocoenidae; genus Neophocaena; species Neophocaena asiaeorientalis. The sequence goes on from NW_020172724.1 coordinate 4,612,150, forward strand.
ACGTCTGGCTATTCTTGGCTCCCAGTTGGTCACGTTGTCTTAGTGACTGCCAAGTGTCACTTCCCTCTGGTGAACAGTTATATGCTCTGGGAGCCTGTGGTGAGCCCTGTTCCCCCATCCTGTGACACCTTAATCTTTTTGAAAGGTATATATTCTGTGGATCCCATGGATTGCTTCTAGACTCTAGCTTCCCTCAGCAGTCACAGCCAGGTCCACCCTCAGCCCTTACCCTCCTAATCAGAAACCTTAGAGTCTATCCCAGCCTCTCCTAGTTTACCTGTCTTGTTATAATAAACTGGGACATACATGACAGTGCCTTGACGTGTGACATCTCATCACCTTGTCCATGATCTTCTCCAGGAGCAAGCAAAATACAATGACCCACTGGTGAAGCATGACACAGTTACATCTCTTTACAGCGATTCTAGAAACTACTAGAGAATGATAAGCACAGGTGTCAGGAGTCAGCAGATGTTCAAGACCCAGCTTACCATCTTCATAAATCCAATTTAGTCTTCTTAGTTGTGATGGACTACCTCATCCTAAAGCGTCACCACTGAAAAGTCATTTGACATGGATCTGAGGGTAGAATCTACAGAGTGACAGATTTCAGTTCAGTGATTAAGATAAACCATTTATAAAATGACATATTTTATAGTTGAGTGGCTAGTTTCCTCCACATTTATATGGGACCTATTTCCCAGCACGGGTACTATGATAGATTACTACCGCAGAGTGCTTCATAACAAGGTGGTAGCTTACATCAAGTTGGGAAAGACTCCACCGGGGGAGTCTTGGCACACATATGAAGACCTTTAGGGATTCTTGCAGTGGAGAAGCCTGTTGAACTTTAAGCGACGATTCTAACTTTTTAAAACACAGAACAGTATTTTCATATAACATGTTTTTCCACATCCCCTGGAATAAGGGCTTAAATCATCCCATTTGGAGCTACTCTATGATAGAACTACCTGTTCAGTTACTTTTAATATAAGAGTGACACTGAAACTCACATTCATGTTGCGTCATCCCGGTGCTGCATTACAGGGGTTCCTCATCAGAGGCTGGACAACTTGTCTCATCTCGCCCTGAGATTGGAATCAAGTCAAGGATTGCTTTTGGTTGCTTTTCCTCATTCTGCCCAGATTGAGGGAACTATCTGTAGCCCCTGGTTGTCTGTCTGTCGACATATAAATAAGAAACTTTGAGGGACTTCCCTGGCAGTCCAGTGGTTAAGATTCCACTTTTCCACTGCAGGGGGCATAGGTTCGATCCCTGGTTGGGGAACTAAGATCCCACATGCCACGTGGCCAAAAAAAAAGAATTATGGACATGTTGGAAACATGTGGGCCTTGAATTTCCTGGAGTTTTTGACTTTATAGCATGTTAAGTTTGTCTCCCTGATCACTTCCGTAGCCCTCAAATCTTAAGCACGTTTCAGGCAGAGCTGCTGGCATTTGTTAAGTGTGTTGCCAATTTGAAGATTATTTGGTTCAATGTCTGGCACATATTCAAGCACAACTCCGTACGTCCCTTGCTATATGTACAAACAAATAACTTCAATTGGGCAAGGTTCGTTATGAAGAAATCTCCCTAGGAGCCAATGAAAAGATGTTAATGATTTGCCAGTTTGGTTCCTTGGAGAGAGGGAATCCCTCTCTACCTAGCTTATATTGGGCACTTCATCAATAAACCAGCAGTGAGCAAATAAATAAGTAGTGCTTCTACAGTGCCTGAGGATACTTGAAAACAATTTGTTCTCTTAAGTGGATTAAATAACTCCTCCCTGAACGTCTTATTAACTGATGATTTTGTAAAAATTAGCTTTTTCTTCATAAGGAGGGCATAAGTAAACCCTGAGAATGACAGGTGGCTGAAAGTCGAGAAACTTAGGCTCAGTTGTGTTTCTACTACTTATCAACAGTGTAGTTTTGGGAAAGTTTGTTTACCTCTGTTCCTCATCTGTAAAATGAGGATCATGACAGTCTTATAGGTTTCTGTGAGTTAATACTTTAAGCAGTTCCTGGCATGTAGTAAGTGCTCAGTATATCTTAGCCACTACTATATAATCAAAGGGTGCAATATTCCCAAAGAACTGCAGTTTTTACATATAAAAGTTCTTCAGACTCTAAAAGAAATGGGAATTATACATTCTAATACATGCCATAGGGAAGATCAAACTGTTTTTCTTGAAGTTATTTGCCTCCTCCTTCATCCCAATATCTGCACAGTTCTTGGCGCATGGTTTGTTGAGTGAATGAATAAACGAGTAATTAATTGATTCATTCTTATCACATTCCTCTTGATGTTTTCGTGCAGACCTGAATATCCCCGGGAACGCTGTTTGCTTTAAGAATTAGCCAGTGAAGGGTTATGAGAAGTATTGTGGTTTCTGTTCTGTGTGACTCAGTTGACAAAATTAATTGCTTTTCTGTCATGCAATTTCATGGATTTTCATCAATCCTTTTGTCTGTTAACAAATCCTGTCAGTATCTTTAAACCTGCAATAATGATCGGTGTTTAGCATTTTAATAAAAGAATGGAAATGTGTGTGTGTGTGTGTGTGTGTGTGTGTGTGTGTGTGTGTGGTGAGAGAGGGAGAGAGAGAGAGAAAGAGGGAAATTTTAAATAAGATCTAACTTTTTATTTGTATGTTTCAGTAGTGTCAGTCTTCATGAATGTTATTATAAAAAGTAAATAATTTCTCTATAAAATCTAAGAATATAATGCCATGTTGCTTGACAGTATTTCTGAGAACTACTACTCTAATAATTAGATGTAACTTTTCTGCTGTGTTAAGAGTAGACAGATTTCCTTTCTCTTAAGACATCTACTTACACCGTTTAGTGTTTGAATAATTTTAAAATTCTGATTTCTGTTCCTTTTACTGGTTAGGAATTCATTCTGGTTTAAAGTGTTTAGATTGCCCTCAAATTTATCAAACTTGCCACTCATTTCTTCATGCAGTTTCCAGACTTACAAAGCCTGATTGCCCACATCTCCTGTCTCATATAGAGATGGACCCACCAAGGTTGTGGGAAGAATGAAGAGTGACCATTGGTTATACTTGCCAGCAAAACAGACTACAGCCAGCCATTTCTGAGCCATCTCAGTTCTACTAGAAAGTTCTTTTTTTTACATTGAAGTATAGTTGATTTAACAGTGTCGTATTAGTTTCTGGTATACAGCAGTGACTCAGTTATATATCTATATCTATATCTATAGATATAGATATATATACATATTCTTTTTCATATTCTTTTCCATTATGGTTTATTAGAGGACATTGAATATAGTTCCCTGCGCTATATAGTAGGAGCTTGTTGTTTATCTGTTTTATGGTAGTAGTTTGTACCTGCTAATCCCAGACTCCTACTGTATCCCTTTGGTCCCTTTCCCCTTTGGTAACCATAAATTTGTTTTCTATGTGTGAGTCTCTTTTTGTTTCATAAATAAGTTCATTTGTGTCATATTTTAGATTCCACATATAAGTGATATCATATGGTATTTGTCTTTCTCTTTCTGACTTATTTCACTTAGTATGATAATTTCTAGGTCCATCCATGTTGCTGCAGTTGGCATTATTCTTTTTTAAGGCTGAATAATATTCCATTGTACCACATCAATTTTATTTTATTTTATTTTTTAATTTTATTGGAATATAGTTGATTTACAATATTGTTTCAGGTGTACGGCAAAGTGATTCGGTTATACATATACATATATTCATTCTTTTTCAGATTCTTTTCTCATATAAGTTATCACAGAATATTGAGTAGAGTTCCCTGTGGTATACAGTAGGTCCTTGCTGGTTATCTATCTTATATATTCTACTAGAAAGTTCTTGTTCAACCAGACTAGGGCTAATGGCTGTTCTGGCTGTAGGCAGAAGGTTTTTTTTATTCCCAATCTTTTTTTTTTTCTTTTAGTCTCATGATAGGTGATCTCACCCACATCCCTGCTTTAAAATAGCACAACTCTAGTCTCTCCCTAGTGTCCTAAGTGCACACAATCATGAAGATTTTTTTCACACAAGAACCCAAACATGGTCTAGCCAACTTTTCTACAATCTCCATTCAGAAAGCACATTCTCCTCCTCCCAGGACAAGCTTTTATGGATTCTTGGCCACTCTATCCAATGCACATTTTCTCATTTTCCATTATAGCACTATCACAAAGAATTTTCAAAGCTTTCTGTCTGTGGGCTCCCACTGATTTCTGAATTACTTGCGAACAAAATTCTTGTCTTTTTATGAAAGTGTGCTAGATAGCTATCATAGTATAAATTAAGCAGGTAAAAAATGCCATGGAAAGGAAGAAATGCATCTACTTTTAAAAAACATTACCATAGTTCTTTACATGAGATATTTCTCAATTAAAATAATTCCTAATAACTTAAAAACTGAACTATTTACAGGCAGATTCATAGATACGTAAAGTAGATTAGAGGTTGCCCGGAACAGAGCAGGGAGGGGAAAATGGGAAATTATTTCTTAGTGGGTAGAGTTTCTCTTCGGAGTGATAGAAAAGTTTGGGAAATATATTGGTCATGGTTACACAACATTTCCAATGTAATTAATACCACTGAATTGTACACTTAAAATTTGTCAAAATGACAAGGTTTATGTTATATATATTTTACCACAATAGAATTTAAAGATGAGTTATTTACAAATAAGAAAGGCATTGAAATATTCAAGATAACTAAATGCATATTTTTTAAAAAGAAAATCTTTCCTAAATAGAGAAGCCATAAAAGGGAGCCCAGAAATTAGTCTTGGAAATAAACATGATCTTAGGAATACTGTTTTTTTTTTTCATTTATTCTCATTTAAGAAACATATTACTACAACAGAAATCATCATTAAATAATGCAATGAATTTTAAAAGTGAATAACTGAATGATTAAAAGAAAGCACCATTTAAATAAACAAATCTCCAAAGTTGAATGGCTGGATATAGCAGGGTCTGGTTTATCCCTCTGTTGATCATAGACATTAGGTGGTCAAAATGGTATGCTGTCCATAGGAACATAGAACAGACATGGACACATCTACCATTTGTTTTTGATAGGAAGTGCTATCAAGTTTAACGGTCATAGGACCAAAGGGTCAGATAGACTGGATTTATGCCCTGGGTCTTCCTCATGTAAGATTTTTAGTCTCAATGAAGCACAGTTTCTTCATCTAACAAATAAAGGGGAAACGATCCAACATCATTTCTTTTTTGTGAAAGTGAAGAGTGCCTCGTGAAAGCCTGTCATGCAGAAGTCCTTTACCTACATATTATTAACATAAAGGTTCAAATAAGTTTAATGTTAAACAAGTAGTTATTCTACATAAAATATCATGAGTTCTGAAAATAACTTTAGTTCCAGATATGCTTTATATGAAGTTTTTTTTTTTCTTTCTCCCTCCCTCCCTCCCTTCCTTCCTTCCTTTTTTATTTTCTTTCTTTCCTTTTTTATTGGCTAAATTTATACTTAGCATACTTGGCAATATTATCCCATCTAAATTCCTGGCTACTGGGAAATACCAGTCAGTGTTCAGATCACCCCTAATTGTGGGCAAACTAAATTATCTTTCGCAAGCAAACATGGTGTTACAATTGAGACACAGTCCTCGCCTTGAAAGGCCAATCTTATAAGCACTGATTTCTGTGTGGAATTTTTTCTAACCTTTTTTTCTTTTTCTGTTTTCCTTTCTTATATGCTGACTTCGGTGTAGCAGACCACTTGGGGATTGAATTCATGGGTAAGACTAAAGAATTTTCTCCTTAAATATCCGGAAAAAGCTAAGTTTGATAATGTATATAGTGTTCTCCTTCCCCATCTGATTATAATTGAAATGTCTCACTGTCAGGTACTATTAGTAGTAAAAACTGTTTTTGTCGATTTTTCACTAAGTAATAGCTCAAAATGAAAGACTTAACTACTTATTGGGAAGGCAATTTAATGTTAAGTGCAGCTTTGGAACCTTACAGAAGTTGAATTTGGCTCCTGGATTTGATTGTTTGCTCTAATTCTCAATTTTCTTATCTGTAAAGAGGGATAACGATAGTTCCTATTTTATTGCCCATATAAATTGCTTAGCACAATGTCTGCAAGATGGCAAACACTCAATAAATGGTAGAAAAGAATGGTGATGGTTTAAAAATATCAGTTTTTGTTATTTTCTGCTCTATTTTTTTTTCCTTTTGCATGATGACTACTTTGGGTATATTTTGGTCAATCTTAATTTTGTTTTCATTTACAAAGTGAAAATATTTATTTTGAAAGTATTTGTAGTGAATGGTGTGTTTTTAAAAGGATTAGAATACCTTCCACAGTAATTATTTTCTATACTCATAGATAATTACATTAAGAATTGGACATACTTTTCTGAGTCTATATTATAAGTAAATGAAAAGAAAAAGCATTCCATAGGATTGATAGGCATCATGGTACTAAAATAGAAAGATACTCAGGAGATAAAGTTAGTGAAACTGAGGACCCAAATTTGAATCCAAATTCATAGGTTCTCCTTGCTCAGCTTTTGTTGAATTTCAGGTTTTTCCCTTATATGATTATAGATGTGGATACTTGCTTTATACCTGCATGTGTTCTCTGTGATAATACTTATAAATTTGCTTGTTTTCATTTATCCATTAATCAATTCATCAAATATTTATCAGTTGCTCACTCTAAGCAAAGAAAAAATGCAACATGCTACAGATAAAATAGTGAGCAAAAATGGACCATAAAAGCTGGTTTGATGGAGCTTACAGTCTAGGAATCTTTCAGATGATAATTAGGTAATAAAACTGATAAATATAAAATTTAAAGTTTCTTAAGACCTATTTGAGGCAAGATGATATTAGCTGGGACTCATGTGATAATGGAAGATGTGAGAGGAAAAACTGACAGATGTTGGGGACGTGATAGCAACCAGTATTTGAGAGGAATTGATGTTGAAGGTTAGAAAAGGGAGATTTTCAAGGATGGCTGCAGGGTTTAATAGTTTGCATATTTAGATAAAATGTGGGCCCATTTTCTGAAAAAGAAGACTAGAAGAAGAACAGATTTATGGGAGATGTTTTACTAGATTAGGTTTGGAAATTTCGAGTTCTGGGTGCCTTTGATATATCTGAGAGAAGATGTTAAGTTGATAGTTATATTTCTGGAAGTTTTGAGGGTTAATTAGAGATTAGTGATGACATACTTATATTAAAATTGATCTTCCTGTTGTGTGATATTACTCATTAGTGCTCTATTATCTAGGTATTGGATCATAGAAAAAGCAGACAGCTCAATTCCGGCAGATTTGGGGTTTTGGTAGATAGATGTGATGAAAACTCATAAGGACAATGAAATTCAAGGTAATATTGAAATGAAGCATTATGGAATGTAAGGTAGATGCATAACGAGATGAATAGGGATTGGCTAATCTGAATGGAATTAATGAGTAGTCACCATGGGAGTCCTCAAACAAGTTGTTGGCGTGAAGAGGAGGTTGTAGTCATATGAACCAGGAATTGCAGAAAACCATGGGCATGGTCATGTGGTAGAGTATAAATTGTTGAGAAGGACATGTGGTTTGTACTTTCCTTATTTACTGATGATGGTGGGGATTAGCAGCATGGAAGTTGAGCATCAACAGTCATTTGAGGATAGCAGGTACTTAGCCTAATCAGTAGAGAAATTTGCTCCACCAGACTGTGGTGATTGCTGGCTCAGAGAATAGAGACTCCAGAAGTTATGTAGTAGAATGACTGTAGGTATAAGAAACACTGCCTGGTGGTGTGTGGGACTGGGATAGCATCAAACCCCGCAAATGGTATGGCCACGGTTATAGTAAACTAAACTTGCTACATAAATAATAATTATCACTGTTGAAAGAAATGGATGAGTCATCATCCTGTTGGGCTTTCCCTGAGGATTTTCAGTGACACTTACACCTTATAGTATAACAATTTGCTATGGAATCAAGATATGTATTAAGAGGTCTGTTTTAAAATATTTAAAATAAATTAGTTACCAGTAGGGGAAAAATAAGAGGTTATTGTGTAATTCATCTATATGAAACTCAAGCCTAACTGATGTTATAATGAGTCTTATAAAAGGTGAAGTCAAATTATAGCTATAAAGCTTTACAGGGAATGGATTCTCAATATGTGAATCCAGCAGTAGAGTTTGCCTTGGAGAGAAGGGGTTGGGCAAAGTCAAAGGGAGTACTTAGGGAGTACTTAGTATGCATAGAGAATGGCAAATGATGAAGGAGTATTTGGAATGATAAATAGGTTTATAGACTTAATGAATAAACTGTTTTCACTGGCCTCACTAATTCTAGACCCTGTTCACCCCCACAGCTTGCTCTAACTGAATGTATAATATTCTGTTTCTTGCTTTGGGAATAAATATTTTCAGATTTAACTTGTAATTTTAGAATCCATATGGGTAAAATTCGTTCCATGGGAGATGATATCATCACAGTAATATGGTATCTCTAGGTATAAATGAAGCTGGGAAGCAGAAATGTAGGCATATTCTCTATAAATTTAATTATGTCAGTTTATTGGTGTGCCTACAAGTATTCAATGCCAGTTCTGTGTTAATGAATTTCAGAATACCTTTCTTCTCAACTTTCATCATTCTTGCTTTGGGCAATGTTAATTTCATGTTTCCTTGACTTGATCACAAGGTGATGATCTGAAGCACACGTGTCTTTTCCCCACGTCTTTTTATTCCCAATGGCCATGTCATGTGTGCACTCCTACTGATCAGACTCAAAACATAAACACATCAGAAAGTTCAACAAATTCTTATTTATAGCAGAGAACTCCAAATCATATACTGCAAGAATCCTACTATTATTTAATCAACATATACTGCAAGAATCCTACTATTAGTTAATCAACATATACTTATCACACTTACTATATGCCATATGTATAAGATATTGAACATGCAGATATATAATCCACATCCCTTAATGACTAAAGGTTCTGAAATTAAAGGTAGAGAAAGCTACACATAGTTGAGGTGACATAACAAGTGCTATTAAAATGGCATAGGCAAAATACAATGAAAAAAATTAAAAACAAAAGCCACGAAATGGGCTTGGGAAATTCAGAAACATCTTCCCAGGAGGGGAGAAATTTAAGCTGGGTACCAGCCAAAGTGGATAAGCTGTACCAAGTGTTGCTCCAGTCCAAATTTAGACTAGCCCCACATTGCTTCCACATTAGTGGGAGCCTTGCTATTTCAGTCAGTGTCTCTGAGCTAGTGTCACTACTTTAGGACTGAAGAGAGGACGTCAACTTCAGTAAAATAATTATCCTATTGAATAAACCATGCCAAGCCTAATGTCCATAAAACTGTCAGCATTCAAAAAGATTTTTCCTTAATTACATTCATGATTTTTTTTTTAATGATGCCACTGGGATTGGAACAATGCAAATTTCAACAACAAATACTGCTCTAGAATACAGTATCAGTTTAAAAAAAATACAGTTAACTGGCATAGTTAGGACAGGAATTTGAAGGTGCATAAAAACACAAAATTGTGTTTGTAAAAAAATTTTGAAATAAAAGTGTTTATAGTAAACCAATAATCAAAAAATATTTCTTGAAGTCATGACTTAACCTACTCATTCATAAATGCATGAGGGAAAATTGATATTTTTAAGATCAGATATCCGAACTTTCCCTCACAGCGTGGATAGATCAGGAGATGGTACAAACTTCTTTCTAAGCACAAGTGCTCATTGAGTTGTGTGAGAAATCCAACCAATCATCCATACAAGACAGATGGTCAAAGGGCATGTCAGACTGGCCAAGTTTGGAAGGTGCATTGATCATGAAGAGGGATTTCTCATCTGAGAAATATCTCACTACTGTGTCAGGTGCTCAATCATGGAGCATATCTCATTATATCCATTTGAGCTATTTGTTACGCAGCTGTGTCTCTGGCAATGCCCTGATGCATTTGATGCTCTAGGCATCAAAGATGTTTGTATAAAAGCAGGTGCAGTTCCATTTGCAAATGTATTAGCAAACCACAGGGAGAATTGAAGATTGTGTGGGAGATCTTTTATGCAAATTTCTTTCATTCTCATATGAAAAAATAAAATGAACTCTGCCAGTTAAATGTCATTTGTGATTTGATACTGTGTTTAGGATAGCATAATATATTTATGCAGTCTAAGTAAACTCTGGTATATATTTTTTTAATCAAAAGATTTATAAAACTTGGGAAAAGTCAGATTTTTAACTATAATCTTAAAAAGATATTCTAAAATAATCCTATGTTTTGAAGTTAAAAAAAGAAGACAAAAGAAATACTGAGTTGCCTGTAAGGAGAGGGTTAGAAATGTCTATCGTCTAAAATATATGTGTAGGTTCAGAATTGAGAAAGTTATTACTTCAAACTATTTAGTATATTTTCATCCCCTCATGTAAAAAAAATACTTTTAGGATATTTTAGTAAGCACTGAAGATTATCTCCTGAGAAATGACCAGTTTCTAATTCTGTTTAGATGATATGAGGTGGGGATACTTTCCTTAAAGCTACACTGCTTATTATGAATGAATTGGTGTGTGTTCCTTTAAATCTAACAAGCTCATATGTCAGTCAAATAAATTCATGTGTATGCCCTAATTTGTGAAACAGCATTAGAAATATAAAAATGAGGATCCCCCTTCTTTAGGCTGAAATCTCTGAATTAGATTATTTGGAACAGAAATGTTTTTATTCACTTGAATATGTTGTTTTCTTATAAAATAAAATGCTAATTTATGGATAAATGTGTTTGTATAGGGGATTCATTCAAAAGGGTACTTGTTTAGTTTTTTCTTATATTAAACCACATGAGAAAGCAGATGTCTCAGAGTAATGTAAGTTACCATTATTTAATGCTTGACATGTGCCACCAAATTTACATTATTTCATTGCACTCTCAAAAAAAAAAAAAAAAAAAAAAGCATGAAGTATAAACTATTTATATCCCTGTCTTATAAACTGCAAAACTGAGGTCTATTTAGATGGAATATCTCGTCCAAAGAGCAAGTGGAAAATACAGGATTTGAACCAGAGTCTATCTTCCTCCAGAGTTCTTGAATTCTGCCGGTGACCAGCTGCTGAGCACCTAACACATGAAGGCTTCAGGATTACTCAAGAGAGGTTGTACTCTGGCAATCTTTCAAATGACAATGCAATTTTGCATCTAGTCCTAAGGTTTAGAAGTAATGTTTTCCAAGTACCATGAGGTCGTGAGAATCTTAGGTAGTAACTCACTTTATCCAAGCTACAAAAAAATGAAAATGAACCAGATGCCAGTTTATAGCTTTACATTCAGAATTTTAACTGTCATGTGTAACAAAAGGCTCCCATTGGCTGGTAATTTCAGTTTCTCATGTAGAATAATCTACAGAAGTTGTAGTGTATCAATATTTGAAGGTTTCGTGGTGATTACAGAGGGTTGAGTGACATTAGTTGGGTGCCTCTGCTGTCGAATGCCATTGTGGTATAAAAGCCTTACACGTCCATCTCCTCTGATGAGAGACGTGTACCAGATGGCATAGTGAGTTGAACCATCTCCTCAATGGTTTCCCAAAATGCTGCTTAAGAAACACTTACACCATCTTGTTTGCTCACTTATTTTTTTCTTTAGCAATATGACCTCTCCTTCTCCTTATACTATGATTTTTTTTTATCGTGTTAGTACAACAGCTAATAATAAGGTTCTTTTAATCACAAGCACCTCCAAGGTTTTTCATTCCTCCCTTCCTTCCTTCCTTTCTTTCTTTCTTTTTCTTTCTTTCTTTCTTTTTCTTTCTTTCTTTCTTTCTTTCTTTCTTTCTTTCTTTCATTCTTTCTTTTCTCTTTCTTTCTTTCTGTCTCTCTTCCTTCCTTCCTTTCTTCCTCCTTCTCTCCCGCCATTACTTTCTTTCCTTACTTACTTTCTTTCTAATAAGAGATATCTTGATTTGATTTGTTTTTTTCCCAAGACTTCCTAGCCATGTGTGTAAGGATAATATTTTGGCTTTATATATAAGATTAATCTAACATTGTAAGGATAATATTTTGGCTTTATATATCGTTAGCCAATTGTCATTTGCACATATTGGTACCTCCAGTGCTTAGAAGTAAAAGTCTCTAAACAAAGTCATGACTACTTCATCACATAAACTAAATTCAGAATTTTAGACAGAATTTTCAGGTGGAATCAAACGCTTTCAGTGATCCTCTTTGAGGAATGGCTACAGCCAAGAGATACACTGGAAAAATATGCAGATATATTAATTATGGTTTCTACAAAAGAGAAAATGGACATTTTTGTAAATACTTTTATAGAATGGATTCCAGAATTGGTTAATGAAGTTTTGTAGGTAGACACTGAGAAACGTATTTGTTGTGAACTATTGGAAAAAGCAGGACTGTTCACTGAAAGGTGACATAGGACCACTACATTTTTGCTACATTGATATTAGGAAAATTTTCATAAAGCTGCTAAATGACTAGATTGGGAGTTTCTGTGTAGATAGTGAATACATAGACTCTAGCAAAACCTTGGGTATGCTCTCATCAACTTCTTTTGTAATATGGTGAAGCATGGATTATACCAATTTAATGGTAAGTAGATTTGGGGCAATAAAATGCTATATGGTGGATCAAGATCAGCCATGAGTGGAACTTTTGATGGCCTCTATGGAAACATTTTTGTTAATGGAATAAAAAAAAGACATAGATTAGACACTCATAAAATTATTGAACTTTTTATGAAGCGTGATTTTACTCTTACAGACTGAATTAAGATCTAACAGAAAGGATTGGACTTTGGATTGTCAAATTGGACTCAAAAGAATTTGAGATCTTAACCAGTATCAAGTTAATTACATTTATATACCAATTATTTAAAATGTGCATTAGTTGATAATAGGTTCCAAAGATCTTCTGAAATGTTCTAGAAAAAAGAAGAAAGTGAAAAAAAAAGAAGAAGTTCAGATTGTCATTGGAAAGTAAATCCCAAAGAGGTTACAAAAACAAATGGGCTGGGCTTCCCTGGTGGCGCAGTGGTTTAGAGTCTGCCTGCCAATGCAGGGGACACGGGTTCGTGCCGCGGTCTGGGAAGATCCCACATGCCGCGGAGCGGCTGGGCCCGTGAGCCATGGCCGCTGAGCCTGCGTGTCCGGAGCCTGTGCTCCACAACTGGAGAGGCCACAACAGTGAGAGGCCAGCGTGTTGCAAAAAAAAAAAACAGAAAAAAACAAATGGACTTTTATATCCCATTCTCTCTGACCATTGCTTCAAGAGCCAGGATGAATCTGTGGAATAGAAGAGAGGGGGGAAAAGATGGATGATGGATAGAACATCTGAAGATGCAGCAAAGTGAATATGATACTGCTGCTTCTCAATAAATGGAGAGTCTACTTCGTGAGTTCTCAGTGGTTCAGCCAATTGGAATGTGTGGAGGCCCTTTGGAAAATCAGGTCATGTGCCAGCCCAGAGCAACACAAAGACAAGTACAACAGACTCTCAAGAAATTCACAATTCAGTGTGTGGAACAGACTTGCAAACCAATCATTGCAGTTCAGTGCAAAAAAGACTTTAATTGAAGTTTTGGTGTTTCTTGTATTTATTATTATTATTTTTTTACAAAATGCAGGAAGGGGTTTCTCAAACATCTGCAAGATGTTAATGCTTGGTTCATACTCACACATTTAAATAGGGTTTGAGTTTGCATACATGTGGGAAACACTAGGTTCTGTACCTTTGTTGCACGATTTCACAAAGCCTTTGGTATACTTCTATCTATTCATAACTCTCAGCAAGAAGATTATAGGAGGCAATATTTTCTGAATTATTTTTCCAGAGAAGCATGTTTCTTAGAGCTAGGGTCTTAGGGACCATACTCTGGTAAATCCTGGGAGAAAGGAACGGAGAGGAAGGCGTACCCACATCTCATTCGAACAGTTAGGGACGTCTTTATGTGGAAGGATAAAAAGTATTCCTGCAGCTGGGAGATGACAGAAGGGAAGATGAGGGAAAGGAACAATGAAGAACACAGATAAATAAGAGATGAGAGAGCATGAGGATTTTAGGAAATGGCAAGACCCAGGTAATTGGAGAAAGTAATACACATGAAAGGCAGTGTGGCAGGTGGTATGGCTGGCCAGTCAGGTCACAGCAGATTATGATGACCTTAGGATGTACTTTGAAAGAAGTATAACTTTATCTTGTTGTGAAAGAGCCTTCAGCGGTTTCAAGCAGGGAGTGATCAGATTTCCCTTAAATAGCTTATTCTGTCAGTAGCTGTGTGTAGAGGTTGCCTGAAGACACTGCATGCAGAATCCCAGCTATTGGGCCAAGCTCAGGATTTTACTTCAAATATTCACCAAATGCTTGCTCTTTGAACAACTCTGTCAACGTTATATAGATGAATGCCCATTTATCTGTGTCAAGCATAGAGAAATCAGCAAAGGAAGAACACCTGGGGAAGCAGTGGGGCTGAGGTGCAGTGAGCAGAGCCATGGCCATAATGGACGTTGAACTGCTCTTTGAGGGAAGGGTAGCGTTTCAAAGGTGTGGCTTTCAGCTCATTCAGGTGTTCTGTGCAGCCCTAGAACTGGGCCAGTGTCCTAGAGGATCCTGACTGACCAGGTGTCTTCTCATAGAATAGCTCATGAATTGGTCGTTATTGCTGACAGGTCTGTGCTTTCTGTGAGTGTCATGGTTGCAGTTTGAGAAACAGAATAATGGAATAACCTACGTAATCAAAATAACATAATTCAAGAGCTTTCAACTTTAACTTTCATCCCAGGCCCTGGGAAGCTTGTTACAGCTATAAATTTCTGTTTTCAGCTTTAGATATCTGATTAGGTAGTTCTGGGATGGACCCCAGGCTCTTGGTTTTAACATTTGACGTAGGAGATCTCTGCCTACAAGGTGAGAAACTTTGACATAAAGGGACCGGCAGACTTGATTTAATTCTGGATCCACCTTTTAGTAAATGTATGACCTAGGGCCAGAGATTTATCATCTCTAATCCTGCAGCTTCCAATCTGTGTAAGTGGGATGATGGCCTAATCAATCTCAGAGGGTTGTTGGAAAGATCAAAATCCATAAGACATATGAAGCATTTAGCGCAAAGCCTGGCACTTAATAAGTGCTCAGTCAAATGAGATATTGTAGCTACTGTTCCTCCTGGGAGCGACTTCAGTGATGTGGATTTCTGACCCAAATGCCATCTGAGGTTTCCCTTTAGTCTGTCTCCATCACTCTGATACTTCTGGAAAGGGGAAATTGAACGTTAATGTTATCTTGTAGAATGGGGGCCATTTTCCAGGGCATCCCAGGAAATGTCAGCTAAGTTTTCAGGGTCAGTTCTCTAAAAAGAGCAATATCTGTGAAGTCTGGAGATCCCCTTTCAGAATTTGGTTCTAAAGAGACGTCTTTATATCTTCAATCTGGTTATGCAGGATGGCTGCTTTCCCTTTATTAATATTTCCATCATACTGAGTTGAGGACATACATATACTCAACCAGGGCCTCAGCTATAGAAAGTGCATGATGGGTAGGGTTGCCAGACTTAGCAAATAAAATGCAAGGCATCCACTTAAATTTGAATTTCAGATACACAACAAATAATTGTTTAGTATAGACATGTTGTTGAACTTAGTGGAGCATATTTATATAAAAGCTTATTTGTTGCTTACGTAAAATCCAAATCAACTCAATTTTGAATATTTTATCTGGTAACCCTAGGTTTAGGGCTGTAAACATGGTGAGGCATGGCCCCCTCCCGACCCATTTCTATCTCACACTTCACTCCCCAGGAAGGCTGAATTAAAATTGTTATAAGGAGTGCAAAAAGATAAGCAGAATTAATGGGGGAGACGAGCAGGGGAAATTGGAGTAAGAGTGCTGTGTGAATCTCCATGGATAACTGCTTGTTACATGATGAGAATTAGTCAAAAATACTACTAAGCTGTTTCCAGATTATCTCTGGGAAGGTATAGTTGTTTAACGTGGCAAATGCAACCTATGAACTCCGTTCTGAGCATGATGGGTCCTGCTGTCAGAGCAACTGAAATATTTTAAAGCCAAGTTGTTATTGTGGGTGAAATGGCTTAACACTTCAAATATGGACGCTTCAGAAAATAAATGGTAGCATGATAACTTAGTTGATCAGCTTTTGAGAAAGAGGGTAGCATTTAACTTACCAAAAGATGCTTTTCAAGGCAATATTAATGAAGTAATAACAGCTGTGTCTTTATCTGTTCACCACCTATTCATTTCCTCGTTATATTCAGGCTGCTAACTGCAGTCATAAGCATGTTTGTATGAGAATATGGAGATTTTTGTTCCTACCAGAAAAAAAAATAAGGTATCTATTTTCTGGAGTTGTACTATGGAATCAAAGCAGTGTTTCAGTTATTCCACTTTTCTATAGCTTTGAGGAAAAGAGATGCTTTGGTATTCAAGCAGTGTAATGGAGAAAAATATATACTCTGAAGCCAGGCAGATGTGCATCAAATCTTGACTTCATCTTCTGTATGCTGTGGGATATGGGCTATCTCTGTCTTTCTATCCATCCATCTATCCATCCACATGTGTGAAGACTAATATCTCTCTCAAGGTTCACTAATATAAAGATGGATGATATAACAGACCATGTATGCATTTATTGACATCTATTAGTCACTTAGATTATGTCCTCCCTTTCTTTATTCCCTAATATGTTGCACTGTGTTTGCCCTGTTTGTTTACTGATCTGCATGTCTGTGTCTGCGTGTGTGTTCATAAACCCTCCAAAATAGAGGGTATACCAGCTGTTTGCTTTGGCAGTCACGTCCAGCACTTTCTCGACACCTGCCCTTTCCTGGTTCCTTGGTTGCCTTCTGAGGACATTGCCGAGGAGATACAGTTGAGAGGGGGCAGCAGCTACTCCAGATGTGGACCTCTATCTCTCCTAAGCCCCACATGAAGTCAGACCTTCTGCCTATCACAGCCAAGGAAAATGACAAATCTTTTGCATGGATAGAAGAGATGTTTGTGGTATTATTTGCAGGGTCTTGGAATCCTTGTTGTCTAAGGAAATCTTACCTTGTTCCCTGATTTTTTGTCAGATTCCACCATGGCAGCCTTCTGAAGCCTGGGATAGCAGAGTATACCAAGTACCAGCACATCTTTGGTCCATCTTGACTCAATTCTCTAACCTCATCTCCTCTACCCACGCCATTCTCAAACAAAGTCACACTTGGTTCCTTGAACACACCATAATCTTTCTGGTTGAACCTGTCCCTTTTAACTGATCAGTTCTTTATATTGAAAGGAAGCCTGGCTCCCCGTACCAGTGCCATGAAGTCATAGATTCCTGGAACTTAATCTTAATTCTTTTACCTACTAGTGTTGTGACTTTTGGTTACATTAACTTCCGTAGGCCTCCGTTTTCTTGTATAAAGACAGGGATAATAACAGTACATATTCCAACAACTGTTGGAATGGATGAAAATAGTTTCTCCAGTCAACCTATATCTGTTCTCTAAACTGTTCCTTTGCCTAATATTCCGTCTAATACCTCAAGATAGTTATCATAGCCTATCTCTAAATCTTATCTCCTGACTAATACAGGGTTTGAATGGCGAGGGTTATACCCCAAATTTTTTCAGTAGTAAAGACTACAGTACTACATGTTCCTCCATTGTTGAATCTTCAGATACAGGGGAACTGTGTATATGGAGGGCCAACTATAAGTTATACACGGATTTTCTGTTGTGTGATGGGTCAGCGCCCCTAACTCCCATGTTGCTCAAGGGTCAAAAGTACTTGTTTTGATATTATTTTCAACTCTTTCTTTCCTGCGCATTTTTTTCTGGAGAACTATGGTTTGTCAGAACCTCTTCAGAAGTCTAAACCTATTTCCCAAGGTATTTTGAAATTTATATGAGATGATGCATATCATAAACGTAGAGTAGCCCATGTGTTGTAAATGCTGCAAAATATCTTAATTTATCTTCTCTTTCATTCTTGGTACACTATAATTTTACTCATTCAATTTATAATATGATTTGCTTATTATATCTCCATCCAGGGGTCGTTTTTTAAGCAGTTTTCTATAGGTTTTTTTTTTTCTCCCCAGCCACTTTCCTAAATACATATGCACATTTTACATAGTAGAGGGTATAGTGTGCAGTCCTGTTTTTTTTTTGTTGTTGAGTTTTATTGGTGTTGGAATTTTGTTTAGATTTATTTTGTAATTTGTTTTGGCTTTATAGTTGTGTAAGAGATATAAACATAATGGGTTTATGCCTAGTTTTATATATCTACCATTAAAAATTTCCTTGAGTTTTTTTTTTTTTTTTTTTAAGGCACTGGTGTCATAAAGCTGCAGTTGTCCAATGTAGTTTTTCGTTGACAAAAATATCTTTGGGTCACTTTTGGGGAACTAGTCTAGGGCTGCCTTTTACCAGCCTCTGTTTATATAATAGATTTACCTTCAAAATGTAAGACTTTACATTTATTTCTATCATTTGTCATATCTGTTTTCACCCATTTTTCTGTCTATCAGGTAGAAAACACATAGATTCTTTTGTGTATATTGATTGTACCTTATAATAACTTGAACTCTTTCAGTCATTCTGATTTTTAGATAACACGCACTGACAACGTGCGCGTGTGACAGGCGTGGATGTTCTATAATGTTTATGGTTAGTTGTAAAAATGGGATTGCAATCTCAGAACTACAGTTGCAAATTTCAAAATCTTCTTTCTTTGGCTTAATGTTATGACAGAAAAATGTCTTAGATTCGGTAAAGTCAATCTTCTATCCATAAAGAATAATCTCTTACCTGTAACTTTTTATAAAGTTTTTTTTCCCCCCATGCGTGGCCATTTATATATTTTACTACTGAGAAATCACTGAGTGCTCCAACAGAATTATGACAAAGGTTGCAAAGGCATGATGTTCTAGTAGCTGAACCATGGACATTAAAGGATTTAGCCTTGGAAAAGCTAGACTTTTCTCTGAGGGCTACGATGTGCAAGGGGATATTGAATTATTGTACTCAGTATCCTAGGAAGCTGATGGTACTGTCGAGTTACCATTATTGAAAGAGCAATAGGTTATTAATACTATTATTCATTAAATATATTATGAACACATTGCCATTTCTGCTAGTTTAAAAAGTAACTTCAGTTTGTAGAACTGCCATTTATATAAAAAGTGAGACTGCATGCTTAACACTAAATACAAACTGTAATTTGTCAGTACTGAACTTCAAAAACATTTTTAAAATAAAATATATATTGGAAGCCAATTGCAATATGAGCACTGTAGCATCCAGATTTTGATGAAATCAGGAATTATAGAACTTCTTATGGGGAAATTTTCCTGGATGTCACCTGGAAATGGAGCCCCCTTTTAAACTTTGAAAGTGGTTAAGATCTGGTTCAGTTTGAGATTCTATCACACACAGATGCTAACTCATATGTATGAACATCTGTTATTGAAAATGCCATAAGAGCTTTTATATCCTTCTGCATTTTTCTATCAAAGATATGCTTTCATGAAATAAAGATGATTTCATTTCCTTGGTTTCGACATTGTTTCATAGAAGAGCGGATTATTTTTTTCTCCTATCATCTGTCTTCTTTTTATATGCCCTCAATTTCCCTTTTCTTTCTTTCTTTCTTTCTCTCTCTCTTTCTTTCTTTCTTTCTTCTTTCTTTCTTTCTCTCTCTCTCTCTGTCTCTCTCTCTCTCTGTCTCTCTCTCTTTCTCTCTTTCTTTCTCTTGGAGCTCAATTCTCACCAGCAACACTTTTCATATATATGAGTTTGAAAGTCCTTTCGTAGGAAGGGGGATATACTTGTGACAGATCTGAACTCTTTTTTAAAATTCAAATTGGATCAATATGTTTTGAGCTTTTTGCAGTGAAATGAAAACCATTTTAAATGCATCATGTTATCTTTTCTAACTGACTTACTTAATTGAATAGTGGGACCAATACACTCAGGAGCTTGAGGTTTAGTATTTCCAGTGCCATCAATATATCTAGAATATTTCTATGACTAGTTGTAATAGTCACTTGGGTCAGAGTGATCTTTGAGACATTTGAGTCTGGCATCCAGATTCCTAGTTTACTTATGAACTGATGCCTAACGATGTTAAAAGACTCGCTTGTACCCAAGTCGCTAGAGACAAAGCTAGGAATCAACAGCAAGCATCTATTGACTACCTGCTACTAGGAATGGTCTTATAATTCCATCCTTAGTGCTAGTATCTTTCCACAGCAGCCAATTTAAATTTCCCATCCTTGTAATCCAGTGCTGTTTACATCTAGATAACTAGATAGTTGTATTCTTCAGTGAGGATTCTGGAAGACCTCATTGAGGTTCGATGACACCTCTGTAAAACCATTTTAATTAACAAAAATGTCTTAATACAGATGTAGCTCCCACCCTTCAGAAATTTCTTGGAAATTCAGTTTCTTGAAAAATGTCTTTGCATCCACTGTCTTGATCTGGCTGAAGATACGGTGTAGCAAGAGCCAGTCGTTCCTACTCTTTGATCCCGATATTGCATTGCTAGTTTCATGGAGTGTCTGTGCTGCATTTATCTGTGGGTCCCCTGTGCCCAGCTCAGAGATGAGGATATAGCAGGTTCTTATTAAATGTTGTTGGAAGACTGGATTTCATTATGTAACTTATAATGCCTTTACATACCCTAGCATCACCTTCTATTCCACTGGAAGTGTTATTCTATTCTTACCTAGATGATGTTTAAAATTCTTTCACATTGAAAAACTAAACTAAAGAAAAAGTATGGTTGAAAGAGTTTATGGCAAATTAGAGAGAACTTGGCTCAATTAAGTTTTCTAACTCCTGCTGTATAGAACAAATTGTTAGAATCGGCAATCATAATTGAGCTTCAACTGGAGGCTTTGTTTTATAATTTGTTCTAAGGTAATTAGAAAAATGTGCATGAAAGCATGACACGTATAAATCACAGGTATATTCATCTGGTTGTATTTTGTGTACTTTATGTTTATAACTTGTTTTGTAAAGCCAAATTTACTGTATTGAAACAGACAATTAATGGAAGGTAAAGGGACTAGTATTTTCCCAGCAACTGCAATGAGCGAGGCACTATGCCAGAGCCTGTACAAACTCTTATCTCTGTTAATCTTCTCTGATGCAAATATTGACACCACTTCACAAATGAGGAAACTGGACTATGTGAAAAGCTGGGCATGTGGGGGATCTGTAAGCCTGTTCTTCTTTGTGAACAAAGGCAGAGCCTCATCGAAATAATTACAACTTATATCAAACTAATTTGTGGTAGAGACAGAAGTCAAACCCAGTTCCCCTGGCTGGCATCTCAGTTATTTTTACAAGGGCAGTTTGCATTACTGAGGTATTTCGAATAAGACACATTTATTTACATTTATTTAAGTTACAATTTAACTTGCAAGATAAGTCTACAGATTTTTTTTAAGAAATACTGACACATCATGACATCATAGTACAGTGAACGAAGACTATAAAAGCTCTCTTTTTGTGCTATTTTCCTTGACTAAATGGAGCCAGATAATTAGAAATTATGAAGAGGCATAAACTGGTTCAATGAAATTGAACTTGGAGACAAATCCAATTCTGTATTCTAATACAGAATTTCTTAAGGTGTGTTCTTTAGAGATATTAAGTGGTGTTTTATACACACACACACACACATACACACACACACAAAGGCACACACTCATATGGTATAAAATTCAAAACTAAATATGTGGTTACATATGTACAAAAGAGAATTCCATGATCAAACATGTTGAGGAAGTGCTGTGTTAAAAAAAATTAAACATTTGCTTTCAAATTATATAAATTCTTATATGCATTAATTTGAAAATATTCTTTATGGAACTCCAAGGGTGAAATGGAATTTGCAAAGTCCCCTAACCTTTTTGACCACAAAAAATCTTTTTAAGGAACAATTGTTAACTCTTGGAGTATAAGTGATCAGTGTGATACATTTTGGCAAATGTTTAGTCATTTACTTATTTAACAATAATGTATGAGCACTTACTAAATGCCAATCATTGAATAGGCATCGGGGATGCAGAATTATTAAAACAGACATTCCTGCCTCTGTGGAGCTAATATTCTAGTAATGGAAACAATATAAACAAGACAAATAAGCATGTAGGACTCTAATGAGTCCTAAGGAGGAAAAAAAAAAGTGGAGAAGAAGGTAGGGAGTGTCAGTACAAGGAGTTGATTTTCTAAAAAGAGTAACAGGGAGAGGCTCACTGAGAAAGTAACACTAAAGACTGAAGTGAAAGAACAAGCTACCTGGATTTCTGGGGATATTTACAAGCACAGGAAAGCCCAAATTCAAGAATGAAAATCTGTGTGTCTGCAGCAAAGTGAGCATGGGGAACTGTCATAGTGTATGAGATCAGAGAAATTATAGAAACCCAGATCAGGTAGGTCCTTATGGGTTATAGTGAGGAATTTGGCTATGAATGAAACAGAAAGCCTTGGAGTGTTTTGAGCACCAGAATGACCAAATCTGTCTTAAGGCTTATGTTTTGAGAAAAGGCAGGAATTATCAAATGGGAAAGCAGACAGATCATGTAGGGGGCCATTGCAAAGGTCCAGAGGTGGCATGATGGTGACCTGCACAAAAATTTCAGCAGTGGAGTAGGTGAACTAAAGTCAGATTCTGGATCTGTATTGAAGGGAGAGATGTACTGGATTTGCTGATATATCAGATAATGGGTTTGAGAGAAAGCAATCAAGGATAATTCCAGAGTTTCAGACTCAGTAAGTGGAAGGTTGGTTGCCACTTATTAAAATGGACAAGACCTTGAGAGGAGGAAGTTTGAAGAGGGAAGGTTAAACATTAAGAATTAATTTTTAGACGTAGTAATTTTGATATGTTTTTTAGGTCTTGCCATGAAGAGGTTGGTTTAGCAGACAGAATACTAAAGTAGGTGGTCAATGTCACCCAGTGGCAAACTGTTTACATAGAGCATGTGGGTATTCCAAAATTAGAATGGTCTACATTTAAGGGGCCCATTCTAATTTATAGAATCCTCAACATAAATTAAAATTCTATAAGCTACTTTAGTGCAGCCGTGCTTCTGGCAGAAACAAACAAACAGAAAAAAAAAAAAAAGGAGTAGGGAGGTTGCCAAATCACTACCTTCAACCTAAAGCAGGTCTCATTCCTTGTCTTTTGGAGACTAGAAGGTGGAGTTAACCATGAAATAGCAGTGGTGGTCGCTGGGTGCTTTGACATGGCTCAACACTTCCTCTGAAGGAACCTCTATAGGAGGTTTTCTCAAGAGTCCTGCTGATGAGAAGCACTCTGCTCTCAACATCTTCAATTAATTCAGCCTTAGAGGAGTTGTTGCTGGTCTATAGATCTTCTGTTTTGACAGAGATAACTTGTGACATCGCTCTGTCAGTCTGAAGGACTTCTATTTTGAGACTGAAGGCAGCTAGCCAGAAAAGCCAATGCTTTAAGTGAATTTAATAGACTCTATTCAAATGCTACTTGAGTTGCTATGGAAACCTTATTAGAAAATATTGAGAATATACATGATCTCCTTCCTAGGCAATTTTTTTCCCTAAACAACTTTAGTGCCTTTATGTATAGAAAAAAATTTTTTTTTAAATGTGAACATATAAAGTGTATAAAATGGTAAGTGTGAAGTTTAAACATTTAATATAAAGCACAAAACCACGTAACCATCTAGTTCAAGGAAATAAACACTGCTGGCTATTTAGAAGCCAATCACTTGCCTCTTCCCAATCACAGAATCCTCTCAAAAAGAAAAAAAAAAAATCAATCAATATCCTATTATGGTATCTGTTTTCTTGCCTGTGTTTAGCGTTTTCTCACCTGAACACTGTGGTTTAATTTAGCCTTATTAATTGTATATTAATATACATATTTGATATATCTTCGTTGTATGAATATATAATAATTTATTCATCTATTCTACTGTTCATTGGCCTTTGTATTTTTCCTAATCTTAGAATATTATAAATAATTCTGCCTTGAACATTTCATTAGCCATATTTGTATAAACGTGTATTCATTTCCATTTAATATTGTTGGGCCATGGAGTGTACTTACCTTCACATTTAACAGATAATGCAAACTTCTTTTTTTTCAGTGGTTTTGTTGTTTTGTCATTTATTTTCCCAAAGAGGTTAAACCAATTTACATTCCAACCAGAATTGTGTAAAAATTTCTGTTACTCTATATTCTCTCCCACATCTGAAATGGTCCCTAGTTTTAATATTTTGCCATTCTACTCTATGTGTAATAGTATCTCATTTGTCTTTCCGAAATGGGAGTTTGAGTACATTTTCATATTTATTTGACACTCCTATAACCTGTGTGAAGTATTTGTTAGATCTCTCACTTGTTTACTAAAGGATTTTCTTATCAGTTTCTTACAGTAATCACTTACATAAGATAATTTACAGCTTTATAATAAGTCTGTATTTCTGTAAGATCAAGTAAGTCAAACTTATTCTTATCCTAGGGTGTCCTGGTTATCCTGGGCTATTTGTGTTTCTGTATACGTTTTACAATCAACTTTTAAAAATGGAAAAAAATTATTTTGAGTTTCATTGAAATTACATTAAAGCTGCAGATGAGTTAGGAAAGTACTTGTAAATCTTTAAAACTTAAATCTTCTAATTTATGATCGCAGTGTAGCCCTTCACTTGTTTAGATCTTCTTTAAACTTTTTCTCAATAATGTTTTATAGATTTCTGCCCAGAGGTTTTGCACATCTTTGTTAGATTTATCCCTTGATATTTAAATTTTTATGCTGTTATAAACAGTATCACTTTTAAAATTGTTCTTTGTTGTTGCTGTAGAGAAATTAGATTGATTTTTATACACTGACTTTATATCTAACAACCTTACTATACTTACTATTACTTCTAATAATTTATCTGTAGATATTTTGGATTGTCTATTAAATCATATCATAT
The DNA here is from genome assembly GCF_003031525.2 of Neophocaena asiaeorientalis asiaeorientalis. Lineage (NCBI taxonomy): Eukaryota > Metazoa > Chordata > Mammalia > Artiodactyla > Phocoenidae > Neophocaena > Neophocaena asiaeorientalis. Next base: position 4,637,147 of record NW_020172724.1, read on the forward strand.
GAATAATTTTTATCCTTATTTTTTATCCTTAAATGTAAATATTTTTTCTTCTTATTGTCTTTTTGTACTGGCTAGAATTTCCTGTACAATATTGATTAAAAATAGTGATACTATGTTTCATTTCCTTATTCCCAATCTCAGAGTGGAATCTTTTGACATTATATCACTAATTATGATGTTTGCTTATGGCTTTAATACCACCTGCTATCACAATAAGAAAATTCCTTTCTATTTTTAGTTTGCAAAGTTCTTTTATAAATTATAAATTTGCATCAAATTTTACCAAAGACTTTCTGACTCTGTTGATCTCATTATATGATTTACCCTTTAGTTTATTAATGTGGTCAGCTAAATTGATTAGTTTTCAAGTGTTAAGTCAGTTTTGCAATCCTAGAATAAAGCCAACTTAGTTGTGATATATTATACTTTTTTTCCAACTGCTAGATTTAGGTATTCTATTGTTTAAGGATAGTTTTTATTCATTTGTATAATTGTAATTTGGGTCTTATTTTACTCTGAAAAAGTTGAGACATATTGATTAATTATTGACCTTCTTAGGTCTAAAAACAAAAATTCCTCAGTCCAACCAGAATAAGGCAAGTAAAGAATAAAAAAAGAATGAGAAAACAATAAAGCAAAAGAGATTCAAATGGAAGACACATTAAAAATGTTAAAAATAAATTTTAAAAATGTAAATAATCATAATTAATGGAAACACACACGTGCACACACCAGGCAAATAATAACCAGAATAATGCCGATGAAGTATTATTGATATTAGATAAAGTAAAATTTGAAGAAAGTTTACTAGAGATAAGATTCTCACTAGTTAATAATAAAATGTTCACTTAACTAGGAAGGTATGAAATTGTAAAGTTATATGTACCTCACAATATAACTTTTTACCTATATATAAAGAAAAAAATATGTATGTGTACATTTCTATATATCTGTAATATTGATAGTATACAAGACACATTTAAATATTTATACCATAAGACGAGGTCTTAACATACCTCCCTTGTTTCTTAGATCAAAGAAACAAACAAAACAATCCAAAGGCTTATATACAGTATAAAGAGTATGAATAACAAACTTGATTTAATGGACACCTAATGAATATTATACTCAACATTTGGAGAGCACATCTTCTTTCCAAGAATATATCTAACATTTATAAAAATGACAACACTCTAGCCCATAAGGCTAGTCTCAACAAATTTCAAGATTTCATATTATGCATACTGTAGTTTCTATCCACAATGCAAAAAAGTTAAAAATCAATAACAAAAGAGGATCACTTATGCCTCTCATGATTAGGGACTATAACACACTTATAACTAATTTTAGATCAAGGAAGAAAATAAAAATACTTCACATCAAAATGTGTAGGATAAAGCTAATGCTGTTCTGAGAGGTAAATACATTGACCTTTCTTATGTTAGAAATCCAGAGGTCCAGTGTACTGAGCCAAACTTTTCACAGAAGTTAGAAAATATAAGCCATAATAAATCTAAAATAATAGAAATTACCAATAAAGGATACAAGAAATAAATTTTAAAATTATCACACAAAAGAGAGGATTGGAAGAGCCAAAATTTGGTTATTACGAACTTATCCTAACAGAAAACACCATGCTCAGTTGACTTTGTAAATGAGTTCTTTGTAATATACCAGAAACAGGTAATTTTAATTTACTCAGCCTCTTCCAGAGAATTGAAAAGAGAAAATACTTCAAAATTCATTTTAAGTGGCTAGCATAACCTTAAAGCCAAAACCTAACAAAAACAGTACAAGTAAGGGAAGAGCAATCTAAATCCAGCAAAGTATACAAACGATCATATCACTTGATCAATTTTTGTTTATTCCTGAAATGCAAGTTTGCTTTAATATTAGCAAATGTAGTAGCATAATTCACCATATTAGAAGAATAAAGGAGAAAAAATGATGATGTTGAGACGAGCAAAAAAATTAATAAGCCTACTGTATACCATGACACATTTCAAACTAAAAGTGGAAGGGAATTTTCTCAAAAAATCTTTAACATCTTGGTATATAAAAAAAATGAAAAAAAACAGCCAAGTCACTATGGAAGAATCCTTTCCTTTCTTGTGTTAATGTGCCCCTTACATTTGTATATTATATTCTACTTGATGGTAAATTTTGCAAGATGTCCCTTTGGCATCAGAAACAAGAGAAGATGCCCATGACTTCCATTCTTGCTCAATATTGTACTGGAAATTCATTGTCAGTGTAGTCAGACAAGAAAAAGAGTAACAACAAAAGAGAGAAACTTGTCATTACTTGGCAGTGATAACTATTGCTCAAAAGAATCTGCATGTGATTATTAGAATTAACAAAGAATTTAGCAAAATTGTTTGTTAAAAACATCAACATAAAAAATCAATTGTGTTTTTATATAACTTACAAAAAATATTTACTCTGGAAGCAAATACAATAGTACTAATAAATCTAACAAGAGATATAAAAAGATGTAAAGATGCAGCTTTTTTATTTTTTGAGGAGCAAAATGACAAGAAGGACAAAAATATATATAGCTTGAAGAAGAGCAAGCTAGAGCATTTACCCTCCCAGGTATCAAGAATTAGTATAAAGATAACAGCATATTGGTATCAATACATGGATGGACAAATAGCTAAGGGAACAGAAGAACATAAATGCTGACTCTAGCATATATGGAAACTTGAATCCTGACAAAGAGGCAACTCTGGATCAGTTGGCAAAGGATGGACTATAAAATAAATAATTGAAAACTTGGATACTTTTCTTTAATTAATTTTTAAAATTTTTATTTATATTGGAGTATATTTGATTTACAATGTTGTGTTAGTTTCAGGTGTACAGCAAAGTGATTTAGTTATATCAATACATATACAGATTCTTTTCCCATACAGGCTATTACAGAGTATTGAGTAGTGTTCCTTGTGCTATACAATAGGACCTTGTTGATTGTTTATTTTATATATAGTAATGTGTACATGTTAATCCCAAACTCCTAATTTATCTCTCCCCCAACATTTCCCCTTTGGTAACCATAAGTTTGTTAAGTCTGTGAGTCTGTTTCTGTTTTATAAATAAGTTTATTTATATCATTTTTTTTAGGTTCCACATATAAGTGATATCATAAGATGTTTGCCTTTGTCTGACTTCACTTAGTATGATAATTTCTAGATACAGCCATGTTGCTGCAAATGGCATTATTTCATTCTTTTTGTGAGTAATAAATGGCTGAGTAATATTCCATTGGCTGAGTAATATTCCATTGAATATATGCACCACATCTTCTTTATCCATTCCTCTGTCAGTGGACATTTAGGTTTCTTCCATGTCTTGGCTATTGTAAACAGTGCTTCAGTGAACATTGGGGTGCATGTATCTTTTTAAATTATGGTTTTCTCTGGCTATATGCCCAGGAGTGGGATTGCTGGATCATATGGTAATTCTATTTCTAGCTTTTTAAGAAACCTCCATACTGTTCTCTATAATGGTTGTACCAATTTACATTCCCACCAGCAGTGTAGGAGGGTTCCCTTTTCTCCACACCCACTCTTTATTGTTTGTAGACTTTTTGATGGTGGCCATTCTGACTGGTGTGAGGTGATACCTCATTGTAGTTTTGATTTGCATTTCTCTAACAATTAGCAATGTTGAGCGTCTTTTCATGTGCTTTTTGGCCATCTGTACGTTTGCTTTGGAGAAAAGTCTTTAGATCTTCTGCCCATTTTTTGATTGGGTTGTTTGTGTTTTTTTTGTTATTGAGCTGCATGAGTTGTTTGTATATTTTGGCGATTAATCCCTTTGTCAGTCACATCATTTGCAAATATTTTCTCCCATTCTGTGGGTTGTCTTTTTGTTTTGTTTATGGTTTCCTTTGCTGTGCAAAAGCTTTTAAGTTTAATTAGGTCCCAATTGTTTATTTTTGTTTTCCTTTTCATTACTCTAGGAGGTGGATCCAAAAAGATATTGCTGCGATTTATCTTTATTTAGTAAATAGGGCATAAAAATCCTATCCATTAAGTAAGAGCTTAATAAAAATTATTTATTAAAATTAAGACCTTGTCTATGTCAAAAGACTACATAAGAGTGAAAACACAAGTCACAAACTAGGACAGGACGTTTTCACTACATATAACACATATCAGATTAGTATTCTAGAGATCAATACAAAAAGAGCAAAAAGTCCAATAGGAAAATTAAGCTTGATAAGTAAAATACACATAGACTGAGAGTATATGAAAAGATGCTCAACATCATTTCTTGTTTAAGAAATGCAAGTTAAAATCATAATGAGATATTTCACAATCAATTGACAAGCAAGATAGAATAGAATACACTTAACTAGACGCCAATCAACTCAGTCAAACTCAACTCGGCTAGACTAGACTAGACTAAAATAGAATAGAAATTTCGATACAATCTGGTGTTGGCTAGATTTGAAACAACAGGAAATCTCATTCATTGCTGGCAGTGTAATGCCATTCCTACTTATATACCATAAAAATACTCTTGCAGATGTGCTTTAAAAAATGTATATGAATATTCATGATATTGTTCATAGCAGTCAAAAAAATCTAAATGTCCATAATTAATAGAATGGATAAATAAATGTTGCTGTAATCAATCATTCAGTAGAGTATCATACAGCAACCAAAATGAAAAATTGGAAAAACATGAACCACCATGGAAACATTTAAAAGAAAAATAGTATTAAATGAAGTAAGTAGCTCACTGAGAAATCTGAATACTAATATCCCGTTTATTTTTTTATGCATGTATACATATAATGTATATATGTGTGAGTAGTTTACAAATGGGAAAATGAACAATATCTTGTCTAGGTGTAATTATCTGGGACTGTTTACATGTTGTTGAATTCTTGTTGATAATTGATGAAACATGTGATATGATTTACAAATTTCAGGAAAGTGATTATCTCTATGGGGAAAGTGAGGGTATGTGTGATCAGGGAGGAGCTGACAATATCCAGTAAGAGACTATTGATGTTAAATTTCTTAAACTGGGTGTATGCACTGGTTAATTTTACATATTCCACCAACTGTATGCTTATCTTTTATGTATCTTCACACCTATAACATGTTTTACAATAAAATTTTTGAATAACTTGAAAAAAAGACAAAAATGTATTAAAATCAGGCAAATTTGTTGTGCAAAATGTTACACATTTCCTTTTATATCATTGGGGAAAAAAATCCTACAAGGATAAAAACCAAGCTGCTAAATA
>NW_020172724.1:4642747-4661592 GCF_003031525.2 Neophocaena asiaeorientalis asiaeorientalis
AATCAATTTGTGTCAACATCTCCAGTTATCTTTGTGTTTAGCAATAGTTGATTTTGGCTCTAAGATTAATATGTCATTATTCCTCTTTGGAATTCCTTTCCTATATGTTCCACTCAGAACCCTTTAACTTCTCTGCCACCTCTCACCTCTTTTCCTGTAAATTTGTATTTTCCTTTAAGATTCAGTTCATCCATTGCCTCCTCTGAGAAAGATTCCTGAGAAGCCCTTCCCCTGGACTGACACAGCCTTCTTTTGGTCCCTACTAGTATTCTGATATATTTCTATCATTGCATTTTCTGTATGGTCTTGTTATTAACGTTCGGATATTGTCCCACTTGACTGTGAACTATTTGAAAGCAGGGAGCTGTATCATTTTTTCCTGGACTCCCAGCTCTTAGCACTGCTTCCTCACATCCTGTGGGCATCCAATATGCCTTTGTCAAACAAGGGAGGGAGGACAAGCAGATAGTGACTTTCTTTATGCCTGAGAAGCTTGATGGTAAGACGGCATAAACATGAAAAGTTAAATGAGATTTTTAAAATGGTTTAAGACAATTTGAGCCAAAAATATGAAAGGCAATCCAGCACTGTAAAATTTCATTTCTCAGATGAATGCCGAAAATTGAAAACTGTATGAAGGTTTAGAGAAGGTGAGTGACAGCCAGGGTTTGAACCTCAGCTCTGTTATTTGTCTGCTGGATGAATTCCATTTCCTTATCTGTAAATACAGATAACTGTTTTGCCGTACCATAGGGTTGTTGGGAGGATTAAATGTGATAATGCTGGTTAAGTACTCAGCACATGTGGACGTGCTCCTGTGTCCCATGGGTATTATTTTTCCAAGCTTGAGTGTTACTAAAAGGCTATAAAGAGCTGGAGTTTTAAACAGACTCACACATAGAGGTCAGACTTGTCGTTGCCAAGGGGAAGCGGGGAGGGAGAGAGATGGATTGGGAATTTAGGGTTGGTTAATTCAAACTATCACATCTAGAATGGATAAACAGCAAGGTCCTACTGGATAGCACAGGGAACTATATCCAATCTCCCGGGATAAACCATAATGGAAGAGAATATTTTAAAAAGAATGTATATATGTGTAAAACTTAAGTCACTTTGCTGTACAGCAGAGATTGACACAACATTGTAAATCGACTATACTTCAATTAAAAAAATAATAAAACAAAAATAAATTAAAAAAAAAAGAAATGGTGACTATTTGAATAGGAAGCAATCTGGGAGTTTGCAAGTACAGTTTCCATGAGAGAAGATAAGAAAGGAATGAGGCATTTTTGGAACCTCTTCAACATGTCAGTTGATTGGCCAGGCAACTTGCTGACAACTTGCTGAGAACCATTTAATGTTCACAACCAGCCCTTAGTGAGGTCCTACCAACCCCATTTTACAGACAAGAAAACTGAGCCTCAGAGAATGTGAAGCACATGTTCAGTGGAACCAGGCAAGGCAGAAGAGGAGTCAGGGATTTCTGGAACCTTTCCTGTGTCTGGCAAAGAAGGATGAAAGCTGTGCTGTGAATGGATTTGCGAATGTGCATCTTATTTCCCATGAAATGCCTGTTTACAGTTGTAGGATATCTAAGAGTAGATTTTAATGAGAGGAATGATGTTTTGATTTCCTACATAGAAATGCACGTGAACTTTGATGTATTTAAAATATGTAACTGAAAACAGCTGCTTGTCAAAAAATCGAAGTGACTACCTCTAAATGTGGTTTGTAAGTCTGCTAACAACCTCAAACTAGATTTAATGTCATGTTTTTACAACACACTGTATGGGTAGTAATCAGTATGGAAGGTTGTCTCTTTCTTCCCAAAGGATTGTAGCAGGAATGAAATTCATTAAGTTTGAGAAACCATCCCTGCTGGGAGCTGAGTTGGAGTCCCTGCCTCAGAGTAGCAAATGGAATTGCATTTTAAAGAAACCTGGAGTCTTTCTTCTTGGCACCAAGTCCCACACTCATGATTAGCAGGAGTCAATCATCAGCTGAAATCATCCTGGTCCTTCACCGACTCCAGTTTGGTCTGTTTCCATCCATCTGCTCATGTGAGATGAAATTTACTTTGGTGAAGGGCAAATGCAGAGATCACCAGCTTGGGCAGCTTTTACCATCACAATGTGCTTTTTACATCTCTGAAAAAGGACTTGATTAAGATGCAGCAAAATAGAGTCTTTAAAATGTGAGTAGGGCTTCCCTGGTGGCGCAGTGGTTGAGAGTCCGCCTGCTGATGCAGGGGACGCGGGTTCGTGCCCCGGTCTGGGAAGATCCCACATGCTGTGGAATGGCTAGGCCCGTGAGCCATGGCCGCTGATCCTGCATGTCCAGAGCCTGTGCTCTGCAACGGGAGAGGCCACAACAGTGAGAGGCCCGCGTACAACAACAAAAAAAAATGTGAGTAAATGTATACTACTATGAATGTATTAAGTCCTTATGGAAGAAAAAGAATTTGGAAGGTCTGCATATTCCCTTCAAAATTTTAAATTAGATGAGTTAAATAGCTTTTGAAAAACAAATAGATGTTCTTAAACCATAATCTAATGCTTGAGAGAACTGAATAATTTTTGATACAAGTAAATTTAAATGATCAATAGCATAAGATGGTTAACTGTCCAGATAAAAGGTAAAATGTATTGCTTCGTGACTGAATTCACAACACTACACAAAAGATCCATCTGGAATTTAACTGACAAGTCCAGGAAAACAAACAGGTCTTGTTTCTGATGTCTTGATCTCTTGAAGGACTGGTGCTTTTAAGTAACTAAGATGTCTTAATGTATTACAAGATAACAATAGAAATGTTTCACACTCAATAATGTTGTAATAATATATTGTGAAGTATGTTCACTTAGCCCTTACTATATAGAGGGAGAGCCCTATAGGCCTTACAGCCCAGCAACCAGAGCCCCTTCCCTGGCATCACATTTCAGGGCTTCTTATCTTGTATAGCAAACTTGCTTAGCCTTCTCGGGGGAGGCCAGAAGTGCCAGAGTCAAAGCCCCCAGAGCAACCCTAAACCAATGAGAGATGGTTACAGTTGATGTTTAAGTCCCCAGCTTCTTGTCCCACAGAGGGATAATCCTGAGATGCATTCCGCACAGCCTCTTAGAGAGTTTGCCCTGGGGTTGAGCCCTAGGTGTCCACAGCAGTAAAGTGCGAATTAACCCACTTTCTGTTGGTTTCTTCCTTTTCCTTTCTCACTTCTGTATACGCTCACAGTGCTTCTGGGGTCAGTTCTCCACTCCTACTCTTAGATGCCCACTAAAACATGGATCCAAGAGGGTGGGACTAACAGAGCTCATGCCTCCATTTCAAGACCACCTTCCAGGAGTCAGGAATCCAGAGTTCCCCATTCAGATGCTTCAGGGGCCTGTTCAGGTCCCTCTCTCCATTGGCTCTGACTTCTTGAGAGCAGACTGTACCATTATGCACAACTCTAGCCTCGAAATTTGGAATGAGCTTGGACATACCGACTGATTGTCCATACACACGTACACACGTTCTTGGAGAGAGGCAATAAGGTGAGAAGAGAAAAGGGGCAGGCTCTGGGCTCGGGATCTCCAGTTGCACTCTTGGCTTGATTTCTCAAACCATAGGCATAGGCATGAATGGAAGGAGCACTGACTGAGAGTCACAGGCTGTGAGTTTTACTCTGGATGTCACAAGTTAAATGCAGTGAATTATTATTGGCAGGTGATCTAACTGTCCTGGTCTTTAACTACTTCATGTGTGAAATGAGAGATGTATATAAATTTATTTATAAGGTCCCTTCAAGATCATAGGTTCTTACAATCAAAGTCATTGAGAGCAGTTCTCTCACACATAAGGAATACTTAAAGGTTCCCCTTTAATTTCTGCTTAAAAACTCTGAATGTTCGCCCTGGATGAGTTATTGTTCTCATGACACCTGCTCTAGGCCTCTTCCTGCTTCTTGGTTGAAAGAACACGGAGTCCAAAGGAACATGGATAATGGCTCTTATAATTTAGGTAAAATAACGGAGAGAAAAGCTGTATTTGCAATACGAACACAACCGTGAAAACAAAAACAAAGTATATGACCAGGGCGAGGGACTTAGAAGAAAATGTATCAATATAAAAACAGTGATTCCCCTTTGATTGTAGAAATGTGGATGGTATTTTTCTCTGTAGTTTTTCCTTTTTCCTACCTGTGCTTTTCGTAGCATCAATAGCTTTGTAAGCATACATTCAGAGACAGCATGGAAGAATCGTCAAGAATAAAATCGTCACTCTTACAGCCATTTGAAACAGTTCAGAAACTAGCATGGTACTTTTATTGTAAAATATAGACTTGATCATTGACAATACTATTTAAAGGTGTAGAGGAAAATGTCTGGGGAATTGATTTTTAAGGGGAATTTCTGTATGTTTAAAGGGCCCTAAAAATTTTTTTTTATAAGAGGAACTAAGTAAATCAGACATACCCTCATATCCTGACAAGTCACTGCTATGAGGTTATTATAGGGTAGAAGAAATTATAGAGGTTACAGGAGGGGTTACAGGAGTCACTGCTATGAGGATATTATAGGGAAGAAGAAATTATAGAGGTTACAGGAGGTTTTCAATAGCAGGCATATGAAAAACAACTTGATTACATCTATAGTATAAATTCTAATCATTAAAATAGCAGTACTATTATTAAATGCATACAAACTTTATAGCTGATCATTTTTTTCTCAAATATCCCATTTAACATGCCATTAGTATAAGTTAAGCATTATACATGTCTTAAAAATTATTAATTTTAGAATGCATGCTGTAATCTCTTTGAAAATAACATGAACTTTCTTTAACTAATATTATATAGGTAAGGGGAGAAATAAAATCTAATTCCTAGCCAAATATTAATAGCAATTATTATTAAGAATGTAATAAATAATATGTATGCTGTATCAGATACTCTTAAAAGTTTTCTACATGCATTACCTCATATTTTAATCACAGTGATCTTATAGGGTTGGTATAATTATCAAATTATGTTACAAATGAAGAAAATAAGACCCAGAGACATTATATGATTTGCTAAAGCCACTCAGATAATAAATGGTAGAGCTGAAAATCTAGCCGTATCCTAAAGGCTAATACCCTTATTATGGTAAGACTCTGTGAGAGCATTTTGATGACTGGATTAGTTTAAAGGACTTTTGTGGGGTTTTTTTCATGGATTTTTGTCTTTGTTTTGCTTTTATTGCTAGTGAATTGGTATTGCTGACCAGGATAACACAAAATTACATCCTAGGTCTGAAACTATAAGAGCTCTATAATCATCAAGTCAATCTAATGAAGGAAATACAGGTTTTTCCAAAGTTTTATGGGAGTTAGTTAATATAAATGTTTCAAATAATAAATACTACCAGAACTATCTATGAGCATACATTATAAAGCCTGTTTTTTAATTTAATTTTTATTTTATATTATAGTTGATTTACAATGTTGTGTTAGTTTCAGGTGTACAGCAAAATGATTCAGTTATACATATACATATATCCATTCTTTTTGAGATTCTTTTCCCATATAGGCTATTACAGAGTACTGAATAGAGTTCCCTGTGCTATACAGTAGGTCCTTGTTGATTGTTTATTTTATGTATAGTAGTATGTTAATCCCAACCTCCTAATTTATCCCTCCCTGCCCCACCTTTCCCCTTTGGTAACCATAGGTTTGTTCTCTAAGCCTGTGAGTTTTTTTCTGTTTTGTAAATAAGTTCATTTGTATCATGTTTTTAGGTTCCACATATAAGTGGTATCATATGAAATTTGTCTTTCTCTCTCTGACTTACTTCACTTAGCACGATAATCTCTAGGTCCATCCATGTTGCTGCAAATGGCATTATTTCATTCTTTTTTATGGCTGAGTAATATTCCAATGTATATATGTACCACATCTTCTTTATCCATTCAACTGTCAGTGGACATTTAGGTTGCTTCCATGTCTTGGCTACTGTAAATAGTGCTTCAATGAACATTGGGGTGCATGATGTATCTTTTTGAATTACGGTTTTCTCTGGCTATATGCCCAGGAGTGGGATTGCTGGATCATATGGTAGTTCTATTTCTCGCTTTTTAAGGAACGTCCATACTATTCTCCATAATGATTGTACCAATTTACATTCCCACCAACAGTGTAGGAGGGTTCCCTTTTCTCCACAGACACTCCAGCATTTATTGTTTGTAGACTTTTTGTTGATAGCCATTCTGACTGGTGTGATGTGATATCTCATTATAGTTTTGATTTGCATTTCTCTAATAATTAACAATGTTGAGCATCTTTTCATGTGCCTATTGGCCATCTGTATGTCTTATTTGGAGAAATGTCTATTCAGATCTTCTGTCTGTTTTTCGATTGGGTTGTTTGTTTTTTTGTTGTAGAGTTGTATGAACTGTTTGTATATTTTGGAGATTAAGCCCTTGTCGGTCACATCGTTTGCAAATATTTCTTCCATTCGGTATGTTGCCTTTTCATTTTTTTAATGGTTTCCTTTGCCATGCAAAAGCTTTTAAGTTTAATTAGGTCCCATTTGTTTAGTTTTTGTTTTTATTTTCATTACTCTAGGAGGTGGCTCCAAAAAGTTATTGCTGCAATTAATGTCAGAAAGTGTTCTGCCTATGTTTTCCTGTAAGAATTTTATAGTATCCAGTCTTACATTTAAGTCTTTAATCCATTTTGAGTTTATTTTGTGTATGGTGTTAGAGAATGTTCTAGTTTCATTCTTTTACATGTAGCTGTCCAGTTTTCCCAGCACCACTTACTGAAGAAACTGTTTCTTCTCCATTGTATATTCTTGCCTCCTTTGTCGTAGATAAGGTGACCATATGTGTGTGGGTTTACCTCCAGACTTTCTATCCTGTTCCACTGATCTTTATTTCTGTTTTTGTGTCAGTGCCATACTGTTTTTATGACTTTAGCTTTGTAGTATAGTCTGAAGTCAGGGAGCCTGATCTTTCCAGATTCATTTTTCTTTCTCAGGATAGCTTTGGCTCTTTGGGGTCTTTTGTGTTTCCATACAAATTAAAATATTTTTTGTTCTAGTTCTCTGAAAAATGCCATTGGTAATTTAATAAGGATTGCATTGAATCTGTAGATTGCATTGGGTTTGAATTTATTTAAAATGAATATTGGTTTTTTATTCTGTCTTACACAAATTGGGGCATTTTGATATGTCAAAGATCATTTATAAGCTCAACAAAATATAACACATTTATTGGGCTTTATTCTTTATCTTTCAAACAGATTTTAAATATTTATAATTACAGAAGATTTGAATTCTTTGTCTTTAACAGGCCTCTCTAAATGCTGAAAAACTGTGTGTGTGTGTGTGTGCATATGTGTGTGAGTGTGTAAGAGAGAGATTAGTTCACTATCACACTGTCACTACCAGCAACCATACTCCATGGGAACAGTTCAGGCTCTCAGAGCTGGGACTCACTTCATCTTATTTTTTTGAGATGGAGCTGGTGCAAGAGCTGGGAAAGCATAAGTAAATATAAAACTATTTTTTGTGTGGTGTGTGTATGCGTGTATGTGTGCTCTTTATTGACCATTGTTCCAACTCCCTCAAACCTCAAAGTGATGGGGAATATGGCTAGAATAAGGGAGGATGGGAGGCCAGAAGGATGGACACTAAAAAGACAATTCACAAAAGATCCTGGAGTCCTTCCTACACAAATACCCAAAGGCCTCCTCATTCTCAGAAATGCCAGTGCTGCTGTCTCTTGATGAACCTCTCACCTCCACTCGCAACAAGTGCTTAGAGTGTTATTCAAGAAGAATAATGGACCCTTTATGATTCCCTGTAGCTGATAGTTAAACAGCAGAATGGAACCTACAGAAAAGGTGAAAATTTCTTAAGCACCAACAGTGAACTGAACACAGTGGGATGAAGTCAAACAGAGCTGCAGATAGCTAAAATTATATGTGAAAGTCATTTATAATTTTAAGGAACTTGGCTGTGGTATACATATCCATGCCTAAGTTATTCGTATACCTACTGCCAGTCCTCAGTTTGGAAGACTTGTGATTTCATAGTCAGTTTAGTAATCACCATGTTTTTTAAATGATACTTGCTTTTATTTAGAGACACTGTCATAAAGATGACTCCTAATTTGATTTAAAGTAGACCCCATTATATTAGAGTTTCCATTTATTTTAGGTCTTCATGTTTGTTACTATAGCTGAATGCATAGATGGATAGGTGAATATACAAATAGAACCAACTGAAAGACACAGATGAGGCCATTTCTAGTAACATTTTTTCTGTTAGCATATATAAATATATACATATGATAATATATATTTTATCAATTACAAAAGATGAATAGTATTTTATTTTACATTATTATATATATAATATATATGTGTATCTATACACATGTTATAAAGACAAGCAAGATTTGAGACAAAAGGAGTGAAGTCTACACTTACATATTTGTTAGCTTTGATTTCTGCACTTTTTTTTTTTTTTTTTTTGAATCCCACTCAAGTTTGTCATTTTTACATGGCCAGCTTGTGTCTTTCTTAACTACTTTCTTTTCAACATGAAAAGTAGAATTTCTAAAACTCCAGGTATGCTATAACAGATGGTGGCATGGTAATCACAGCTTCTCTTTATTGCATCATGGATGTTCATTAATCATTTATAAGTAGCATTGAAACATGAAGAAAAGGGAGCAAGGTGGGGAAGATTTTTCATGCAAAAAGCATCAAAGTGATAGTCTAGAAGGAGAGGGTATATTGAAACAGTGTTCCTCAGTCATTGTTTCATATCAACACAGCAAATAATATTTGTGAGGTGTTCAGGGGTACCCTGAAGGCTATCTGAGGCATAAGAATGGGGTTTCGTAGCAATATTCTTTATATTATATAATAATAAAATATAAAAATTAGGATGATATAAATATAAAATATCTTGGAGCAAGTTTTCTCTTCTTTATATTATATTTTCTTCAGAATTGGTTCTTGCTTTGCTTGCTTTGTGAATTTTCATTTCTTCTGACACCTCTTCCTTTACATTCTTTCTTTCTTTGTAGAATTTGAATAGTTGTTGTCTTAGTCCATTTGGGCTGCTATAACAAATATACCATAGACTGGATGACTTAAACAACAATGTATTTCTCATAGTTTCATGCCCTAATCACCTCCCAAAGGTCCCACCTACTAATATCATTCCAATGGGGATTAGTATTTCAACATATGAATTTAGGGGGAATACAGACATTCAGTTCATAGCAGTCAAGTTATTTCCTTTTCATTTGCACATTTAAAGGGCAGCTTTGAAACTTCTATCTTTCCAGATACACTGAAAATATCCAAAATATTGATAATATTTCTGTCTTTTCCATGAGCTGCATCTAAATGCAGCTAATTTACTTACATCCACATTCCTGTAGCCTAAGGGCAGTAGAACAGGGGGAAGGGCAGTTTAACTGTGGTCTCTTATAATACATGTTGGGAGTCAAGGCTAGATTATCTTTATCAAAATCTTATCAGAATTATTAGACATGACTTGCAACACCTAACCGTGAGCTGGTCATACTCCTGTGGGCTTCACCTCCTTCCTCTAACTCAGTAGTAGCCCTGGTAATTTTTGCCTCTGTTGAGCTCTGGTGGTATATATTGGCTTCTATTCATAAGAGCATTTCCTCAAATGATGTCTTCAAAAATTCAGTGGGGCAACTAGTAAAACTCCTCAGATTTTTATTCCTTTTTTTATCCGTACTAACTCAGAGGAAAGGACATGGGGTCCAAGCTTGATACATCATACCATAATCTAAATTTCTTTCTTGGCAACAATGTTTAAAAGTCTTGTAGCTTAAGACCATACCCTATTCCTTGTTCAATCGCTGCTAGTGAACTTTGGCTTTTATTAAAATATTAATTTCTATAGATTTTGAGGAATGTGATTTGTGTTATGGCTTTGCTCAAGCATCTTTATCTAAAATGTTCATGTATTTTGATATACATGTAGCATTAGGATTTTAAGCATTTGGAGAATAAATACATCACAAATTTTGCTTGTTTCTGTATTACCAACCAGAATTTTGAGACCACAAGAAATCATGAAATTTAAAGTAAAACATATTTAGTAGGAAACATGGTTCTGTGACTCAGATGGCATGATTAACATTCTTCTAATGTGCTTTCTAACATTTTTGTATGTAAGGCAATGCATTACTCAAATAAAACCCAAGTCTTTCCTTATCCTTAAGTGGCTCTCTTCTAGAAAGGGTGAAGCATATAAAATCACCTTGTATCAGAGGAGCTAAGAAAGAAGCCTGAAGAAATCATTGGTTCCTGTGCTTTGTTACTTCATAGAATCTTTGGAAGACATGATGATGATTATACACATGCAAAAAAAAAAAAAAAAAAAAAAAAAAAAAAAAAAAAAAAAAAAAAAAAAAAAAAAAAAAAAAAGGCAAGGAAAATAAAGAGTGACTTTATAAGGTCTTAGTTAGTAATTGTAATAGAAGAAAAGTAACGTAAATGGATAAGTCCTAACATTACACTGCAGAGAAGACTGTAAACTGCAATCAATACAAACTAATCTGGGTTAACAATTCCATTATTCTCAATTATCTCAAGAGCTAAGATAATGTTCCTGATCCCATTATTGAAAGTAACACGAAGTTCTCCTGTGGGCACCATTCACCCTTCATGCTTCATACTAATTCCAACAGGGATTCTCTGCTACCTGCTTTGGTTCCCGTCTACTGGGGGAATAAATTCTTAAGATCATTTCTTTGACATTTTGCAGAAATACCTGCCTATATTTATATTACATTAAGTAGAAAGGTTTTAGAAGATTTCCTTATGTAAAATTCATGTTCTGTGGAGTTGGAGCTGCATTCCGATTTCTTAATATTCTAGGACATTTAATTAAATCCCACTTTTAAAATTTGAGGATCATGGATTCCATTGTAGCTTCCTCTTCTGAAGTCCGTTCACAGCATGATAAATCTTTTATTAATCAGGATATGTAACATTGATGTGGTCTGTCTGGAAGCTATTAAGAAGCATTAATGAAATAAAGGTGATATTAATTTATCATGAATTATTTAAATGGCTCTATTGCTTAAACTAAAGTCTGTATTTTAATATAAAGTGGGCCTATAGAACCTTTGTAGTTACTATTGAATAAGAAACATATGGCATATATGTTATACAAAATACAACATGTAACATGATGTGGATCATTTATAGACTATTTTTTTAATACAGAAGGTTTTCCATTTAACTCTACAAATGCCCTTTTAGCACTAACTGATGCGCAGGAACTGTATATAAATACAGTAAGAATGATAGCCCTTGTTTTGGAAGGCATGGAGTCTCATGTGTAGAGAAAATATGTGAAACTACATGAAGTTGTTTAAGTATGTTTTGATCAAACCATGTAGGCAATATTATACTTATAGCTTTGAATCTTAGCCTGACTTCTGACATTTATTAGACATGTACTTACGGCAAGCCAAAACCCTTCCCTGAGCTACATTTCTCATCCTCACTAGACTCATAAAAAGAGCTCCCTTCAGAAAGACACGATAGTTGTAAAGTGTCCACAGGGCATCTGGTTTGGAGTAGGGTCTTAATAACTAAGTTACCCACCTCCTTCTCTCCTCAACCTTGCTATAGCATCATAGAAGAAACTTCCAGATGTTTGTATATTTCACTGGAAAACCAATTCATATCCCTGTGCAAGGCCAGAGGCAGAAGTTGCAGTGAGAAGGCTGTCTCAGCTTGACCTGGGATATATAAGCTCTCAACAAGTCACTCGGGAGGAACAAGTTGCCTTACGGTGCAGGACAATGTCTCAGTGAAGACCAAGACATCAGCAGTTAAATTCACAAGTGTGTCTTCATGTCCATGCTTCATATCAGGGAATCCAGAATGTTTCCTCTGAGTAGAAATCCCCCTGGGTTCCTTGTATATTGCAGTACACCTTGACCTGAAGGGAAGACACATGGAGACCTGCCAACTTCTTGGCACACAAAGCTCTAATTCATTGTGTTAAATGGCAAAACCAAGGAACTGGTGATTTATGGCTGCAAATTATCATGTTGTTCATTAGTGTTAATTACTGCTCAACCCTGAAATAAAATGTAATCAGTATGCTGAAATGAGAACACGACACTGGCTCCTTGCTGTTCATCTGGAAACTTCTCTGCCTGCCTCACTTTCCAGGACAAGAAGAAAAAGACGGAGGGAAGCCGGGTGAGCGCACTGTGGAGAGACGAGCTTTCGGTTATGCTGGGCTGCTGCAGCGGCTCCTGCCAGCTCCAAGCCTAGACGCTCTCTGTTCCCAAGGAGATAAGAGAGTTTTGTTTGGATGCTCTCCCAGAATATTCCGATTGTCTTCAGGGACAGGAACGGTGGCAGTCAGGAGAGTCATTGAACCAATGGAGGCAGCATTGTGTGGCATGCCCTGAGGGACAGTAGCCACCACGGTGTCAGCAGTGTCCCCAGTGTGCCCCAGGGGCCTTCTCAGGCCCCACACCTGGCTGAGTCTTGGAAAACCAAGGCTCACATCCTGCATCCTGAGACTCAGTTTCACTTTGCAACAGATGGCCGGAATATCATGAAATTTCAGCTTCTTGGTCAGTGCCACACTAAATATCTATGAAGTGTAAAACGCCAGGCAAACGGATTTCCATTTCCTGTCTGTCATAATCGTTGCCTACCGGAGATGCTCTCCCATGCCAAGAAATGGATCCTTGACTTTGACACAGTGGCCTCTGCTAGCTTTTCACACGGGCATTCAGAAGGACAATATTAACAGCGGGTTTACTGGTGAGCCTCTTTGCAGTGTCATGGCCACTCAAGTGCTGGTGACAACAGTGAGATTTCCTTCCGGTTCCATCATAGGGAAAGAGCGAAAAACCATCAAGAGTTTTCAACCTTTCCTGGGCAGATGGACTGACTTTAAAATTTCTATTAATGGCAGCAGAATTAAATGCTTTTAGAGCAGTGATTGTCATTCTTTGGGTAGGATTGTGGATTTGCCTGTTGAATTTTCCGATTAGGATGAATAAGAGAGGTCATCATAAATGTGTACACTCTTGCTATGGTGAGGGCGATCAAAGGCAATCAAGATCTCTTTATGCCCGCCTCATTTAGAGTTATGAGTCTTTAAATAGCTCTAATGTTTAAGGTATGGACCTTTTTTTGAATAGTTTTTATTTTTAGAGCAATTTTAAATTAAGAGTAAAACTGAGCAGAAAGGACAGAGTTCCCACATAATCCTTCCCTGACTTCACAGACACGATTTATCCTCTTAAAATGTCTTGCATGAGTGTGGTACATTTGCTACAATTCATGAGTAACTATCAATGCATTACCATAAATGAAGCCCATAATTTACACTAAGGTTCACTCTTTGTGATGTACATTCTATGGGTTTTGCCAAATACGTAATGTCACATATCCACCATTACAGTATCATACAGAACAGTTTTACTGCCTTAAAAATCACCTGTGCTCCACCTATTTATCTTTTACTTTCTCCCTTAGGCCCCTAGGCAACCACTGATCTTTTTACTGTCTCTGTAATTCTGCCTTTTCCAACATGCCATATGTTTGGAATCATACAGTGTGTAGCCTTTTCAGACTTGTTCGTATCAGTTAGCTATATTCATTTAAGGTTCTTCCATGACTTTCTGGGACTTGTTAGCTCACTCGTTTTTATTGTCGAATATTCCATTGTATGGATGTACAACAGTTTGTTTATCCATTCACCTGTTGAAAGACAGCCAGTTTGGGAAGATTATAAATAAAGTTACCATAAACATTTACATATAGGTGTTGGCATGGACATAAGTTTTCAAATAATTTGGGTAAGTACCTAGGAACAAAATTTCTGGATCGTATAGTTAGGCTCTGATTAGCTTTGTAAAGCTGCCAAACTTTCTTCTAAAATGGATATACCATTTTGCATTTCCAAAAGTGACTGAGAGTCCCTGTTGTTCTACATCTTTACCAGCCTTTGGTGTTTTCAGTGTTTTGGATTTTAGCTTTTCTACTAGGTGTGTAGTGTTATCTCGCTGTTGTTTCAATATGCAGTTTTTTAAGGACACATGACTTTGAGCACATGCTTTTTGCCAAAATTATATATTTTTTTGTCCTTTAAGATCTTTTGTTCATTTTTTAAATGTGGTTGTTTTCTTATTGTTGAGATTTTTTTCCCAAGAATATAATTTTGTTTTTATTGCATGAATTCTGATGTTAATAATAACATCAGTAATATTAACATCATTCTCCCCAGTGGTCAATCACATGGATCATCTACATTGGACCTTTTTGTTAGTTTGTTTTTTAACATTTTTATTGGAGTGTAATTGCTTTACAATGGTGTGTTAGTTTCTGCTGTATAACAGAGTGAATCAGCTATACATATACATATATCCCCATATCCCCTCCCTCTTGCGTCTTCCTCCCACACTCACTAACCCACCCCTCTATGTGGTAAAAAAGCACCGAGCTGATCACCCTATACTATGCGGCTGCTTCCCAATAGCTATCTATTTTACATTTGGTAGTGTATATATATGAGTGCCACTCTCTCACTTCGTCCCAGCTTACCCTTCCACCTCCCCATGTCCTCAAGTCCATCCTCTACATATGTGTCTTCATTCCTGTCCTGCCCCTAGGTTCTTCAGAACCTTTTTTTTTTTTTTTACATTCCATATATATGTGTTAGCATACAGTATTTGTTTTTCTCTTTCTGACTTACTTCACTGTATGACAGACCCTAGGTCCATCCACCTCACTACAAATAACTCAATTTCATTTCTTTTTATGGCTGAGTAATATTCCATTAAATATATGTGCCACATCTTCTTTATCCATTCATCTGTCGATGGACACTTAGGTTGCCTCCATGTGCTGGCTATTGAAAATAGTGCTGCAATGAACATTGTGGTACATGACTCTTTGAATTATGGTTTTCTCAGGGTATATGCCCAGTAGTGGGATTGCTGGGTCATATGGTAGTTCTATGTTTAGTTTTTTAAGGAACCTCCATACTGTTCTCCATAGTGGCTGTATCAGTTTACATTCCCACCAACAGTGCAAGAGGGTTCCCTTTTCTCCACACCCTCTTCAGCATTTATTGTTTGTAGATTTTTTTGATGATGGCCCTGCTGACTGGTATGAGGTGATACCACACTATAGTTTTGATTTGCATTTCTCTAATGATTAGGGATGTTGAGCATCCTTTCATGTGTTTGTTGGCAATCAGTATATCTTCTTTGGAGACATGTCTATTTAGGTCTTCTGCCCATTTTTGGATTGGGTTGTTTGTTTTTTGGATATTGAGTGGCATGAGTTGCTTGTATATTTTGGAGACTAATCCTTCGTCAGTTGCTTCATTTGCAAATAATTTCTTCCATTCTGAAGGTTGTCTTTTCATCTTTTTTATGGTTTCCTTTGCTGTGCAAAAGCTCTTAAGTTTCATTAGGTCCCATTTGTTTACTTTTGTTTTTATTTCGATTTCTCTAGGAGGTGAGTCAAAAAGGATCTTTCTGCGGTTTATGTCATAGAGTGTTCTGCCTATGTTTTCTGCTAAGAGTTTTATAGTGTCTGACCTTACATTTAGGTCTTTAATGCATTTTGAGTTTATTTTTGTGTGTGGTGTTAGGGAGTGTTCTAATTTCATTCTTTTACATGTAGTGTCCAGTTTTCCCAGTACCACTTATTGAAGAGGCTGTCTTTTCTCCATTGTATATTCTTAACTCCTTTATGAAAGAAAAGATGACCATATGTGTGTGGGTTTATCTCTGGGTTTTCTATCCTGTTCCATTGGTCTATATTTCTGTTTTTGTGCCATTATCATACTGTAGCTTTGTAGTAAAGTCTGAAGTAAGGGATCGTAATTCCTCAAGCTCCATTTTTCTTTCTCAAGATTATTTTGGCTATATGGGGTCTTTTGTGTTTCTATACAAATTGGAAATTTTGTGTTCTAGTTCTGTGAAAAATGACATTGGTAGTTTGATAGGGATTGCATTGAATTTGTAGATTGCTTTGGGTAGTATAGTCATTTTCATGATGTTGATTCTTGCAATCCAAGAACATGGTATTTCTCTCCATCTGTTTGTATCATCTTGAATTTCTTTCATCAGTGTCTTATAGTTTTCTGCATACAGGTCTTTTGTTGCCTCAGGTAGGTTTCTTCCTAGGTATTTTATTCTTTTCATTGCAGTGGTAAAGGGGGGTGTTTCCTTAATTTCTCTTTCAGATTTTTCATCATTAGTGTATAGGAATACAAGAGATTTCTGTGCATTAATTTTGTATTCTGCTACTTTACCAAACTCATTGATTAGCTCTAGTAGTTTTCTGGTAGCATCTTTAGGATTTGGTATGTATAGTATCATGTCATCTGCAAACAGTGACAGTTTTACTTCTTCTTTCCCAATTTGGATTCCTTTTATTTCTTTTTCTTCTCTGATTGCTGTGGCTAAAACTTCCAAAATTATGTTGCATAATAGTGGTGAGAGTGGGCAACCTTTTCTTGTTCCTGATCTTAGTGGAAATGGCTTCATTTTTTCACCATTGAGAACAATGTTGGCTGTGGCTTTGTCATATAATGCCCTTATTATGTTGAGGTAAGTTCCCTCTATGCCTACTTTCTGGAGGATTTTTATTGTAAATCGGTGTTGAATTTTGTCTAAAGCTTTTTCTGCATCTATTGAGATTATCATTTTTTTTTTATCCTTCAGTTTGTTATTACGGTGTATCACATTAATTGATTTGCATATATTGAAGAATCCTTGCATTTCTGGGATAAACCCCACTTGATCATGATGTATGGTCCTTTTAATGTGCTGTTGGATTCTGTTTGCTAGTATTTTGACCTGATCTTAGTGGAAATGGCTTCATTTTTTCACCATTGAGAACAATGTTGGCTGTGGCTTTGTCATATAATGCCCTTATTATGTTGAGGTAAGTTCCCTCTATGCCTACTTTCTGGAGGATTTTTATTGTAAATCGGTGTTGAATTTTGTCTAAAGCTTTTTCTGCATCTATTGAGATTATCATTTTTTTTTTATCCTTCAGTTTGTTATTACGGTGTATCACATTAATTGATTTGCATATATTGAAGAATCCTTGCATTTCTGGGATAAACCCCACTTGATCATGATGTATGGTCCTTTTAATGTGCTGTTGGATTCTGTTTGCTAGTATTTTGATGAGGATTTTTGCATCTATGTTCATCATTGATATTGGCCTGTAGTTTTCTTTTTTTGTGACATCTTTGTCTGGTTTTGGTATCAGGGTGATGGTGGCCTCGTAGAATGAGTTTGGGATTGTTCCTTCCTCTGCTATATTTTGAAAGAGTTTGAGAAGGATAGTTGTTAGCTGTTCTCTAAATATTTGATAGAATTTGCCTGTGAAGCCATCTTGTCCTGGGCTTTGGTTTGTTGGAAGATTTTTAATCACAGTTTCAATTTCAGTGCTTGTGATTGGTCTGTTTATATTTTCTGTTTCTTCCTGGTTTAGTCTTGGAACGTGTGATATTTTAAGAATTTGTCCATTTCTTCCAGGTTGTCCATTTTATTGGCATATAGTTGCTTGTAGTAAGCTCTCATGATCCTTTGTATTTCTGCATTGTCAGTTGTTACTTCTCTTTTTTCATTTCTAATTCTGTTGATTTGAGACTTCTCCCTTTTTTTCTTGATGAATCTTGCTAATGTTTTATCAATTTTATTTATCTTCTCAAAGAACCAGCTTTTAATTTTATTGACCTTTGCTAATGTTTTCTTCATTTCTTTTTCATTTATTTCTGATCTGATCTTTCTGTTTTCTTTCCTTTTGCTAACTTTGGGATTTTTTTTTTGTTCTTCTTCCTCTATTTGCTTTAGGTATATGGTTAGGTTGTTTATGTGAGATTCTTCTTGTTTCTTGAGGTAGGATTTTATTGCTATAAACTTCCCTCTTACAACTGCATTTGCTGCATCTCACAGGCTTGGGGATGTCGTGTTTTAATTGTCATTTGTTTCTAGGTATTTTTTGA
The DNA here is from genome assembly GCF_003031525.2 of Neophocaena asiaeorientalis asiaeorientalis. Classification (NCBI taxonomy): domain Eukaryota; kingdom Metazoa; phylum Chordata; class Mammalia; order Artiodactyla; family Phocoenidae; genus Neophocaena; species Neophocaena asiaeorientalis. The sequence continues at coordinate 4,660,776 of NW_020172724.1, forward strand.
TTTCCTCTTTGATTTCTTCAGTGATCTCAGTTATTTAGTAGTGTTGTTTAGCCTCCATGTGTTTGTATTTTTTACAGTTTTTTTCCTGTAATTGATACCTAGTCTCATAGCATTGTGGTCAGAAAAGATACTTGATACAATTTCAATTTTCTTAAATTTACCAAGGCTTGATTTGTGAATCAAGATATGATCTATCCTGGAGAATGTTCCATGAGCACTTGAGAAGAAAATGTGTTCTGTTGTTTTGGGATGGAATGTCCTATAAATATCAATTAAGTCTATCTTGTTTAATGTATCATTTAAAGCTTGTGTTTCCTTATTTATTTTCATCTTGGATGATCTGTCCATTGGTGAAACTAGGGTGTTAAAGTCCCCTACTATTACTGTGTTACTGTTGATTTCCCCTTTTATGGCTGTTAGCATTTGCCTTATGTACTGAGGTGCTCCTATGTTGGGTGCATAAACATTTACACTTGTTTTATCTTCTTCTTGGATCAATCCCTTGATCATTATGTAGTGTCCTTCTTTGTCTCTTATAATAGTCTTTATTTTAATGTCTATTTTTTCTGATACAAGAATTGCTCCTCCAGCTTTCTTTTGATTTCCATTTGCATGGAATATCTTTTTCCATCCCCTCACTTTCAGTCTGTATGTGTCCCTAGGTCTGAAGTGGGTCTCTTGTAAACAGCATATATACGGGTCTTGTTTTTGTATCCATTCAGCCAGTCTATGTCTTTTGGTTGGAGCAATTAATCCATTTACATTTAATGTAATTATCGATATGTATGTTCCTATTACCATTTTCTAAATTGTTTTG